>NC_133064.1:10308030-10611060 GCF_048771995.1 Taeniopygia guttata
GGATGTGTAAGTTATAACATGACCGTTCTACAGCCAGATCACCCTAGTTGGGCCACGGGTAGAACGTGGACAGTGGTCCTCCGAGGACCGAGAAGGTTGGTGAATGTACGAATTATCAGGCTCCAACCACCAGCACCTCGACCAATAGGACCCAATAAAGTTATCAAGAACGCACTAAAAGGGAAAAACACAACCCACCTCGAAACCTTGCCCCCAAAAGTCACTGATACCCCGGCCGGCCTTGCGGATACCCTCCGGATAGGCCGCACGGCTGAGTCAGATCCAAACCCAATCTTTCGTATGCTAGAAGCTACCTTTCTAACCCTAAACGAAACCAAACCGAACCTGACTAACTCCTGTTGGCTTTGCTATGATGTTAAACCCCCTTTCTAGGAAGGCATTGCTTTAGACACCCCCTTCAGTTACTCCTCGGCCAGCGCCCCCCACCAGTGCAGATGGGACACTCCCCGCAGAGGAATCACCCTGAGTCAAATCACAGGACAGGGCAGATGTTTTGGCAATGCAACTTTAGCAATGCAGAAAGGCAACTTCTGCACTAAAGTTGTGAAGCCCAACAGAAAAACCAATAAGTGGGTGGTCCCATCCGCATCTGGGATGTGGGTTTGCCAGCGATCCGGAGTGAGTCCTTGTGTGTTCCTTGCCAAATTTAATGACTCTATCGACTTCTGTGTCCAAGTTCTGATTGTTCCTAGGGTCCTGTACCACTCAGACAAAGAGATATACCACCTTCTCGAGGAACCTGACAGACTCCACAAAAGAGAAATAATCACAGGTATAACTATCGCAATGCTGCTCGGCCTGGGAGCAGCTGGCACAGCCACGGGTGTCTCAGTCATCGCAACCCAACAGCACGGACTCTCTCAGCTGCAAATGACCATTGACGAAGACCTGCAGAGGATCGAGAAATCCATCTCCTATCAAGATAAATCAGTCTCTTCGCTTTCAGAAGTAGTTTTACAAAATAGGCGAGGACTGGACCTCTTGTTCATGCAACAAGGAGGACTGTGTGCAGCCTTAAAAGAGGAATGCTGCTTTTATGCAGATCATACGGGAGTTGTTAAAGACTCCATGGCAGAACTCCGAGATAGACTGGCTCAGAGAAAGAAAGACAGGGAAACCCAACAGAGCTGGTTTGAATCCTGGTTCAATCAATCACCTTGGCTCACCACTTAAATTTCCGCCCTGGTAGGTCCACTGGCAATACTGCTTTTAGCTGTTACCATAGGACCATGCCTGCTGAACAAACTAGTCTCGTTTGTTCAGGCCCGTCTAGAACGGGCGAACATTCTGTTCGTAGGCCAGCAAGAAATGCTGTAAACCAAAAACTGCGAACACAGTCAGTCACAAAACCCTTCGAGACTCGCCTTGCGAAAATTACTCAGGTTTACCAAACCACCTTTTCCTTACCAAGTCACAAGTTTGTACCTCACTCCAGTGCCTATATCTACAACTACCTCATTTTATTTATGAAAAGGAGGGGGGAGATGTAGTAGATAGGGACAGGCAAACGGAAGATCTCGGGATGTGACAGAAAGAAATACCCTTCCCCCTTCACCCTGCTTCACGTTATCTATCACCCCCAGAGCATGTAACCATACCTAACCTTTTCCACTCCTGACTAACCCTAGAGACCCTACCAACCCCCCCTGACGTAGCAAAGTCCCCCAAGACTATTTAAACCCATGAGATAAGATAATAAACGCTTTTGACCGTCCACCACATTGGTGTCAGCATGTGTCGTTAGCCCGAGCAGCCCGGACTAGGCCGGGCTGCCGTGCTGTCTTCTTGCAAACCAGGTCGCCGTTGCCTCCTTTGAAGGCAACACCAAACAAACTAGGCAAGATTCATTCAGCCTGTCGTTAGCCACACCATCTAATCATTTTCGTGCTTGTTTAATTGGAGTTCCGTTGGGTCCCATGGCAGAGTTCAAAACTTGGACCCGAGCTCAAATAAATCCAAAAAGCACACTGGGAGCGCAAGCTGTTGCATTTGTGCAAAATCTTAAATTTATTGGTGCCAGTCTTCAAGAATTTGATCTTTTGGGTTCTGTCCCAGGAAATTACTGCTTGATATTTGGGCCTTATGCTATCAAACCAAATCAAGAAAAAAAGACAGTTAACAGATGACAACACTTGGTTGTCTCCCAGATCACCATTGTATTATAATTACTCAGAATATTGTAACAATTGGACTCAATCTGTGACACCGTCAAGAGGCAGTGCGGGAAAACTGCCCGCAGGAACCTTCCTCATTTGTGGGGACTGAGCCTGGTCTGCAGTACCTCAAAATGCTATGGGAGGCCCATGTTATATTGGTAGATTAACGCTTTTTGCTCCCACCATACATCAGGTTCTTGGATTGCCTCAGAAGGCTCAACGAGCCAAATGCGGTGTTCTCCAAATAAACCCCAATTTTAAAGATCAAGTGTCATTATGGGGGCTCACTTCTGTAATACTAGCCTCATTTTTCACCCCAGGAGTTGCTTCAGCACAAGCTCTCACACAATTGAGAACCCTAGCCTGTTGGACAGGAAAACAAATTATTATCACATCCAAACTGATAAGTGAGCTTGCTGCAGATGTAGATAATACCCGTCATGCAGTTCTTCAAAACAGGGCTGCCATTGATTTCCTTCTTCTAGCACAAGGACATGGGTGTGAAGAATTTAAAGGCGTGTGTTGCATGAATTTATCTGACCATTCTCAATCGATTTATAAACAGTTAACGCAACTGAAGGACAACATGAAGAAACTTGTCATAGTAGACACTCTGTTTGATAACTGGCTCAACTCTCTAGGTTTTGCTGGATGGATCAAAGATTTAATTTGTTTTGGTATTGTGCTTTTTCCTATTTTTATAATTATTTTAGTTTTTATACCGTGTTTATTACAGTGTATGCAAAAGATAGTACACCGCTCCTTCACGTCAGCCTGGGTAGCTCAAAAAGAAAAAGAGGGAATTGTTGCAGCATTTCTGAGAGAGAGAGGGCATGATTTATGTCTGGAATGAGATTTGAGCTACTCCAGTCTAGGCCTCAGATATGGGCCTTGTGAGGCCTTCAAGCCTGTGACGCAGTTAGAAATTATATTAAGGTGTGATGTGAAACACTGGGCTGTCTGGGTGTGAAGTAGTATAGGTTTATAGTGTGAAGTTTAGTCCACCTTAAGACAAAGACAAACAATGTTAACTTGTCAATGAGAGTGCCTTTTTAAACTGTAAACTATATAGAAGTGTATATAAACTGCCATCTTCTCACTAATAAACGGAGAACATTTGATTAACCATATTGGTTTGATGTGCGTTTGTCCAGTCCAGTTTTCCTGTCTTATGAGGACCCTGGCTTTGGAGGTCAACTAGGTCTTGCCCTCTAGTCCTTGTTATTAATTGCACCTGTATTGGGTGTTGAAGGGAAAATACAGCTGAGGAATGATAGAGGTCTGGTATGGCATTTTTGCCTTACCATGCCTATGGGATTGCTGCCCACAGCAGGGCGATGGAATCTTCTTGGTGGTGAACACAGGGGCCAACCCAGTCTTGCCCTCTATTTCTTGTCTTCTTAAAAAAACTACCTCAGCACCTCTTATGGTCCTCTGTGTACCTCCCCTCAACAGATGCTTGTAATCTCCATACATTAAAACAGGACAATTACATCAATAACAGGTACGGTTCAAACTCCTCGCCCAAAGTGTTACTTAAAACAGTCCTCGAGCTAGCTGGTGGAAGTTTGACTCAATTTTTTCCTTCAGACTTCTTGGTGTTTCTTTGGTTATCTCTCCATCTCTGCTTGAAAGTCCCACAGCTGGTTCAGTGGTTAGCAGTACTTGAAAGGGACCTCCCCACTGAGGAGTTGGAAGCTGGTCTTTCTATGATTTGATCAGTACTTAATCTCTAGGGTTAACATTATGAATTAAACCTTAAACCCTTTCCCTTTTGCACTCACTACTTGCACGGTATTTTGACTCTTCCCATATCCCCTTTCAATTCTATAAACACAAGTTGTTTGGTTTTTATTTCCCGTGCTCACAAAAAATTTAAATTCTTCTTCTTGGGGACTTATTAAGGGCTTCTGATGATATTTTGTCCCCAGAAGGTAGAGCCCTTGACATCTCTAGTCTTCTACCTCCCCTCTTTGCTCATTCTTAAAAACCTTCAGGTCCCCTTACCTTTGAGGGCAATTTCTCTTTAACTGTCCATTTTTCTTACAATAAAAACAAATTTGTCTTTCTCTAGTGGCAGTTAACATTACTCTGGCCTTTTCCTTTGCTTTTCCTTCATCTGTCCTGAGCTATACTTTCTGTGCCTCTCTTAAGAGGTCCTCTAATTCCCTTTCTTCCCAATTGCCTAATTTCTCTAATTTTCTCCATATATCTAGTCACGCATGGATGACAAAATATGTTTTTAGCAAGATCTGTCCAGCTGCTGTTTCGGGGTTGATACCTGAATATTGCCTCATATTTTTCCTCAATCTTTCTAGCCACTCTGTTTTGGTTTGTTTTTTTTTTTTTTTTCTCTTTTGTTGTTCCTCAAATGCTTTACTAGCAGTTTGGCTCTGTGGGGCCACTTCTTTAATACCCCTTATAATTAATGTTCTATACTCCTCCATGTTTTGCCTTCCCCTGGGGTTGTTGTGGTCCCAATTAGGTGATACTGTGGGCATTTTCAGATCCCCAGGAGGTCCTTGTATGTGTTCCCTTTCCCATACCCGTATCTCAGCCGCCCAGATCATCTGTCTTCTGGTGTAAATAACATGGCCATTATTGATTGCATTTCTTCCCATGTATAAATATTGGGGCCTAAAAACTGGTCTGACTGTTCTGCTAATCTGATGGGATCTTCTAGTAATCTTTTTAATTCTTTCTTGAACATCCTCACATCAGAGGAATTGAGTGGTACAGTTACAAACCCAATTCCCCCTTACATCCCACCTAGTGGTACTTCCCTCAGAGAATACAATCCTATTGCTTGGTTCTTATCCCCTGATTTGTCTTCCTCTCACTGTGCTATTCTGTTACTAGTATTTTGACTAGGCCCATCAGAGGGCAAGGGAGGTGCAGTCGGTGCCAGTGGAGGAAGAGGCAAATAGTCTAATGGGTCCCATTCTTTACTCTTTGTTACTTTAAGCTCGCTCACCCCTGAAGGTAGACTTCCTGTTTCCCAACAGGCAACGTAGTCATTCTCTTTTTGATTAAATGGTTTCTTAGTCTTTACATAAATGTTTAAAACCAGACATATCTACCCTTCGTCTGACCCATACTTTGGCCAAAGTACATTATCAGGCCTAATTTCTTCTTTAGACCACTCTATCATATAGTACTATATCATCTTGAACTTATTTTTATCTCTGGTGTTAGAGTCATATCTTCACTGGGCTAATTTTCTTCCCCGCAGGCTATCTGGGGGTATACCTGTTACAGAATTTCTGAGAGACAGAGAGCATGATTTATGTCTGGAGTGAGACTTGAGCTACCCACTCAGACTAGGCCCCTGATAAGTTGCCTTGATGGGGCCTCGAAGCCTTTGACGCAGTGAGAATTCAGTTGTGGCACAGTTAGAAATTATGTTAAGGTAACTACAAAGTAATGAGCTCTCCAAGTGTAAATTAGAGTAGAGCTGCAGTGTGAAAAGCCTGACCACCTTAAGGCAAAGGTAAACAATGTTAGCTTGCCAATCAGAGTGCTTTTGTAAACTGTAAACTATATAGAAGTGTATATAAACTGCCATCTTCTCTTGAATAAACGGAGAACGTTGCATTAATCATATTGGTTGGATGTGTGTTCTGTCCAGTCCAGTCTCCCAAGTTATGAGGTCCCTGGCTTGTTATACCTGCTGATATCTCCTCAATTTCTCCTTTTCCCCTTGGGGATTCCCTACTTGCCCATAGTCCCATCCTGACCAGCCAATCACAGGCCTTTCCCCAACAGAGATTGCCTTTCCAACCACAGGCCCTGCCGACAGAGCCCACCTCTCCGATTGGCCAATTACAGGTTGTCCTGACTCCCTGATTGGTTAAAAAGAAAAAAAGAAAGTAGAAAAAAAGAGAAAGGAAAAGAAAAATAAGGAGAAAACCCCTTACTTTCTCCCTGAAAGGCTGGAACAAATAAAAACCCTACCTGCAGTCCAGGAACGCCCGTGTGACTGGGTCAGCTTTTCTACTCTTTCGCCGCTGGGGTCTTGCACCCTGGTGCCTTTTGGCATCCTAGGGCAACTGCCAAAAGCCCCCCTTCCACAAGTCTGCAGTCTGGTGCTCCCTGGTCATTCCAGTTGGATGCCACCGCCCCTGGCACCCCTGACTCTCCGCGCCCAGCCCAGTGCCTGGGCTTCGCCAAGAGGCACCGATCACCGGCTGTGCAGCGCACACAACCATGCCCATACTTCCAAGCTGCTGCCTTGCTCCTAGCTGAACTGGCGATGCTGGAGATTACAGCACTGGGCTTCAATGGCCCAGTCTGCAAACCCTGCTACTGGGTCAGCGCCCCGTTCCCAGCTGAATTGGTGGCACCGGAGATTACAGAGTTGGGCTTCCTTAGCAGTGCCGCGTGCTAGTTGCACCCCACACCGCCGCTGCTCCCACTGGGCTGGTGAGTGCTGGGAGCTGCTATGTTGGGTCCCCACCAGCCACCACCCACGTGGCCTCCAAATCTGGTGACTCTCAACCTGGCACCCCCCAGGTGTTCTCTTGAATCAAGGGTTTAAAGAAACTGAAAGAGTTAAAAGTTTAGCTAGATTTAGTATGGGAGGATAGAAACAATTAAGAGTATAGCAAGAAGTGTAGAAATAATGAGCGATAGTTAATTACTAGCAGATTAAGTAGTTAAAGCTAGGGTAATATATCACCTGCCTGTTTTTACTGTGTTTAAAGAAGCAGGATGGGATGTGGAGCTATTGTGAAAACGAAGAAACTGTGACCTGCACCTGGGCCCCGAAACTTGAGCTATAGCCAAAGAGTTCGAAAGTCTACCAACAAGGCAAAAGTAAAAGGTCACTTTGATCTCAGAACACCAACAACCTGTTTCAAAACCCATTGACCCATTTGAAGTGAAGGACTGTGCAAGCATGAAGGAACTTTGGACTCAACTATAATATATTTTAATATGAAATGGGGGTAGGTGGGTTTAAGTAATAAATATGTATCAGGCATTCTGGGCAATTATAGGAATATGTAAGACTTTTTTTGATAAATAAGGAAGCTGGGGCTTTTTGATTTGCCTTTGGGAGATTACTCTCCGTGTGCCTGACTCTGTTAATAAACATGCCACTTTTTAACTTTAGCTAGCTGGAGAGTTCTATTCCATGCTTCACTCGAGCCCCTCCAAATCCGGTAACTCTCTCAAATCTCACATGCACTCCAAGCACACTCTCGGACTCTCACATGCAAGCAAATACTCACAATTTTTGTCTGCTTTTGCTTCCCCCTCTTTGGTTATTTAGTCCTCTGCTGTCCCTGGGGCGCCAACCTGCAATCATCAATGGTCACAGGAGAACCCGATTGAGCTGCCAAACTTGCGGCAGGGTGCACTTCTCTTTCAAAATCTCCTAGGGCCACAGAGATGAGGTTTTTATCCTGGACAGATCCCCATTGTGAGAAATGACTGCTCACTTTTAAAATTTCAAAGGTGTGTTAAACTCTAACAAAAAATACAACAAAATGATTAAATAAGAAAAAATTACAGTGCTGGGAGCAAGGATTAAACTACCATGTGCTCATCTGCAAAATGGATGCTCTGCTTTTTATAACTCTAGCCCCGCCCAAAGTCTTGTCAGTCAACTCCTTCCTTGCTGTCCAGTGGTGGAGATCATTTTCTTACATCTTGATTGGAGGTCAGGAGCTACCATAGCAACAAGCCAATCCTCCCCAAATGCCCCAACTACCAAGGCCATAACAATTCAAGGGAGAGGACATATTACAGTAACATAACTATACATCTATAAAATGTCTCTTGACATACACATAATGTTCACCCCTTAATTGTGAGAGCCAATCATCTCATTACTCATCTGTAACAATTGGTAGCTATTAAGGTGTTGATAACACACCAGTGTTTTGGCTACTGCTGAGCGGCACTCACACAGCATCCGTATTGACTCTCAACATCCCCCTGTCAGAGATTGAAATAGTTCATGCCTCAAACTTTGATATAAAGTTTTACTCATTATAACAAGAGCTGTATAAAGAAGCTACAACCAAAGAAGCCTTCCTGAAGATACCTGACTGGGATTTTGGACTTTAAGTTAAACCACTAAGCTTAGATAAAGGCAAAACCCATTCTTTAATCATCTCGGGCCTAGGAAAAAACAAAAAAAGCTGAAGGAGAGGAATTCATCCACAAGAAAGCCAAACACTACAGAGATTCTTCCCTGGCTGAGTTCAGCGTGGGTTAAACCATAACCCGAAGAAGCCAGGTTTACACAGACTCTCCCCCTCCAGAAATGAGGTTGGAGAGGAGGAGGCGGTTAAAGGTGTAACCTCTGGTCAGAGGCAGTGAACACCCATCCTCCCTTACACAAATTGGCCAAGCTGTGGAACCCCCAGCCCCACAGGCCACATCCATGGGACATTCACGTGAGAGACAGATGAGGAGGTGAGACAGAGTGAACGAGTGAATGAGTGTGTGTACAAGCAGCGTGGGGGGGAAGAAGTTTTTCTGAAGCGGCTGAGTGAGGCCTGAGGTGCCGGCTGGGAAAAGCTGTGCGGGCAAGGAGTGCCCCGTGGAGAAGTGGAACAAGTGGAGAAACGTGGGATAAGACATTTATTGTGTTTAAAAGTGGTGATTTGGGTATACTGTGCACATTTTAACCATGGCTAGATGAACCTGGGGGGGGGGGGGGTGTTCCTCTGCCCCAGTAGTTCAGACTTGATTCCTTCAATTTTACTGTGTGCTGTTATTCTGATTGCATCCAGAGTGTGAGGGGACCAGAGGAAGTTGATGTGGATAAGTGCTGAAGTGTTGTATGCTGTGTTGTGTTGAGAAAAGTGGACACTTTAAGAGATACCACCTTTCCTAGTGAGTTTATGGTTCTTTCTGTGGCCCTGATTCTTAGGATATTCTAAAGCCTTCTGAGTTTACATTCTGTTAGAAAACTTTCCCACACAATTTCTATAAACAACATATTGTTTTGCATTCCTCCTCTGGGGTGGTTCGGGCTCCCAGCCCACTGGCTCCGAGCATCCGGTCGGGGGACGAAGCCCCATGGATTTCTGGGGTCTCGGTGGAGCCGGTTCGGCCGCCTCGCCCCGCCCCGCGCCGCAGGCATAGTGGGCTGGGGGGGGAAAGCACTTTCTCTTTGTGCCTTCCTGGCGCTCTGGGTTGAACAGGGGCCCGTGGATCAGCCCCCGCCTCGGATTGCATCTGACTCGGTGACGGTGCATTGCCCGAACTATGGTGCTACATTTCCCCTGGAGACGACGCAGGAGCGTTCGCCCGGTCCAGTCTCGGGTTCGTCTTCCGAGGAGGAATCGGCTCCGATCCCTGAGCCTGCGCAGCCTGCTGGGCATGCACAGGCAGTGGGGGCTGCCAAAGGCGGTCACTGTTCCGTCGGACCTCGCCCCATCAGGCGGGCAGCCCATCCCGCCCCGCCTGATGGGGGCGGTGCCCACTGGGAGGCTGCGTGTCTCAGCTCCGACGCTCCTTGGGGGCGTGCCGGACTCCCTTGTGTCGTCCCGCGGTGACGTGTCTCCGTGCACCGCGTCTCCCTCTGCGCCCCGCCCTTCCCCCACCCCAGGGGATGGGAGCGATGCACTGGGGTTGCGGTCCGCGCCGCTGCCTGCTCCCGCCGCGGTGCCCTCTGCTGATACTGCAGACGGCACTGCCAGGGCGGTGGCTGGTTCTGCTCCGCCTTCCCCGCCTGCCGCGTGGGCCGGGACTGCGGCGCAGCGGGGCGCTGGGGTGTTCACCTTTAGCGTGACTGCTGACGGGGCCGGTGGAAGACCGGTGACTCCCCGTGGCCGTGGATCCTCCCCATCGACCTTGTGGACCCTACCCGCCTGCCAGGTGACCGTGCGTCCGAAGGACCACGGGCAGTTTTGGCAGGTGGTCCTGGATAAGGCTGAGGAGATGTGCGACTCCGCCCCCTCGTGGAGCCTGCCGGATCACGGGGAAGGCTCCTCTGGCTCTGCTGATGCTGCGGGGGGCGTGGTGTCCAGTGATGTTGCACCGCCTCGCAGCCCAGGGGCTGCCGCTGTCCCGGAGTCCACGGGGACACCACACGGTGCATGATGCAGCCTTACCAGGGGGCCCTAAGGCTTTCCCTGTGCTTAGGGGTGTTACTCAAAACACTCATCAGCCTTTTTCATTTAAGGTGTTGAAGGAAATCCGAGACACAGTTGCACAGTATGGTGTTGGGTCTGATGAAGTTATGCAGACGATCCGATTACTTGTTGCTGACCTGCTGACGTCTTCCGATATTCGTTCTGTGGCACAGGCTCGTTTTAACCCTGTGCAATTTGACATGTTTGAGGAAAAGTGGGCTGTTTTAGTGGCCAGTGCAGTACGGAAGAATGCTATGCAGGGGCAACAGGATCCCAGGCGTGTGGTTACCGCTGACATGTTGATGGGCACAGGCAATTATGTTGATCCTCAGGGGCAGGCGGGATACAATCCTCTCGTGCTTGAGCAGTGCAGGACGTTAGGCTTAGCAGCTGTGATCCAGACCCTAGAAATGACTGCTCTGATGGAACCCTTTCTGACTATTGTTCAAAGGGTCGATGAGTCTTTCATGGACTTTACGGGGAGGTTGACTGCCTCGGTAGAGCGGCAGGTGGTAGAACCTGAGCTAAGGCGAATGGTCCTTGCGAGATTTGCTAGGATCCACTGCAACGCGGAATGCAAGAGAGTCATACAGGCTCTTCCTGAAGGGGCTACACTCTCGCAGATGGCAGCGGCCTGTGCAGACCTAGGCCCCTCGGTTCCGAAGGTGGATGCTTGGGCTACTGCAGCGCAGCCGGTGTGGGCAGCGCCGCAGGGCTGGCAGCAGCCATGGGGTACTGCTCAGACGAGCACCAAACAGGGGAAGAAAGCACAGAAGGGAAAAATTCCCTTGTATATGTGTGGCCGGTGTGGAAGGCCAGGCCATCTAGCAGATGTTTGCAAGGCGACTGTTCATGTTAGTGGCCAAGCACTCCCAAGCCCGGGAAATGGGAAGCTGAGCGCGAAGGGGGGGGGCGTGCTCAGACACAAGTTCCTCTCCAGACCCCAGAGCCCATAGAGGTCTGTTCGGCCAGCTTGTCACCAGCACCTGCGGGTCAGCAGGTGTGGATGTCTGCACAACATCAACAGTCATTTTAGACTCTTGCAAGGTGCACAAGGTTCCCCTGGACGCCTTTGGTCCCTTGGGTGAAGGCATGAGCGCCTTCCTTATGGGAAGGTCTAGTGCCACCCTTCAGGGCGTCATTGTGCACCTGGGTCTCATTGATGCAGACTTCACAGGGCAGATATTTGCAATGGTTTCCACACCCACCCCCCCCGTTACGATCCCGAAAGGGACACGGCTTGCTCAACTTGTGCCTTTTAAGTCTTCTGTTCGTAGGACAACTGACCGGTTGCGAGGTGATGGCGGTTTCGGATCCACTGGACCACCTCAAGTTCACTGTACTGCTGTCCTGACCAAAGACCGTCCCGAGATGCTGTGTACCCTGTCCATCCCTGGTGTGACACCGTCAGAGATCCGCCTGCACGGGCTCCTTGACAGCGGCGCTTATGTCACAGTTCTCTCCCTTGCCGCCTGGCCTCCGGACTGGCCCCTGGATCCAGCGGAGACGTCGGTTGAGGGCCTGGGGGGAACAGCACGATGTTATATGAGCCAGCGGCCTGTGCTGGTCACAAACCCAGAGGGACAGACGGCCTGGATTAGGCCTCATGTTACTTATTCTCCTGCTAACCTCTGGGGGAGGGATGTTCTGTCTGCGTGGGGGGTGCGCATCGGGATGGGTTTTTGATGGGGGCCACTGCAGCGAAGGGCGCAGAGTGTTCTACGCCTCCTATACGGTGGCTGGTGGATACACCTGTTTGGGAAAACCAGTGGCCCCTCCCTCAAGATAAACTGATCTCCCTTTGGAAATTGGTGCAGGAGCAGCTGGACCAGCGTCGTCTGGAGCCTTCTAACTGTCCCTGGAACACCCCTGTTTTCTGCATCAAAAAGAAGTCTGGGAAATGGAGGTTGTTACAGGACCTCCGGAAGGTCAATGCCGTCATGGAAGGCATGGGAACATTGCAGGCAGGCATGCCATCGCCTACCATGCTTCCTGCAGGCTGGCCGATCTTCATCGTGGATTTGAAGGATTGTTTCTTTACAATTCCTTTGCATCCCGATGACAGACCGAAATTTGCCTTCACGGTGCCAGCAATTGACAGTGATGAGCCCACACAGCGATATCAATGGAAAGTTCTACCACAGGGGGTGCGCAATTCCCCGGTCTTATGCCAATGGTATGTGGCCCGTGCCTTGTCTGGAGTTCGCAAGCAGTTTCCTGATGCATGTCTGTATCATTATATGGATGACATCTTGGTGTCTGCGTCCACTCAGGATTAGCTGCTGAGGATTCAGCCTCTGTTGCTTGATGCTTTGCATGCTCATGGGCTGCAGGTGGCTCCAGAAAAGGTTCAACAGCAACCTCCTTGGAAGTATTTGGGGGTCAAAATTTTGGAACGGACAATCCAACACCAGGAGGTGTAATTTGCACACTCGGTGAAGACACTGAATGATGTTCCAAAACTGATGGGTGTCATCACCTGATTACGTCCATACTTGGGACTAACCGATGCACAACTGTCTCCTGTGTATGATCTGTTGAAAGGAGACTCTGATTTAAAATCACCTTGCACATTGACCCATGAGGCACGTCAGGTGCTGGAGGAGGTTCAGCAGGCCATTTCTGCCCGTCAAGTTTATCGCATTGATCTTTCCGTTGATGTCACTGTGTTCGTTACCACTCCAGATTCGCATCCCACAGGTATCATTGTTCAATGGAGTGACAAATGGCCTGATCCCTTGCACATCTTGGAATGGGTTTTCCTGCCCCATCAGCCGCAGAAGACGGCAACGACATTGGCTGAGTTGATTGCTCGGTTAATAATTAAATGCTGGCAATGGTGTTTGCAATTGATGGGTGCGGATCCTGCAAAGATCATACTCCCAGTATCCTAGGAGGACTTTGACTGGAGCTTTGCACACTGTGTGTCCCTGCAAAGTGCTCTGGAAAACTTTTCAGAGAAAATCACTTATCATTTGCCCAGCCACAATATATTGCAGGTGGCAAAATCTACGCAGATCTCTTTGTTGCCCAAAAATAGTCAGGAACCCATGCAAGGACCCACTGTCTTTACTAACAGTTCGGGGAAAACAGGAAAGGCCATTGTTACTTGGAAGGACGGATCTGAGTGGCAGGTTCTGAAAGGTCATCAGGATGGGTCGGCCCAATTGGTTGAGTTGAGGGCTGCTGTTATGGCATTTGGGAGATTGTCCTGGTTTGACACAGGAAAAGAATTGGTTTGGAAGGAAGAGGTCGATCCAGTCAGGGGTCAGGTTCGGATACTGACATTTGGGGTGACCAATTGAAGGTGGACATGCCTCTGAGAACACAGAGGGGTTAAAAGCGGAAATCCCAGGAGAACTCGCTCTCTCTGGTTCCGGTCATCAGAAGGTGCAGACCTCCCCCCCTTCCCCAGCCCGGGCTGGGTGGGGGAGGTCGAACCATGTGGCCTGCAGAGGTAGGCCAGGGGGTGAAGGATCGGGAACCGAGCTGGGCCAGCCCCTGTGGACGGAAGGGTAGAAAGCATCTGAGATGTCTTTGTTTCCCCCCCCCCCTCCCAACCTAGAGGGAAAAGAGATAGAGAGCCTGCAGACACCTGGAAGTTTGCCAGCAGAGGAGAATGGGGGGGGGGGGGGGGGAAGATGCCCAGCGTGGGAGATGGGAGATGGAGTCCTGGGCCGAGATTTCAGCCATCTGAAGAGTCTGGGAATTTTAACCCTTTCCTGTGAAATGAAGGTTTTATGAAATATTACTCCTCCTCAATTTGAAGAAAAGAGAGACAGCCTGGGACCTCAGATGTTCCGAGAAGAAGGTTGGGGGGAGATGATGGAGTGGCTTTTGGGTGGACTCTTCTTGTTAACCATAGACTGAACCAATCCTTCCTCCAAGAGAGACTGCATTTTAGGGGGATGCACTGGTGAGCGAAGAGACCTCCTTCAGCAACTACCAGTTCAGGAATGAACAGAGAGAACTGAGGAGGGTGTGATGATGCCCTCCGTCTTCAGAGAAGTAGAGAAGGCGATCTCTGTTCTTGGACCCTTGACCCCAGGGGAAAATGGGGGGGACTCTAGTCCCAAAATGAGAAACTGGACTGTTGTTCCTGTTGGTCCTTGGCAAAGCATCCTTAAAGGGGCCCTATAAGCAGTCTCTGTCCATGCACGGTGGTGAGAGCACTGTGACATGGAGAGGAGGGTGTCACACTGGCTGGTGTGTCTGGGCAGTGCCACGTGTGACATGGAAACACAAGAGGTGGCAGCTGTGTTTCCTGGGGGTCTATGGTGCAAGGGGGACTCCTCTCTTCCCCGATGGACTCCGTATTGATTATATTGAAGGGTGAAAACTTGATTAAGGATCCAAATGGGTCTCGCTGTGGTTTGTTGGAGTTGGGTGGTGGGAGGAGGAATGTTTTGGAAGGTTTTAATTTTGAATTTTGTGTGTTTTTTTTTTTTTTAAACCTTTTTTCCTTTATAGTATTAGTAGTAGTGTAATAAAGCTTTTCCTTTGTTATTAAGTTTGGCCTGCTTTGCTCTGTTCTCGATCACATTTCACAGCATTCAATTGATAGGTTGGATTTTCATGGGGCGTTGGCATTGTGCCAGCGTCAAACCATGACAGAGATTTTCCCAGGAGCCTTTCGATTTGGTCACGGATTCTGCCTATGTGGCTGACATTGCACAGCAGTTGGGTCACTCGGTTTTGAAGGAAGTCAGTAACCCTGCCTTGTTTCATTTACTGAAGACCTTATGGTGTGCTATTCAGGCCAGGGTTCATCCGTTTTATGTTCTGCATGTGAGAAGTCACACCAATTTACCAGGGTTTGTAGCAGAAGGTAACGCGAGGGCTGACAATTTGGCTAATCCGGCGTGGGTAGCACCCCAGCCTGATACACTCGCGCAGGCCAAGGCATCGCATGGGTTTTTCCATCAGAATGAACATACTCTCCAGAAGCAGTTTCAGCTGACGCCAATGGAGGCTCGTGGCATTGTTGAGTCCTGTGACGACTGCCATGCACTTGCTCCACCTCTACCAGCAGGGGTAAACCCTAGAGGCCTTAGGGCCTTGGAGCTTTGGCAGACCGATGTCACCCAGATTGCCGAGTTTGGCCGGCTCAAGTATGTGCATGTCACGGTGGACACGTTCTCCTCTGTGATGTGGGCTTCCGCTCACACTGGAGAAAAGGCTCGTGATGTCATTGCCCACTGGAGGCAGGCCTTTGCCGTTCTGGACATACCTTCTGCTGTGAAAACTGACAATGGTCCTGCTTACGTATCGCAGCAGGTGCGGCAGTTCCTGCAGTTGTGGGGTGTGTCACACAAGTTTGGTATCTCCCATTCTCCAACTGGCCAAGCTATTGTAGAACGCGCTCATGGTACTCTGAAGTGGGTTCTTCAAAAACAAATACGGGGAATGCAGGGTGAGACCCCGCACAGTTCGTTGGAAAAAGCATTGTACACCATCAATCATCTTACAGTGCAGCAGAATTCAAATAGCCCTGTCATTTTAAATCATCATCTCTCGTTGCAGGCTTCAGACGAGGCACATCAGCCTCGAGCAAAAGTTTGAGTGCGGAATCTAGTCACCAAACAATGGGAAGGTCCCTATGACCTTATCGCTTCGGGGCGCGGGTATGCTTGTGTTTCCACAGATACTGGGGTACGCTGGGTACCTTCGAAGTGTGTTTGTCCTGATCTGCAACCGCAGAGACAGAATCCGACCAACGGGCAACATAGAAAACGGTGACCAAACTGAAAGGCATCAAATGGATGGATCGTTGAGTGATGACTCAGTTGAAGATGACGGCGGGTGATCACTCTGATAATTCCTCCATGAACAGACACTGAACCTTATTCATTTTTCCTTTTCTTTTAAACTAAGAAGGTTGAGATGTCGCCCTGATTCTTAAGATTTTCTAAAGCCTTCTGAGTTTACATTCTGTTAGAAAACTTTCCCACACAATTTCTATAAACAACATATTGTTTTGCATTCCTTCATGGGGGTGGAGAAACTTGATGTACTAGTGGTTTGTCCAATGTCTTTGGAGAGGTGGCCCAATCACTCTCCAATCCACTGTTACCTTTGGAAAAGTATAAAAGTTGGAGTCAGAAAATAAACCTTCTTCTTTACCTTGCAAATAGCAGGTGGCTCGCATTGTGCTTTCACGTGTCCTATAGCGACATCTTTCCCCGCATTTTACAAGCTTGTAAACAGGGGAAGTAATAGAATCAGGCCTCCTGAATGGCGGAGAGTCAGAGCAAACTTGCGAATTGTATGCAGTATTTAAGTTTTACAGAAATTAAAGGGAAAAAGGGGAACGATCTTCACAGATTCGAAATATGCATTTGGGGTGGTACATACTTTTGGAAAAATTTGGAAAAAAGACGGTTTCTTAATACTCGGGGGCAAGGGCTAGTGCATGAAGAAATAATCAGGCACATTTTAAAGGCCATTAGAGGGCCAGAAGCAATTGCCATAGTCCACCTGAAAGGACACCAAACAGGAATGCAGTTTAGGGCCCGAGGAAGCAACTTAGCAAACAAAGCTAGAATCATGGCTTTACTGAAGGTAAGTACCCTGGGAATTGAAGAAGGGGAGGTCCGGGAATATCCCCCACACCCTTCCCCAAAAGAAACTGAGGGGGACAAAAAAAAAAGGAGGCCGGCTAGAAGGAGATAAGTGGAAATTGCCCGATGGGAGGGAGCTATTTTCTAAAGATTATACCAGAAAAATCCTAAAGAGACTACATCAACAGACACACTGGAGAGCCCAGGCCCTAGCAGAGCAATTCCTGAGATTCTTCAAGTGTAAGGGATTTATGAATTGGTGAAACAAGAAGTGCAAGGGTGTATGATTTTCCAAAAAGTACTCAGGCAAGTCTAAAGAATGAATCAAACACTAAAGGATCAATTAGCTAAATTGATTTTGGAAGCAAAATGTCCTAGTTAAAATGCCTCCCCTTAGTTCTGTTACATATTCAGACCCTGCCTCATTCTGAGACTGGGCTGTCACCCTTTGAAATGCTATATGGGATGCCCTACGAACACGGCATGCTGGTGGGGCACCCGAGAATATAAGATGGACAGATACAGCTCTATCTCATGTCCATGAAGAAGAATCTGCAGGAACTGCAAAAGCAGAGAATAATAACACAAAGTACCCCCTTTGGTTTGTCCATACATAAAGTGCAACCTGGGGACAAGGAGCTCATCAAAACTTGGAGAGAGGCTCTATTGTCGCCTCATTAGGAAGGCTTTTTGTTGTTGTTGTTGGGTTTGACACACACGGCCTGACTGAAGAAGGTGGGGCCCCTGGAAGAGGCACCAGAGTGGAAAGTCACCTTTCGCCCTGGAGACCTGAAGTTAACCCTGCGTCAGCCAAGTAAATGACTGATAGGGATCTGATAAAGTGCACTGTGTGGGAATCCAGGGCTTCCCTCTGGCTGCCCTGGAGGGCCTGGGACCCTGGCAGCGGGGTCGGGAACCCCCCTGTACAGAGCCCCGAGAGACACTGTCTCTGATGTCTGTCCGTGGAAAAGTGTTTTTAATCTTACAGGATGAATTACAAGCTCTGAGTGTTTGATAAGAGTAATAATTAAGTGTGGCACGGGTGCAAAAGTAAAATTTTAGGTTTCTAGATTAGGGGTTCAGAGGGGACAAGATGGAGGAAATGGGTGTGTCTTGTCCTTTTCCTCCTTCTTCATGCCCTCCATGTTTCACTGTAGTGTTGGCATTTTTCTATTGGTTTAGGCTGGGGACACGCTGTTTAACGTAGATGATAGATATTGGCACATTATTGTAAATATAGCACACGTAGTTTCTGGTATATAATGTTTGTCACATCCCACTGGGGGCAGAGCCCCGCATGCTGCCCTGCAGGACAGACCTGGGGCAGGGCAGCAGAACATGTTATAGATAAGCAAGAATAAACAACCTTGAAAACAGCACAGACGAATTATGGCTTCTTCTTTGGCAATGGGGCAGAAAGACAGAGACTTTCTACAATCTCAGAATCACCAATACCCACAGATTCCGACAGCACTGAACCAGGTCGTGCTTGTTATCCGTTTGTGCATTTTAAGTGTGAATACTGTAACGAGGTTTGGGTGGTACACTGTATAAGAGGATTCTGGCCAAAGGCCTTGTGTGATAAGTGCCTGGAGGAAGAACAGTGCCTGACTAGCTGTGTTTTAGGGCTTGCAATTCATCTGAGTATAATTAAAGTAGATTCCTTGGTGTGGTTTTGCCTATTCCAAAACAGGGTGAGAGGAAAATTGAGGTCAAAAGCTCAGATCATTACTGTTGAGTGCTGGAGATTAAACAAAGTACCCTGCAGCACAGACTCAGTTAAACTATCAAGGTGGGGCATCTTTAAACGGAGGTATGCAGCTCAGGACAGGTACGACACCACAGACGACTACTCCTACTGCTGAGAAGCTGGTTTACCCTGCTGCTGGCTACAACCCAGTGGGCGAAGGCAGAGGCAGAGGAGTTTTCATAGTGGGGTTCCTGATGATTCTGAGTCTAGCAATGTGCCTCAAAATTTGTACGCATTCAGGTTGCTTACCCAGCACAGATGTATGAGGCCCCGGCGGTGAGGACGCATCATACACACAGACTGCCCGGAGGCAACAAGGGGAATTGGAGGCTCTGACATTCTCGACCCCGAGGAACTGCAGCCAGGGTAAGATAAGAGGTCATAGTCCCATGTTGCTGTCGAGGCAGGATGGGAATGAAAAGACTCTGACCAGATCAGAAGGCTGTAGAAAGTAAAACTCCGATTTATTCAAAATACACTTCTCTTTTATACAGAGCTTCGCAAGGACCAAATCCATTGGTTCTGAAGTGAAAACAACCCAAAGCATTGGTGCAAAGTGCTTGATGCACAGTGATAGAACTTAACTATAAACAATGTGAAAAACAAGAGAGATGAAGAATTATTTACATTCTTTTCCACCTCTTTCCCATGCATCTGCCTGGCTAGAAATTCCTGTTTCTCTCTTTGACTGAATCTGAGTCCCACAGTCCCATAAATGGCACTCAGCAGGGGAGGTGTAAGAAAACAAAGTGTGATCTAAAAAGGGCGACCCCTAAGGATGGGCAGTCAGAGCACAAAACACGCAAGAGGAATGTTGAACGAATATCTATCCCTATCTGTGATAAATGTAATCATACAGTATGGATTGGGGGGAAAATGGAGTCAGTATTTGTAGCTTATTTTCAGGCTAACCCACTGTGCTATGATAATAATCAATTGGGAATGTGTGTGATGGGTGGAAAGACATATTGGGTTGGAGGGAACTTGAAATATAAGAATAAATTGTCCCTCGAAAATGAACCGGTTATCCTTGACCTTTTAGAGGATCAGGATGACAGGGCCTGTCTGCAGTACGATAGGACATTCTGCTTCTCAAGAAATAAAGAGGGGGTGGACCTAGAGAATAAAATAAAGCAGGTGGCACAGTGACGGAACCCAGGCCTGGTTCAGGGGCTCCGTGTGTTTGAAGACTCCCTCCTCCAACCCGTGCTTCCAAAGAAAGACTCAGCAGCCTCTTGTTGTTTGGTCTCAAGGCAGTTTATTTTAAGCTATCTAAAAGACTGTCTTCTCTGGCTACTGCGGTTTGGTCAGCAGCTCAGGCAGAGGCACACACACCCCTGGCATCCTCTCTGTCCCCTGACTTCTTCTCTCCCCCCGCCCCTGGCTGCTGCTATCTTTTATATGGTACATTACGTGATAAATGTTTACAGTTTTTCCCCAATACCTACTACCTATATTAAATGGTGCCTTTCTACTCTAAACCAATCTGTGAGTGCCAACATCACCAAAAACATGGAGGTAAGGAAGAAGAAAGAGGAAGGACAGGACCGGCCAAAAATCCCTCCATCTTAAAACCTCTGACCCCCATGTACAAAGTAAAACCACCCCTGTACAGGTGTTAAAACCTCCCTGTACAACACTAAAAAATTCTTCCCTCTACTTTGTAACTACTTCTACTATAATATCTAAACTTTTGTGACCTCTTGTTCTTCCTGCAAAGTTGGTAAATCATTCCATGGCTCAAACTCAAAATCACAGCTGTTTCCAGCTGCCTACCAGGGTCTCAAATGCTTTTGACCAGGGCCTGGAACCTCCAAAAATGTCTGAGGGACATTTTGAGCTCCAACAGCACAAGAACTAAAGAGACAATCAGAGGCTTGGCAACTGAAATCAAAAGGGTAGCACATGTTCCAGTGCAAAAGTGGAACTCCATCCTCCAAGCATCCTAGTGGGACCATTTGTTTGATGGTACTTGGGGAGAAAATATCATATTTTTTGCATTGTGTTCAATAGCTGGAATAATATTCCTGCCTTGCATGGTACCCTGCTTTATCAGGTTAATACACTCAGTGGTACAAGGGATGCCAGTAGCAGCCATGCCCACGGATCCGGAGTGTGCAACTGGAAAAAAAAATCAAGTATCTAAAATAATGAAGCTAGGTGAAGAAAACCCGCACAGCAGTGCAGCAGAGGCCTTGGCCAAGTTCAAGGGGCAAGTAAAAGAAGGGAATACTTACAGGTTTTACCAAGAAATTTCAAAAGAAGAATGGGGTGATGGGAACTAAGAGGGAACTGGGGGTTCTTTCTTTTTAGGTAAGATTAAAAGTAGTTGCACCAAAATAAGGGAAGAAATCATTAAATATAGAGGTTTTATGCTCTAATTAATGGGCTAATGTAGAAGGGCAGGGATTGTTATATGTAATAAAGGTAATTCGCGCCGGTAGAATGATATGTATGTAATATTTTAAATTTGTATGTAATATTTTATATTATTAAGAAAATGCGCAAGTCGGCACTGGGGGGGTTTTGTCTCACATATGTGGAAAATTGTCCCTGATAAAACCTCATTTACAAGTTAGTAAACGTAGCCCATCTGGAGATAGGTCATTTCTCGAGGTGATTCAGGAACTCCTGAGCATGATCGATGATCATCCCATCAACGACCCAAGATTGGAATCACTAGAACCACCCAGTGCCCATCGCTTTCCAGACACCAAATTGTTCAGCTCAGCACAGAAATGAATGTGTGGGACTTTGAATGGAAAGAAAAGGCTGGTCGCCGAAATCTCAGCCTCGAGCAAAATAAACCCTATAAGAATCACTTGCACAGGGTGGGTGGTGTGGAGCATAGGAGACCCTCTGCTGTAGCAGTCAAACCTGTGTCTCACCCAGCATCGACATCCGGGCTCAGCACTGACCTTTTTTTTCTTTTTTGATAGTGGCTTTTCGTTGTTATTCTCTAAATTTATATTTGGAACATTTAATAAATTTTCTTTAATTAATAAATTGGAGGATTCATTTATAACACCAATAATACACGACACTTATGTAAGTTGTTTAATACTGTTAAAAATATTAATTAATATTGTTGGCACACCGTGGGTTTTGTGTAATCTGGTCTCATCGCGATGTAAGAGAAAACAAACTTTAGGTGAGGAGATATTGAAATATGCCCTGAGGTGTCCAGTTACTGGGTGGCAAGGTGTGTAGAAGGATTGGGGTAGGTTTCTAGGGCAGTTATCACCTCTCATAGCCTGAGACTTTACACCTGAACATGTAATCAACTCTGGCAAACCGATGGGTCACCTCATAGAAGGCTGCCTTGCCTACCCCAATGAAAACAAACAGCTTCTCATCCTGTAGTGGGGCCTGGCCTCATCCTATCAAGGCACAGTTCAGTACTCTCAGAGGACTGTGGCTGAGGCAGGGACCCAAATTGTGTTAGAGGACACTATGGCTGAGATAGGGATTCAAACCATAACTACAGTAATTGCCCAAGTAGTGAAAAAGAGAAAAAATGGATAAATGATAGAATATGCTGAGTTAGAAGGGACCTATCAGTATCACTGAAGTCTAACTCCTGGCCCTGCACAGGACACTCCAAAAATCACACCATGTATCTGAGAACATTGTCCAAATGCTTCTTGAACTCAGACAGACTTGGTGCTGTGGCCACTTCCCTGGGGAGCCTGTTCCAGCACTCAACCACCCTCTGGATGAAAAACCTTTTCCTGATATCTAACCTGAACCTCCCCTGACTCAGCTTCATGCTGTTTCCTCCAGACCTGTCACTGGTCACAAGAGTGAAGAGATCGGTACCTGCCTCTCTGCTTCCCCTTGTGAGGATGTTGAAGTCTGCAATGAGGTCTGACCTCAGTCTCCTCATCTCCAGGCTGAACAGACCAAGTGACCTCAGCCACTCCTCATAAGTCTTCCGTGCCAGACCCTTCACTGTAGAACCAGCTGCCTGCTTGGGTCATCCTGACCATTATTAACAGCTCTTCTCTCATGGGAAGGTGCATACCAAAGGATCAAGTCCCGCCATAAATACCTGTGCATTGACATACAACCCAGAAAAGTGGACTGTGAATGTGTGTGGGATGAATTATAAGAGCTAGAAACATTGGCTCTACTCTTCTTGTTTTTGTGTGATTGGTCTCTTTCCTACTGGCTGGCTGTGTAGTTGATCCTAAAATTTGTACACAGAAGAAACATATAAATACTCAAGTGTGTTTAATAAAGATGATCTTGCTAGATGACAAAGTGGTGGTCTGTTATCCTCAATTGCTACAAAATGGCACCCGCACAAGGGACTCAAGTAATGAACAGACACAAACAGTGAAGGGACTTAGAGTGAATCTCCAGGAGCAATGCCGTGTTCAAACCAAGCTGTGTGGCAGGGATCTCCAACCTTTGTCTCTACCCACTGGGCAGGTGAGACTGCAAACATGGAACTATGGGACAGTCTATGTCTCACGAGCAGTAGCATTATTTCGAAATGTTGTGTAGAATTTTAAAAGAACAGGGATTTAAACCCCCAGCAGTTAAGTTAGCTGCTTTATTAATTGTCGGAACTCAAAATGTCCCTCAGACATTTTTAGAGGTTCCTGGCCTCGGTCAGAAGCATTTTAGACCCTGGCAAACAGCAGAAAACAGCTGTGATTTTGAGTTTGAACCATGGAATGAATTACCAACTTTAAAGGTGGAACAAGCAGTCACAGAGGGTTAGATGATATGGTAAAAGTAGTCACAAATTAGAGGGTAAAATTTTTTAGTATTGTACAGGGGGGTTTTAACACCTGTACAGGGGGGTTTTACTTTGTACAGGGGGGTCAGGAGTTCTAAGATGGAGGAAAGTGGGCCTGAACCTGTTCTTCCTCCTTCTTCTTCCTTACCTCCATGTTCTTGGTGATGTTGGCATTTTTCTATTGGTTTAGGCTAGGGACACACTATTCAACGTAGATGATAGATATTGGCACATTATTGTAAATATAGTACACGTAATTTCTTGTATATAATGTTTGTACCATCCCACTGAGGGGCAGAGCCCCACACGCTGCCCTGCAGGACAGACCTGCGGCAGGGCAGCAGAACTTGTTATAGATAAGCAAAAATAAACAACCTTGAAACAGCACAGACGAACTATGGCTTCTTCTTTGGCAACGGGGCAGAAAGACAGAGGCTTTCTGCAATCTCGGAATCACCAATACCCACAGATTCCGACACCCACCCCTTCCCTCAGTCCAAGTCCCAGTTACCCTGGGGGATTCTCTCACTCCTTTAATCTCTCGCTTCTTATTGACCAAAAGCTGCAGGGTGGGAGACTTATCACTTACTTAGCAGGTCTGGGATAACCAGCCCACCTCTCATTCACAAACATTCATCCCCCCATGTTTCCCCCCCCCCCCAAAGAATACTTTACCAATCCTCTTTTCTTCTTTGAGTTCTTCATGCACAAGAATTTATGGGGCTATCTCAGTTTTAAGGAGCCTTTTCTTCCCCTTTCCTTTGCTTCATATGTGTCCTCTTGTCCAGCGGGTGTTCTACCTGCAACCACTGATCATGCCAGGAGAGACAGAGTGAGGCTGCCTAAACCTGGCAGGGCATGCTTTCCCTGCTCGGGATCTCCTGCTGGTCCTGTTACATCCGAGAAAAACATGTTCACTGTCCTGTGAAAATTTAAAAAGTTGAATAAAGGACAATAGGAGACAAAGACAGTAAAGCAAATACTATTACAGTTGGGTGCATCTTGGCACTTAGCTAAGACCACACTGTTACCTTTGGGGATACCCCTTAAACACCTTTTCCATTACATCAAAATGTTGCATATTGATAGACCCTTATGCATATCCAGAAACTAGTTTACATTTTTCAGGAACTATTTTACATGGTCCCTCCTTGGGTCCGCCTTTTTAGAGAATGCGTGTTTCTTGGCTATGGTTTTAGCTCCTTCTCTTTATCACTTCCAGTTTGGGCCTTGGTCCATACTTTCTTCAGACAGTGAGTGCTGATAGTTGGCATATCTGTAGCAGGTATCCTCATCCTATGTTCATTGGATTTTATTTCATCCAAGCAGGCATTTTAACACAAGCATAGCTATTTCACTATTATGTCTAAGCTTAATTAACAACAGAAAGAAAAAACTAAATCTTTATAACAAAATTACTTTATCATCACACATATAAAATCCATTTTAGTATTTGCGAAAAGCCAATATTATAATTAAAATAGAGTTTTTTGGAGTTCACGTAAGTTATTCTAGCTTGTAGAGTTAATGTTTTGCTTAACAAACCTCTGCCATGGTACAGAGGGCATAGGAAAATGCAAATTTCTGAAGCTTCTTGCATAAAGAACAAACCTGGAGAGGACCGAAGATGCAAAGAACCCAGATAAAGAGGCTCCTCTGTCCCCAAGCCTATCGAGACTGACAGACAGTACTCAGATAAGCACCAAAGGACCAAAAGCGCACACATAAAGGCGAAAAGTTCAAAAGTTCAACCATGCGGAAGACCAAAATCTTCAGCCTCACGAGACGACCAGACACCTCCACAGGACCACCACGGCGAACTGAGCATGCCTAGAAGGGTGTGGACCTATTAAGCATGAGAGGCAAGGATAGGCGGAGCCAGGGGTTGAACATGCATGGAAAAGTTGTGTAATGTATTGCATATTGTTATGTGTAGTAGATATAATTCACGCCATTTCTAATATGATATATGTGATATTGAATATTTGTTAGAGTAAACATGTTTGTATTAGGATTCCCCCCACACACACACCCTCACAGACGCAGGTAAGACCGGGTGTAGATTGGAAACTGATTTACAAGTAAGAAGGTACAGCTTGCCAGGAGATGGGCCATGTCTGGGGAGATACAGAAACCCCAGGTGCTGATTGTTCGCGTGAACGACCCGAGATGGATATCATGGAAATCCTCAGGCAGATACATGTGAATACAGCGTTCCCAAATTCCCATAAATTTAATCAAGGGATTCAACAAACTCCAGACACTGATTTGTTCTCCCTCATCACCAAAAAAGAAAATCTTATTAACATATGGACTCTGAATAGAAGAAAAGACTGATTGCTGAAATCTTGGCCTCAGGCGGAATTTTCCCTATAAAAACTGCTCGTGCCAGGATGGAGGTGTGTGGGCATAGAGGAAAACCTCTGCTGAGGCTGACTCCTTGTTGCACACCCAGGGCCGACCCCGGGCTCAGCTCTGTTCTTTCCTTGTGGCTGGCTAGATAGAATTTGATTGCAAAATAAATATTTTATTTTTCATATTAATTTGGCTGGAAAAATTTTCATTTATAACAAACTTGGTGACCCCGACGTGATCTGGTTTGGGGGTATCCTGGGAGTTCCCTATCCTCGATCCGGGCAGCGCCCTGCTGAATTCAGCAGCCGGAGAGGACTGCGGAACTCCACAGAACCAACCAGATTCCAAAAGCAGCCAAAAAGCCACATTAAGGAAAGGGTATAAACGGGCCCAGAGCTCTCGGAATTCGGAGCTAAATCTCCGAGGCTGCAGCAAATTTTCACTCGTAAAATCGACGTGCACGAAGAATACACGCGGGAAAAAGAGCCGTGAGTACTGTGTGGTTGGGTAGCACGTGGGTGGGTGTGTGTTTGAGTAAGACGTGACATAGTCACGGCGCAAGAGTGGACCCCAATAAAACCGCAGTTCCACTAGCCTGCGAAGGAGGTAGTCAGCTACGGGGGAAGCGAAAAGACTTGGGTATACTCACAACACGCATACCACCTAAAACTCTGGGAGTTTACGGGGATCCACCCACAGACAGGTCAGGGGAGGGAAAGTACGTTCTCGTGGACTCGAGAAATTGGTAACCTCACTGGCTCTGTGCTCAGGGAGCCCAGGAAAACAGGTAAAAGAGAGCTCATTCATTTTCCAGCTGAAAAACCTGCAGACCGGTTCGCTGTGTGGTTATTTAGGTTGGCAAGGTTCAGTCGGGGAGAGACTGGCTTAAACACATAGTAAAACTCAGTCCGGGATAGGACTGAAATACACATTTCAGCACGCAGGTAACTGACTTCTCGGAACAACTTGTAGACACTGACTTGGAATACGGTAAGAAAACTTTAAATATGGGACAAGGGAACAGTAAAATACCCCTTAAGTTAATGTTTGAAAAAAGGCTGTGCAGCCCCTTGCAGCTGCAGGCAGCGTGCCTCTGCAGTTTTTTAAACTCGCGTGGCAGCGGCAGAGGCGGCAGTGCCGGCTCGGAGGGAGCGGGGGGCTCTGCCTGCCCCTGCCCTTCGCAGCGGTGCGGGGCGGCTTCAGTTTCCCCGTGGCGGGAGGGGGAAGCGGAGGGGGCTCCGACCTACCCCGATAGCGACGGGGGCGGGGGCGGCTCCCGGTGGCGGCAGAGAGCACGGACGGCGGGGGGGAGCCCCGCTCGGGATTTCCTGCTGCGCATGGGCAGCGCTGGTCACCGCTCGGCCACATGGCGTGGGGAAAACCCGTTCCTGCAGGCGGCAGTTTTAAAAACAGCACAAGCTGCTGCTACTACTCTGCAAGGCTGAAATAAAAGTGCTTTTTGCTTCTCGACCACGGTTTTTGGAAATCAGTAGCAAATTTGTTTTGTTTCTAGTCAATATAAAGTTGTGCTGTGCATTTTACGCCTAAAGGAGAGTGGGACAATGAAGAGCTAAATTATGCCAGGCTATGGGAATATGCCAGCACGCAGCTGTTCCCTATTAAGACAACTGGCTGCAAGGTAAGTACGGGGCAGCTGCCACCCCCATACCAAGTTCCTCCATCACAAGCACAAGTCTCGGCAGCCTCCCCCCTCCCCCCTCCAGATCGGTCTGCATCACCCCTAATAGAAAAATATCAGCTGCAGACATGCCGAGACCTTCTCAACCTTCCCCCCCCCCCCCCCCCATCTCACACAACACAGGGACAAACACGCACACACGTTTCTCACTGGAAAAAAAAATAAATCTCCTTTTGCCAGTAAAACTCAGTATAAGATGAGGAGAGAAAACACAGAGGGTAGCGATAATGAAAGAAACAAACCCGATCTATTTAAAAGAGTCCCAGCCTTCCCATACAGGGAAGGTAAAACAGCCCAAACAACATAAAAACCAGAGCTACCTCAAAAGCCCCCAGGGAAACCGGGACAAAGGACAAAACAAGTAAGTGCTCCTGAATGCTCTTACTGTAAATCTTTTTAAGTTATTCAAGAACCACAGTCCAAGGACTGCCTCCTAAATATATCAAAGGTAAGGATTTTATGACTGTCATTAGGGCTAAAGGGGAGCCCCTTAAGGTCCCCGTCCTAAGAAATGTAAAAATAGAATCTGATAATAAAATCTGTGTTGGGGATGTTTTATTAGTAGAAGAAACAGAATACAATTTATTGGGAAGGGATTTAATGTAATATTAGGTATAAGTATAATTGCAAAGGACTCACAACTCATAGTAAGTTTATACAACCTAACTACTGAGGATGAAAAGAAAATTGATCCCAGGGTCTGGCACACTCCGGGGGAAGCTGGAAAATTAGACATGGAACCAATTCACATTGAAATTGAGAGACCAGAAGACCCCATAAGGGTGAAACAGTATCCCATCCCCCTAGAGGGAAGGAAGGGATTGAAACCAATAATCGAGGATTTAATAAAAAGAGGCACTTTAGAGCCCTGCATGTCAAGACATAATACACCTATATTGGCAGTCCAAAAATCAGATGGTAATTATTGGCTGGTACAAGACCTAAGAGCAGTAAATCAAAGGACAAAACCCCTGTTTCCCACGGTCTCTAATCCATATACTTTGCTGAATAATGTGTCCCCAGATGACAAGTGGTATAGTGTGATCGACCTAAAGGATGCCTTCTGAACTTGTCCTCTAGCTGAGGGAAGCCGTGATTATTTTGCCTTCCAATGGGAGGACCCGGACACACATAGAAAGCAACAACTAAGATGGACTTCTCTTCTTCAAGGGTTTGTGGACTCACCAAATCTCTTTGGTCAGGCCCTGGAAAAGGTGCTTAGCGAATTTGTGCCAGTCCAGGGAACCAAACTATTGCAATATGTAGATGACTTATTAGTAGCTGGCTCTAAGGAAGACAAAGTAAAGACTGGAACTATAGCTCTGTTAAACTTCCTGGGAGAACGAGGGTTGAAAGTTTCAAAGTCTAAATTGCAATTCACTAAACCTGAAGTAAAATACTTGGGGCATTGGCTGACAAAAGGAAAAAAATAACTAGACCCAAACCGGGTGGCAGAGATAATTGCATTGCCCCCTCCCCAGACAAAAAGAGAAGTCAGGCAATTGCTGGGACTTTTAGGCTTTTGCAGACAATAGATCAAAGAGTACAGTGAAAAGGTAAGGTTTTTATATAACAAACTTACCACAGACAGACTTAAATAGACTGAAAAGGATAAAGAAAGCTACAGAGGATTAAAATAAACCCTCATGGCAGCTCCAGTATTAAGTCTCCCTGACCTAAAAAGGCCCTTCCAGCTCTTTGTAGATGTGAGCAACCACATTGCCCACAGAGTTATGACCCAGGACTGGGCAGGGGCCAAAAAACCAGTTAGATATCTATCCAAACTCCTAGACCCTGTCAGCAGGAGATAGCCCACCTGCTTACAAGCAATTGTGGCAGTAGCAATATTAGTAGAAGAAGACAAAAAGGTAACATTCCGGGCTTCATTAACCATTTACTCCCCTCACAATGTGAGAAGCATCTTGCAGCAGAAAGCTGACAAGTGGCTGACAGATGCCAGGCTCCTGAAATATGAAGCTATTTTAATCCATTCCCAGGACCTGGAGCTAAAAACTACCCCAGCACAAAATTCTGCCCAGGGGATCCTCCCCATGACTGTGCTAAAATGGTAGAATTACAGACCAAAATACGACCTGATTTAGAAGAAGAAGAACTCGAGGAAGGGGAAAAATAGTTTATAGATGAGTCTGCAAGGGTGATAGATGGAAAAAGAAAGTCAGTATATACAGTCATAGATAGGAGGACGGGAAGGGTGGTAAAATCTGGGCCCCTGAGTGCAGGGTGGCCAGCTCAGGCCTGTGAGCTGTATGCAGTATACAGGGCTTTGCTCAGACTTGAAGAGAAAAAGGGGACAATTTTCACTAATTCCAAATATGCATTTGGGGTGGTGCACACCTTTAGGAAAATCTAGTGTTATGGGTAATAAACATAATTTGCGCCATTCCTTGTATGGAATATATAATGTTAAATACTTGTTAGATTATACCTCGTTTGTACTAGCCTCCCCCCCTTCTCCCCTCCGAGACCGGGTGTATGTTGGAAACTAATTTACAAGTAAGAAGATACGGCTCACCAGGAGATGGGCCATGTCTGGAAAGCTGCGGGAGACCCCAGGCGCTGATCATTGCGTGAACGACCCGAGATGGATATCTTGGAAATCCCCAGGCAGATACATGTGAATACAGCTTTCCGAATTTCCGTAAATTTCATCAAGGGATTCAAGAAACTCCAGACACTGATTTGTTATCCCTCATCACCAAAAAAGAAAATCTTATTAACATATGGACTCTGAATAGAAGAAAAGACTGATTGCTGAAATCTTGGCCTCAGGCGGAATTGTCCCTATAAAAACTGCTTGTGCCAGGATGGAGGTGTGTGAGCATGGAGGAAAACCTCTGCTGAGGCTGACTCCTTGTTGCACACCCAGGGCCGACCCCGGGCTCAGCTCTGTTCTTTCCTTGTGGCTGGCTAGATGGAATTTGATTGCAAAATAAATATTTTATTTTTCATATTAATTTGGCTGGACAAATTTTCATTTATAACATCTAGGAAGAAAGAGGTCTGCTAAACACACGGGGAAAGGGATTAATTCATGAAGAAATAATTTAAAAAATCCTAAAAGCCATTAGAAGGCCAGAAGCTATTACTATAGTCCATATAAAAAGACACCAAACCGGGATGCAATTCAAGACTTGGGGGAACAATTCAGCCAACAAAAAGGCAAAAAGCACTGCTTTGCTAAAGATAAGTACCCCAGGGATTGAAAAAGGAGACGCTCAAGAATTCCCCCCCCATCCCTGAAAAAGAGATAGAGGCTTATCAGGAAATCAGGGGACTGTTAGAAGGAGGTAAGTAAAAGTTACCAGATGGGAGGGAAGTATTGTCAAAGGAATACACTAAGAAAATTTAAAAAAGATTACACCAACAGACACACTGGGGGGCCCAAGGCTCTGGCAGAGCAGTTCCTGAAATTCTTCGGCTACAAAGGAATATATGAATAAGCTAAACAAGAGGTGCAAGGGTGCATAACTTATAAAAAAATTAATCGTACAAACTCCCAAAAATTACTGGTGAGTCATCCAGCAGCTTACCAGCCTTTTGAAAGGATCCAGGTAAATTTCACTGATCTACCCAAGGTCGGGAGACACAAATTCTTATTAGTCATAGTAGACAAACTAACCCACTAAGTGGAAGCTTTCCCAAGCTCCCGGGCTACAGCCCAAACAGTATCAAAAGTCTTATTAGAAGAAATTATACCTCAGTATAGGTTAGTAAGCTACATTGATCCGAACCAGGAGACACATTTCACATCAAAAATCATTCAGCTATTAGCAGATGCTTTAGGCATTTGATAAGAATACCACACCCCATAACACCCTCAAAGTTCTGGGCCAGTCAAAAAAAATAATCAAATGTTAGAAGCCCAATTAACCAAATTGATATTAAAAACAAATGTCATAAATAAAATACATCCCATTAACCTTATTAAACATAAAAACTATGCCTCATTCTTAAATGAGATTTCCACCTTCTGAAATGTTACATGAGATACCTTATACCCATAGTATGCCTGTAAGGCATCCGGGAATAAAAAATAGACAAATACAACCATACCTAATAGCATTAAATAAGAATCTCAAGGGGATGATCATACAACACAGCACCCCACCCCCCCTTAGACTTCTTAATATATACAGCAATAAGTAAAATACAGCCTGAACACAAAATACTGGTAAAAACATATAAAGAGTCAACATTCACGCCTCATTAAGAAAGACCCTATATTATCCTTTTAACTACAAATACTGCTATACAAACTGCAGAAAAGAAGCAGACACACAGGTCAAGAAGTCAATCTCCAAGACCGGGCACCAGAGTAGAAAATCACCTCCCCCCCAAAACTTTAAAGATAACCCTGCCCAGCCAAATAAAAAACTAAGAGCATCTCTATCAAACGTTCTGTGCCAGAAGTGTAACTATTATCCTCTCGTACATTTCTCTTAAAAATACTGTCATAAAATTTAAAATGTTCATTACTGATTTAAACCAAGTGGGTTGTGTGGGAAGTGCTCTAAACAGGAAGAAAACCTGACTAGCCGTTTTCTGGTAATAGCCACAAGGCTAAGATTGCTCTAATTAGATTCAATAATCTAAGTTTTAGTTTTTTTTCTTTTTCTCTCATATCAAAAAGAATTAAGGGGGAAATTACAAACAAAAGCTAAAATTATTATTGTTGTTAAGTGTCATAGGTCGAACAACATACCCTGCAGTGCAGACACTAGTGAACTACACCAGTAAAGCATTTTTAAACAAAAGTATGCGGCTAGGCCTTAGTACAAAACCACAGACAAAAATTCCTGCTGCCAAAAAGATGGCTCACCCCGCCACTAGACGCACCCCAGTAGGCGCTGAGAACGGCAGAGGGATCCTAGCAATAGAAGTAGTCCCGGCGAGCCTAAGCCTAGCCTCAGTAACCTCCCCAATCCCGGGAAGGGGGAGCTCAGTAGCAGATACCCAAAAAAAATCACGTCTTACCTCATAAAACTGCAGCAGGGGTAAGCCTAATAAACGTTGTCTTGACACAAACACTCAACAGGGGGTGTACAAATTCAAAAGAAAATCAAAAACATACCTTGAAAACAGACAGTCAGCTCATAAACCGCATCAAAAAGGCACAGATAGATATAGTTTATAACAGATATATTCATACTATATAGGTTAGGGAAAACAAGAGTCTGTTTTGTAACTTATTTTCAAGCTAATTCACCGTGTTATAACCCAAATAAATTTGGTATGCGTGTAATAGAGAAAACATACTGAGTAGGTGCTAAAAAATGAGTAATTGAGACAAATTAAAAAAAGACACAAACCCACAAATCTTACCACAGAATCCCAGATAAATACTAAAATGTAAAGAATTAGAAAATATATATATAAACGCTGTAGCTTTATATCAAATAAAATAAAAATTAAGGCGCAAATTAATAGGTTAATATAAAGGGTGGAGGATTGTTATGTGTAGTAGATATAATTTGCACCATTTCTAATATGATATAAGTAATATTGAATATTTGTTTGAGCATACATGTTTGTATAAGGTTCCCCCCCCCCCCCCTCACAGGCACAGGTAAGACCGGGTGTAGATTAGAAACTGATTTACAAGTAAGAAGGTACAGCTTGACAGGATATGGGCCATGTCTGGGGAGATACAGAAACCGCAGGTGCTGATCGTTCGCGTGAATGACCCGAGATGGATATCATGTGTCTGAACTCAAAATGTCCCTCAGACATTTTCAGAGGTTCCAGGCCTTGGTCAGAAGCATTTTAGACCCTGGCAAGCAGCTGAAAACAGCTGTGATCTTGAGTTTGAACCATGGAATGAGTTACCAACTTTGAAGGTGGAACAAGCGGTCACAGAGAGTTAGATGGTATACTAAAAGTAGCCACAAATTAGAGGGGAAAATTTGTTAGTATTGTACAGGGGGGTTTTAATACCTGTACGGGGGGGGTTTTACTTTGTACATGGGGGTCAGGAGTTCTAAGATGGAGGAAAGTGGGCCTGATCCTGTTCTTCCTCCTTCTTCTTCCTTACCTCCATGTTCTTGGTGATGTTGGCACTCACAGATTGGTTTAGAGTAGAAAAGCACATTGTAACATAGATAGTAGGTATTGGGGAAAATCTGTAAACATATAATACGTAATATATCATATAAAAGATAGCAGCAGCCTGGGGCGGGGAGAGAGACGACGGAGACACCGGACAGTGAGGGTGTCAGGAGTGTGTGTGTCTCTGCCTGGGCCGCTGACCAAAGCAGCCGCAGCAGGCGAAGACAATCTTTTAGATAGCTAGCAATAAACTGCCTTGAGACCGAACCACAAGACGCTGCGGAGTTTTTCTTTGGAAGCACGGGTTGGAGGAGAGACTTTACCACCACACGAGACCCCAGAATCAATCCCGGGGTTCTCACACCTGGCGTCCCTTGGCGAGCATCAGCAAGAAGAACAAGAAGAAACATCAAACAGCCTCCAACCTTCAGCGGCAGAAAAGAAAAACAAAAAAGGAAAAGAGCAGAGTGCACATACTCTCCACAAGTTCCAAGAAGAGAGGGAATGAAAAGCTCAAGATAAGAACCTGACCTTCACCAAGACAACTCGTCTCGGGGACTTTACAGGGAGGAGACGACCCAGAAGCGCGCCTGGGATCTCTCACCTGTGACCTGCTGGACAGTGAACAGTGCCATCTCCGGACTGACCTCGGGCTGACTCAGATTTTGGTGAGAAAGGTCAAAATTAAGAACATGGGGGGGGAATTCTCCCAAGAGGAAGCTCAGATAGTATCTGTCCCACGGGAATTTTCCCGGGAGGAAATTCAAATAGTATCTGCTTTACAAGGCATCATCTCTGCCCATCCGGTAGAGATCACTCAAAAGGAGTTGAAAATTTTGTTATTGTGGGTGAGGTCTAATTTCCCACCCTCGGATTTAAATTTCTTGTTTAAGCCAAATTTTTGGCAGGAAGTTAATAAGCAATTATATTATCGAACTATAAAGAACGATAAGCTTGCTGCAAAACTGCTACCTTCACCGAGAACAGTTTTAGAGTCACTCGCACAATGCAGCAGCTCAAGCCAGGCAGCCACGGCTCCTGGGGAAAAACGGGGGGGGGGGGACAGTCCAGCCAGCAGCTCGGGACATGTCCTTTCACCACAGACATAGTAGAGGATACCCCTTGGCGTCCCGTATCCCCAAGTTCCCACTGCTCCTCAGTATCCCAAGAGTCCCCAAGCTCCTCCGACGTAGAAACTCCGCAGACGGAGGCAGACAAGCCAGGCGCGGCTCCCAAATCAGCGGTGGGGGGGGCGCCGGCAGCAGCCCCAGTGGGGGAGGGTGCGTACGTGAGTGCCGAGCAGAGGGAGGAGGGAGAGGAAAGTGCTCTCGCATCTGCGCAGGCTGAGACTTCAAAACGGCCTGCGCAGAAAGCGAAAGCGAGGGGACCGGCGGGGGCGGGACGGACTGGGGAGAGAGCGGGGGGTGCGAGTGCGGCGGTGGTACGCTCTGAGAGTCTGGTGACGCGTTCGATGTCGAGAATCCGTGAGGCCGCCGAGGCGGCCACCCAGATGGCGCGGAAGAGCAGCTCCCTGACCGCGGCAGCCACATTTGCCGAGGGAGCGGCAGAGGGACAGCGGGATGCGTTCCTCGCTGCGGCTCGGGTGGCGGGCATGCGCGCGAAGGTTGAGCGGAACCCGAAAGCCACAGGGGGAGGGGATTTTTCGCATCTTGAACGCGCGGCGCGGGTGCAGGCGGGGCGGAGCCGGCACGCGCGGGCTGTGGGTGCTGGCACAGACCCAGGAGAGGGGCAAAGCGAGGCGGAAACATCAGGGCCGGAATGGGAACAGGAGGGAGAGGACATCAGTCTCGGGGGGGATGACAGTGGCTCTGACTCAGAGGCAGTGCGGGGCGGAGCAAGGCGAAAGCCCGGCCGGGGTCGGAGCAGAGGCGTCCACACCCCCGTGATGACGCAGGCAGGGTCGGGGCGTGGCCAGGATGTAAACATTCCTCAGGGCACGGTTCGGATGCAGTTCCCATGGCAACAGTCAGCCCAAGCCCACAGCCAACCCCTGTCAGCTTCAGACATGGCCAGAATAGAACAGTTATTACAAGAGTCAGTTTCACAGAGTGCAGGGATTGCAAACGTGAATCAGTTATGGGGAGAAATGCTCAAAAGTTTATCAGGAATTACCATGGGATTTGCAAATGTGAATCAGTTATCAGAAGAGATGCTCAAATATTTATCAGAAGTGCAAATTGAAGAGCCAAATGCAGTCCCGACCTCAGTTGGTCAGGCGGCAGCGCCGTCTAGTGGCGGAACCACAACATTGCAACAGATTTTACAGGACTCAGTCAGACAAGGCAAGGTGTCACACAGTGATGGGACTTTAACAATTCAAGACTTTTTTCCAGTTTCTTATAAGAAAAAATCTAGGGTGAAAAAAGCTGCATCTGCACTACAGCAGGAATCTCCGCTGACCCCAGAAGAGTGTGGGACTCAGGACACTTCTGCTGAGGCTCAACAACAGGATGACACCATTCGCATCACTGCCTCGGAGGGTGTCCCAGCTTGGACAATTCCAAAATCAAGGTCTGCCAAAACTTCGGGGCAGGGAGAATCAATTTCAGTATCAAAAAGGGTTGTTGAATTTCTTTTACGATATTTAAGCATAGCCTTGGAGTCGCAGACAGAGCTGTTGGTTCATCTTCCAAAAATTTTCCAAATAATGCAGGGCAGCCATGTGTTCTCCTCCACAGCAGATGCGCCATTTTTCTCCAGAGGCACCCAGCCTTCATCTTCACAGATGCCGCAGACGCCGTCGGTATTGGTGAGTGCTGCTGCATCAAAACTGCAGTCACCACAGATGACTCCACTCTACAGGCAAGTACCCACAGAACTTCCAGCTTTGCCGAATGCGAAAGTGGACTGGCAGGACATTCGGGCAGAATTGAAGAAGGAGAAAGGTTTATTGCAGGGTTCGGGAAACATAGTGATGCCGGTGAACTATGATGCTCAGGGCCAAAACCCGAGATGGGAACGCCTGGATCGTGGAGCAATCAAAGATTTAGCTAAGGCCATTCGGGACAGTGGGTTGTCATCACCATATTTCAAACAGATGTTGAAAAGCATTTTTGGCATGTATGATTTAACACCATATGATCTTAAATATCTTGCAACATCAGTTCTTACAGACACCCAAGCTCTCATTTGGCAGAAGGCGTGGCGGAGATCCCTGGAGGAGCTGAGAGCCAGATACCAAGGCGGGCCAAACGCAAACCTCACCATGGTGCAGCTTGCCGGTGATCCTCCTGAGGACGATCCAACTCAACAGGCGGTGAGACTCCCACGGCACGTGCTCAGCGACATCAAAGAGGCGGCACGGAGAGCAATTCTTCAGATTGCTCCGGCGGGGGTCCAGGACAACATCTACACCGAGATCAAGCAGGGTTCTTCAGAGCCATTTTCTTCGTTCGTGGATCGTCTTTCCCAGGCAGTGGAGCGGCAAGTGAACGAGGAGGGGGCGAAACCACATCTGATCAAAAGCCTCGCATTCTCCAATGCCAACCCGGAGTGCAGGCGAATCATCAGCGTGATGCCACACCATGCCACCTTGGCAGACATGATCGAGGCGTGCAGCAAGGTGGGGACACCACAGCATGTTGCTTCCATCATGGAGGAACACTTGGGGGATCGAATTGAAAAGCGTGTTAAGGAAGCTCTTGCAAATTATGCAAAGAGCAACACCGGTGCAGAGAGACGGTGCTTTGGGTGTGGGGCACAAGGACATATTAAAAGGAACTGCCCACAACTTGCAAAGCCCAACAAGCCACCAGACCTCTGTCCTCGATGCAGGAGAGGGAGGCATCTCGCGAGTGAGTGCCACTCACAGACAGACGTGGATGGAAAACCTCTTCCGGTTCCGGGAAACGGGAAAAAGAGCGCGAATCGATGCCAGCGCGCTCCGACACAAATTCTGGCAGTGACACAGAATCAGCAGGAGCAATCCTCGGGGAACAACAAACAGAACCCTTCGGCAGAGCAATCTCAAAAATCCCCAGCGACCCAGACTTGGTACCACTCGGATTCCAACGCGTCCTGGCAACCTCCAAATTGACGTGTCTTTTGGACAACAGCCATGCAGTGATACCCACAGGTGTCACAGGGACTTCTTGGAAAAGGCAGGATTTTTTAATAATGGCCAGAGACAGGAGCAGCATTCTTGGACTTGTTGTCTACCCATCTTTGATTTCAGCAAACCATGATGAGGAGCTGATGGTCATGGCAAAAGCCTTGCGACCACCTTTGACAATTCCACAAAATACACCGATTGCTCGAGCCATGGCTTTGCCATCTCACCCAGAAAGGCAAGTCATGCCAGTGTTCAACAAACGGGACTCTTTTTCTGGTGATCAAGCAGAAGTGCATGCATCTTGGGTGAAACATTTGAGCCGAGATCGGCCCATTGTTACTTGTCAGTTGACTTGTAACAAAAAGACAATTACTATCACGGGAGTGCTTGACACAGGAGCAGATGTTACAGTTATTTCATACATTTTTTGGCCCCGGGAATGGGACTTGGTTGCACCTTTGGGCTCTCTCTCAGGCATAGGAGGAAGTTCCCTATGCATGCAGAATGAAAATGCAATCGTTGTCACAGGCCCGGGAGGGAAAACAGCAATCATCCGTCCTTTCATTGTGCAAAAGCCCATCACAGTGTGGGGAAGGGACCTTTTGGCACAATGGGGACTGAAATTAGAATTGGATTTTTAACAGGGGTCACTGTGGCACTCGCCACTCTGAAGTTGACCTGGAAAACAAATGATCCTGTTTGGGTGGATCAGTGGCCCCTTGAGCGAAAGAAATTGAGTGCCTTGAAAAAGCTGGTCCAGGAACAGCTGCAGAAGGGACACATCAAACCCACAGACAGCCCATGGAATTCTCCAGTGTTCATCATTCGCAAGAAAACTTCAGGATCTTGGAGACTGCTTCATGATCTCAGGAAGATCAACGAGGTCATCGAGGACATGGGACCACTTCAGCTTGGACTTCCATCTCTCTCAATGATCCCGAGAGACTGGTCACTTGTGATCATTGATCTCAAGGACTGTTTTTTCAGCATTCCACTTCATCCAGATGATGCTCCACGCTTTGCATTTTCTGTCCCAAGCATCAACAGAGAAGAACCTCTGCAAAGGTACCATTGGACAGTTCTTCCGCAAGGTCTCAAAAATTCTCCAACCATTTGTCAGTGGTACGTGGCCCAAGCATTGCATCCAGCACGAGAGAAGCATCCAAAACCAAAAATTATTCATTATATGGACGATTTGCTCATTGCAGCACCAACAAAACAGGAGGTGCAAGAGGTTCGTGACTGTGTGATTGCACAGGTGGAAAAGGCAGGACTGGAAATCAGTGCACCAAAAATACAAGAAATTGCACCTTGGAAATATCTGGGCTGGAAAATCTCAAAGCAAACAATAAGGCCACAGAAGCTGGAAATCAACACAAAGGTCACCAGTCTGCAGGACTTGCAGCAGCTTTTGGGGGAGATCAACTGGATGAGACCAATCCTGGGAATCACCAATGATGACATCTCGTCACTGCTCAATTTTTGAGAGGGGACAACAACATCAAATCTCCCAGAACTCTGACGCCTGAAGCAAGAAAAGATCTTGAGAAGATCACAGACATGATTCAACAGAGACAAGCACATCGCTTTGTGGAATCATTGCCTTTTCATTTAGCAGTGTTGGGGGAAACAACACAGTTATATGGGTTGATTTTTCAGTGGGATTTGTCTCAAATGGACCCTCTTTTGTTGATAGAGTGGTTTTTTTTAGCTTACAGGCCCTCAAAAACAATTGTCACAGATTTAGAAATGATAGCACAAATTATTATTAAGGTGAGAACCAGATTGCTGGTGATGTCAGGCAGGGATTTCTCAGTCATTCATGTACCTTTAAAGAAAGTATATTTTGAGTGGGCGGTGCAGAAATCACAGGATTTTGCAATTGCTTTGTTAGGGTATCCAGGAGTTTGTACAGTTCATTTTCCGGTGCACAGGATGTTAAATGCAAAAGTGAGTTTCAGGGAAAAGCCAAAAATAAGCCAGGAACCAGTGGAAGGGATGACAATATTCACTGATGGTTCAGGGAAAACTCACAAATCAGTGGTCACATGGCAAAATCCCAAAACAGGGGAATGGGAATCAGATATAAAAATAGTACAGGGTTCACCACAAATTGTGGAATTGGCAGCAGTGGTCAGGGTTTTTCAATTGTTTCAGGAACCTCTCAATCTGATCACAGATTCAGCATATGTTGCAAATGTGGTCAAACGATTAGAGGGATCACTTTTGAAACACACTGACAATGAAATTTTATATTCATATTTGTCATGCATGAGGACAATTCTAGAAAATAGAGAGCACAAATACTTTGTTGCACACATCAGGGCACATTCCTCACTCCCAGGGTTCTTAGCAGAAGGAAATGCTCACGCAGATAGACTCACAATGACCATATCACAGACATTGCCGGATATTTTTGAGCAGGCAAAATTGAGCCATGCATTTTTCCATCAAAATGCACAGGCGCTGATGGAGTCCTTCTGCCTTTCTAAAAGTCAGGCGAAGGAAATCATCAGTGCTTGCCCAGATTGTCAGCTTGTGCAGCCTCCTGCATCCACAGGAGCTGTCAATCCAAGGGGATTGCAGAGTCTTCAGCTGTGGCAAGCTGATGTCACAAAATACCCATCTTTTGGGAGGCTCAAAAATATCCATGTTTCAGTTGACACATTTTCAGGGGCAATTTTTGCATCACTACATACAGGGGAAACTGCAGAACATGCCTGCAGACATTTTTTGCAAGCATTTGCATCACTCGGGGTGCCACAAGAAATAAAAACAGATAACGGTCCAACTTACACAGGCAAGGTGCTTGACAAATTTCTGAAAAAATGGGGAGTCAAACACATTTTTGGTATTGCTTATTCTCCCTCAGGTCAAGCAGTCATTGAAAGAACACATCACACCCTGAAATCCCTCTTGGATAAACAGAAAAGGGGGGAAGCAGGCGCAACACCGCACATGCGGTTGAACAAAGCTCTGTATGTATTGAATTTTTTAAATGGTTCTTTCTCAGAACCCACTCCACCAATTGTTAGGCACTTCACAAACAGCACACAAGCAAAGCTAAGGGAAAATCCTTTAGTTTTGATCAGAAACCCAGAATCGGGACAAATTGAAGGTCCATTCACATTAATAACTTGGGGCAAGGGTTTCGCTTGTGTTTCCACAGAGCAAGGACCGAAGTGGGTGTCGGCGAGGCAGGTGAAACCTTATCGGGTGCACATGCAAGTGGACGTGGACCCGAGAAGCAGAGAAGCAAGCACGCAGACGAAGGCAGACGACGATGCTGCAGACGTCACATCAGACAACGATTGATCACCCAGAGACTTGGGGGGTTTTCTTTTCCTGGGAAATCAAGTGTTGTTTGGGTGTTGCTGCATTGCAGGGTCTCTCACAGAGGGTGGGGGCATGGACATGGGATTCAGACAGATAGTGTTCATGTGCCTCATTCTCTTGCCTATTGCCTTGGGCAATGGGACAGACTTTCCCATGAAACAACCAAGGGAAAATGTGTGGGAAACTTTGGCAAAGGCAGCGGGTCTAGACAGCATTTGTCTGACTCATTCAAAGCCAGGGAAACCATTTTCAACATGCTTGATAGGTGTGCCAGGGAAGGAATGGCCAATTCCAAAAAGCATCCCTCCAAAGATTCTGAAAACTTTTTCAGATCCTGTGGAAGGATGGCATGTTTGGACACAATAGCTTCCTGTGGCTCACTTGGAACCTCCGGAATTGGACATTTTTGGGTCAACAAAAATGAAATGGTGCATCAAATTTAATTCATCAGGAGTGGCAAAGACAGGTAATCATACAATAGATGTCACTCCGAATCAGCCTTTTTATAAAAATGCGTCATCTTGGTGCAATCACACCAAAATGACAAGCAAACCATCCTTTCAACATCCAGCCACTTTACCGAATGGAATGTTTTTCATTTGCGGGGACAGGATTTGGCCTGCTATCCCTGCAAAAATCAAGGGCGGTCCATGCAGCATTGGGGAACTCTCATTGTTAACACCTGATTTGAAAACCTTACAAAAGCAGACACACAGGGAAAAAAGATCCCTTGAACAATATAGTCCAAATTGTGATGATGATGTTTCTACCTGGGACAAATCTCGGAGAATTGCAGTAGCAATTTTCTCACCCCAAACAGCATCAGGGGTGGCCTTGACAAAATTGGATCATATAGCATGTTGGTTGAGCAAACACAGTCGTGCCATTTCGTTTGCACTGAGTGACATGTTAACAGACATCAGCAGTGCAAGGCAAGCAGTGCTTCAAAACAGGGCGGCAATTGATTATTTGCTGCTGACACATGGGCACGGATGTGAGGAATTTGAGGGGATGTGCTGCATGAACTTGTCCGATCATTCAAAATCTATTCATGAAAATATAAAACAAATACAAAGTAGTATTAGCAAATTGAACAAAGTTACAGGATCCTGGCAAGCAGCTGAAAACAGCTGTGATCTTGAGTTTGAACCATGGAATGAGTTACCAACTTTGAAGGTGGAACAAGCGGTCACAGAGAGTTAGATGGTATAGTAAAAGTAGTCACAAATTAGAGGGGAAATTTTTTTAGTATTGTACAGGGGGGTTTTAACACCTGTACAGGGGGGTTTTACTTTGTACATGGGGGTCAGGAGTTCTAAGATGGAGGAAAGTGGGCCTGATCCTGTTCTTCCTCCTTCTTCTTCCTTACCTCCATGTTCTTGGTGATGTTGGCACTCACAGATTGGTTTAGAGTAGAAAAGCACATTGTAACATAGATAGTAGGTATTGGGGAAAATCTGTAAACATATAATACGTAATATATCATATAAAAGATAGCAGCAGCCTGGGGCGGGGAGGGAGACGACGGAGACACCGGACAGTGAGGGTGTCAGGAGAGTGTGTGTCTCTGCCTGGGCCGCTGACCTAGGCAGCCGCAGCGGGCGAAGACAATCTTTTAGATAGCTAGCAATAAACTGCCTTGAGACCGAACCACAAGACGCTGCGGAGTTTCTCTTTGGAAGCATGGGTTGGAGGAGAGACTTTACCACCACACGAGACCCCTGAATCAATCCCGGGGTTCTCACAATCATGGAAATCCTGAGGCAGATACATGTGAATACAGCGTTCCCAAATTCCCATAAATTTCATCAAGGGATTCAACAAACTCCGGACAGTGATTTATTCTCCCTCATCACCAAAAAAGAAAATCTTATTAACATATAGACTCTGAACAGAAGAAAATACTAATTGCTGAAATCTTGGCCTCAGGCGGAATTTTCCCTATAAAAGCCGCTTGTGCCAAGATAGAAATGTGTGAGCATGGAAGAAAACCTCTGATGAAGCTAACTCCTTGTTGCACACCCAGGGCCGACCCCGGGCTCGGCTCTGTTATTTCCTTGTAGCTGGCTAGATAGAATTTGATTGCAAAAAAAAAATATTTTATTTTTCATATTGATTTTGCTGGACAAAATTTCATTTATAACAATATGGAACACCTTTGTGAATAAAGGTGTGGGTCAGACTGAGGCTCGGTGCACAAGTTTTTTGAGATATCTCACTTGTGCCCCTGTGTGTACAACAAACTCCAATTCTTCTTCTTGGGGACTCATTTTTAAAATTATCACAGGCTCCAGATGGTATTTGTCCCCTAAAAAATAGAGCCTCTAACGCCTCTATTCTTCCTCTGTGCTCATCTCTCGGAAGATTTTCAGATCTGTTACCCTCTTAGAACAACCTCTCCTATAATGTCCTTTACTCTTACTGTAAAAGCAGACATTCCTGGAGTGCTCCGGACACTTGGTTTGTGTTGGAGTTTTGTTCTTTCCTGTCCCTCTGTATCTACCACTGTCATATCTAAAAGTAGTGCCTATGTGGGTTTTTTTATTGTTTTCTTGCAATTGCTTTCTCGCATGGTGACTGCCACCATCTTTGCTTTTACTTTGGCTTTGGCCACAGACTTTCTGAGCCTCCTTTAATAAATTATCTAATAATTTTTCATGCCAATCTTCAATTTTTGCAATTATCTGGCCAAGCACAAACTTAATCCTTAACAAAGCTTTTTTCACATCAGTCTCAGGATCCACTCCGGAACACTGCCTCCTATTTCTCCCAAGTCTTTCCAACCACTCAGCTGGAGCCTCCTCTTTCCTCTGTTGTGCCTCAAAAGCCCCTTCAGCATTTTCCCTCGAAATGCTGCCCCCTTCCCCATTCTTTTGATCATTAAATTCCTGACCCCGCTCAGGAGGCACTTCCTCCAGAGAGGGTTTTCCTGAACAGCTGGAGTTGTGGTTACCGAGGGAACAGAACGAAGGGCAGGAGGGGGAGTTTAGGGGAGGGATCTGCGCCGAGGCTTAGTCCTCCAAGGCGCAGGCGGGGTCTGCTGCTGGAAACGCCAAAGGGGGATCTTCGGTTGAGACCGGGCCGCACATGGCTGATGGCGGCCGATTCGGCAACTCCTGGCAGACACAAAGGAGGCCGGGCGGCCCCGGCAGCAGCGGTGGCGCCCAGCGCAGCCGGCACGGGCAGGACAGCTGGAGATGGGACCGACGGGACCCCCCTCGGCGCAGTCAGCGCGGCAACCCCAGACCACGCAGCAGGATGGACCCCGGCATGGCCGGCGGAGCGGCCTCGGGACAGGCGGCCGGGACGAGGGCAGATGAATTCACTGGCAGGGCCAGAGCCGGAATGGGGGCGGGGACTGGTGGTGCAGCCCTGAGCGGCAAGACCATAGCCAGGACAGGAACCGGAACCGGGGGGGGGGGGGGGGGGCAGCCGCAGGTGGTGGGGGTGTGAGTGGGAACAGAGGTGACAACACTTGCAAAAGGATCCAAATCTTTTCCTTTCCTCCCTTCCTCCTGTTCCCAGCCCTTTTCTTTCCCCCCTGTTTTTTCCTCTCTTGCGTTGTCTCGGTGGTTTCTGATACTTTAAAGATTTTTTTTTATTCCCCCAAAATCTCCCGTCCAGCATGTGGCATATTCTTTCTTCTGGATTGAACGGTTCTTTTGAATTTAGAAATAAATTTTAGAGCCTAACAAATCTAAACTTCTACTTGGATACTTTTGTAATGAACAAAGTTCCCAATGCCCCCAAGATCTCCGGCCCAACAGGGCCTTCCTGGTTCCCATGGAAACACTGGGGCAGTGGCTACTTCTAGTTAAGTACTGATATTGGAATGTTAATTAGCTAATTGCTCTGTTTGTTTTCTCTAAATCACCTGGGGATTAACTACTTCCCCCCCCCACACCATTCTAGGACTAAGATGCAAATAGAGGAACCTGTGGAATCATGGGAGCAGGTTTTGGGGATAAAGACACCCCTAAATGGAAAACTAAACACAGTAGAGAGAGCTGGACAGGTGCGCTGGCTGAGGAAAAGGGAAACACATCCCTGATCAACGTTTGACCTGTCACCATAACCTACAGAAGACTAGACTAGAGTGGGGTGTGGGAAGCAGGAACAAATAAGCATATCTTCCTGGTGTTACCACGAGGGAAGGAGACAGATTAGGACTTCAGCATCAGACTGCAAGCCACCTCCCCCTTCGGCTACCTGGAAAAAGCTACAACAGCGTGAGCTCTGTGTCAAACCCCCTGCCCAGCTGATCTTTTTAATAAAGAGCTGAACATAAATAAAGGCATAAGCCCTGTTCATTTCACTTTGAAACTATCAGAGAGCTAACTCATGACCTCCTGATGTTGTTTTTCTCATGACATTTTTATTTATCCTTTGGCAAGTTTTATATCTTTCAGTCACTTGCCTTGCTACTCCAAAAAAATCCCAATGCATCCATAGCTCCTTTGTGTGTTACACATTCCAGCGTTCTTTCTAGAGCATATAATTCAAAAGTTTGAGCTTACCAGTTTAAGGTTAATTTCCCTTTTTCAATAGTTTGCATGTTTTTCCCATCAACTACTGCATACCATATATTTTCTCTTGGTACAGGGATTTGTATCTCTGTTAGCTAACATAACCTCCCAAAGGGCTATATTGGGGTATCTCTGCTGATACCCTTTTACTCCCTTTTTCTTATTTTTTTACTGGTTTTCTGTCCCATTTTTCAAGATCTTATCTATTCGTCCCATGCCTCTTTTTCCCACTTTCTCTAACAACCAGAATACCACCTTCTTTCAACTACTCACACAAAAAATCCTTTTTCTCACAATACTATTCAACACAATACACCTCCCTCAAAGGAGATTAAGCAAAGCTCAAAATAAACGATCTGCATTACATATACTTCCATTCATCTGCATTTGCTCACCTTTTTTTCTAATTCACTCTCACATTCACACCCTCAGGGCCTCTAAAAATTCTGCTTTGGACAACACAGCGAGATTGAGGGATATCCAAGAACACCAGCACTGGCCAGTAATGCCTAAAAGTGTAATTAGGTGAATTGAAAGGTACCTTCTTGTTGTGTATGCGAGGGTGGGTCCCGCACCAACAGGTCCCCTGTGGGTGGGAGCTGAGGCAAAACCCACAAACCTAGCCTTGCTACCCCGGGCATGGGGGGGAAGCTGTGACTCGAACCAGGTGTGAGTCACATGCAGCCAGCCTCAAAGGTAAATTGGCACCAGAGAGAACCAAATTCAGGGCCCTTCCCAGGGGCTTAGTGGTACTGAAGTCCAGAGAGGCTGCCCCAGTAGCAAGGATGGCTCAGTATCGTATGACCTTTTAGCACCGTGGCTGCGCAAAGTAGTTGTCAAACCCCATTCCCCCAGGGGTGGGGGGGGTGGGGAGTCCAGATCAAGCAAGGTGCGGAGGTCCGAACACCTGACTCTGAGGCTATGTCTAGGGAAGAGGGATAGCCAAACTTTGGGGAGGTGGAAGGGATCAGGGTGGGGGCTTACATGATCCGCAATTCTCTGGTAACAGAAATCCCTTTGTGTAAGTCTAAGAGGTTTGCTAACGTTTCCTTCCTCTGTGCAATAAAATAAAGGGAAATGTAGAAGTATGAATGAACAGGACTGAGGATGCAAATGGGTGTGCGAGAGTGAGTGGAAAATAAAGGTGGGTAAATGTAGATGGATGGAAGTATATGTAATGTAGATTGTTTATTTTGAGCTTCACTTTATTTCCTTGGAGGGTGGTGCATTGTGTTAAATGGTATTGTGAGAAAAAAGATTTTTTACGTGGATAGTTGAAAGAAGGTGGTATTCAGGTTGTTTGAGAAAGTGGGAAACAGTGGCAGAGGACGATTAGGTAAAAAAAAAAAAAAAAGGGACAGAAGAATGCAGGGAAAAATAAAAGGAGTAAAAAATTACCAACAGAAATACCCCAAGATAGCCCTCTAAGAGTTATGTTAGCCAACTGGGAAAAAAACCCCTTGTACCAGAAAAAAGGACAAGATAAAGATGATACAATTTTGCATGCTAGAATGGCCAACAAAGGAAATAAGATCTGACCATGTTTATTGGCCTAGATATGGCTCTTTTGAAAGTTGGATTTGTCATGGTCTCAGTGTATTTGTAAATCCAAAGGAACTGTTTCATTCAGAAGAAACAGAATATGCCACATGTTGGACAGGAGATTTTAGGAAAATAAAAAACTTTAAAGTATCAGAAACCTCCGAGAAGAAGCAAGAAAAGAAAACAGGGAAAGAAAAGGGAGGGGACCAGGAGGGGAAAAGAGAAAAAGAGAAGGAGTGGGATCCTTTACAGGCTTTGCCCCCTCCCTTCCTGCTCGCACTCGCACCGCTTGCCCCGGGTCCCGGCTCGCCGCCTGCTTCGGCCCTGGTCCCTGTCGCAGGTGTGGGTTCGCTGCTCGCAGCAGCTGCTCCTGCCCCAGGTGTGTCTCCACTGCCCACAGCGGCCGCTCTGCCAGTCCCCACCCCGCCGCCCGCTGCAGCCCTCCCGGTCCCATTTTTGCCACCTGCAGCTTCTGTACCAGTCCCCGTCTCGCTGCTCGCGGCTACCCGGCCGTCCCCCGCCCCCATCCCCTCTGGCTGGTCCCTGGCCGCTCCGCCGGCCGTGCCTGGCGGGCTCCCGTTGGTCCCGTCCGTCGCATCCCTGACCACTTCCTCCCGCGGCTGTTTTCTCTGCCCCATCCCCAGCGACTTTGCCCGTACCGGCTGCGCTGGGCACTGCTGCTGCTGCTTTGCCTTTGCTGGGAACCACCGACCCAGCCCAGAGCTCCGTTCCCCTGGTAACCGCAGCCCCAGCTCCAAGAAACTCTATCTGGAGGACGCCCCTTATAGGAACACAAGAAGTTCAGTTAGAAGGCAACATTCTCCGGACTCTTCCTCACAACACGGGAGAAAGACTATAGAAAAAGACTGGGATAAAGAAATTGGTCTATTTCCACTAAGAGAGGTCCCGATGGGAGGGGGTGGAATTGGGTTTGTGAATGCTCCTCTGACTTCTTCTGAGGTCAGGAAGTTTAAAAAGGAAATCAAAGGGATTTTGGAGGATCCCATAAGCACTGCTGAACAATTAGACCAATTTTTAGGTTTGCACATTTATACTTGGGCAGAAATGCCATCGATAATAAAGATACTATTTTCTCCAGAAGAAAGGGAAATGATCATGTTATGGATAGAAATTAGTCCAGCCAAATTAAAAATAAAATAAAAAATATTATTTAGGATCAAATTCTCTCTGACCCAGCCACAAGGAAAAAGGACAGTGCCGAGCCCTGGATCGGCACTGGGTGCGTGACAGGAAGGACGCCTCCCTACAGAGGTTCCCCTGGACACACACACCGCTCTCTTGAAACGTGCAGTTCTTGTAGGAAATTTTCTGCCCAAGGTGAGGATTTCAGCCATCTGCCTTTTCTTTCTATTCAGAGTCCCACATATTCATAAAGTTCTTTTCTCTGAGTCGAAGTTGAACAATCCAGGTCCAGGTGTGGACGATTTTCCTGCTGAAGTTATGGGAACCGTGGCATTCAGATGTATCAGCCCGGAGGACTCCAGCGATCCCAATCTCGGGTCCTTACCAGGATGATCAGCTCCTAGGTGTTCCAGTATCGCCCTTTGGAACAGCCCATCTCTGGTGATCCACATGTGTTATGAACAAAACAGCCTTGCTGGGACACTTCAGCTTGAGCTAAGTACTAACATTGAAATGTTAATTAGCTAATTGCTCCTGGGAATCACCTACAACCCCACCCACACTAGGACCAGGATGCAAAATAGACCAGTGGAATCATGGGAGGGGGTTTTGGGGATGAAAAACACCCCTAAATGGAAAGCTGGGCACAGTGGAGGGGGCTGGATGGGTGTACTGGTTGGGGAAAAGGGAACCACATCCCTAGTCTGTGTCTGACCTGTCCCCATAACCTGCAGAGGACCAGACTGGAGTGGGGTGTGGGAAGCAGGCACAAAAGAAGCAGCTCTTCCTGGTGTTACCAGGAGGGAAGGAGAGAGGATGGTCTGCTGATTGGGACTTCAGGTACAGACTGCACACCTCTTCACCTCCAGCTACCAGTGTGCCACGGAGACTCCAGATACAGACTCTGCACGCCTTCTTCCCCTTCAGCTACCAGGAAAGCTTCAACAGCGGGGGCGAGCTCCATGTTGAGGCTAGCTCCGCGTTGAGCCCCCTGCCGAGCTGATCTTTTTAATAAAGAGATGAACATTAATAAAGGCATAGGCCCTGTTCATTCAATTTAGAGGCTCGTCCGGGATAGCCACACCCGAAGAGGATCCCTGGGCAGCTCAAGAGGGACCAGGACCAGTGGCATTTCCGGACTCCTGTGAAGGGGCCGGTCAGGGGGGGGTGGGCAGGAAGGGGAAGAGAGTGGAACAGAGGAGTGACTGAGGCCTCTCCTTTGAGGTAAAGGCCCTCCTCTGGGCATGTGGAGATTCTCTAGGGATAAAGTAAGTCCCTGGCAATCAGGGCAAGGGGATTGTCCACAGCAGGGGCAGGTGGGATATCCCTGGCAGGTGGGGAAGGAAGTCCTGGCAGGCAGGAGCAGCAAGTCCCACCAGGCAGAGGGCATGTCCATGGCAAGCAGGACAGGATAACAGGGCATTTGAGATGTCCCTGGAAGGCAGGGCAGGTTGTCCTTGCAGAGCAGGTACAGGGCATGTCCTTGCAGGCAGGGGGCATGTCCTGGCGGGCAGGGCGCATGTCCTAACAGGCAGGGCCATGTCCTGGTAGGCAGGGGGCCATGTCCTGGCAGGCAGGGAGCATGTCCTGGCAGGCAGGGGGCATGTCCAAACAGGCAGGGGACATGTCCTGGCAGGCAGGGGGCACATCCTAACAGGCAGGGCGTGTCCTGGCAGGCAGAGGGCATGTCCTAACAGGCATGGGGCATGTTCTGGCAGGCAGGCTGTGTCCTAACAGGCAGGGGGCAGGTCCTGGCAAGAAGGAGGCAGGTCCTGGCAAAAAGGGGGCGTGTTCTGGCAGGCAGGGGGCATGCCCTGGCAGGCAGGGCATGTCCTAACAGGCAGGGAACAGGTCCTGGCAAAAAGGGGGCATGTCCTGGCAGGCAGAGTAAGTAAGCAAGTAAAGAAGCGGGTAGGAAGGCAAGCAGGCTAAGCCTACTAGGAGACTTAGGTGAGGGAACTTGGCCGGAGTTCGAGTGTAAGGCTCAGCAGTGCATTTGACCTTACCGTGGCAGGGAGACCAAGCTTCTTAAGCCCAGAAAGAGTCAGGTGAGGGGACTTGGCCGGAGTTCGAGTGTAAGGCTTGGCAGGACATTTGACCTTACTACAGCAGGGAGACCAAGCTTCCTAAGCCTAGTAAGGAGTTTGGGAAAAAGGCCAAGCAAGAATTGGGGCGAGACTTAGCAGGGGTCCAAGCCTAGAAAATCCACCCAAAAGTCCAAAAAGAACAGGAAAACAGAAGACAATGTATGTGAGTGTGATTAGTGGTTATCCTGGGCAAGAGACAGAGATTTATGCCAAGAGTAGGAGTTTAGCTAAAAGAGATTAAGTTCAGTCAAGACATTTGAAATACTAAATTGTAGAAAAGAGCCAGATGAACTTTAGTTGCATATCTGTATATTCCATTTTAGAGGGAAGCACCATTTAAGGTATATATATATATATTTTTTTTTTTTCTCTCTCCTTTTCTTTTTGAAGCCTGGAAATGGGAACAGGTTATAGTAAAGGAGCGGATCCTTCAAAACAGAAAGCAAAAAGAATTCCCCCTAACAAGCCCTTAGGGCAATTGTTAGACCAATGGGATTCTTGGGAGACCACAAAATGTTTAGGCAAGAGTACAGAAGTATGGCCAAAGTTAAAATTACATGGAAAGTGGCCATGGTATGGAACCCGAGATCAGTAGATGTATAATCAGCTAAACCAACACCTAGAAGCCTTAAGATTATATTTAAAGAAAGAAGAAGAAAAAGCCAAAACTAAAGCTAGACTTATGGTTGCAGTTGCTCGAGAAAGTATAAGAGCAGACAGATCACCATCACTGCCGTCTAAGTCAAGTTGGAATAGACCAGGGCTATTACCAGAAAAAAAAAAAAAAAAAGAAAAGACCAACCAGCACCATCATATGAGACAAATAAGAACTTTAATGAGTTCAGGAAACCTGAAGCTTCACAAAGCAACAGGAGGTGCTATTACTGTAGTGCTGTAGTGAAATGTTTCTTAAGTTTCAGTTTGATGAGGCAATGGATAAAGAACAAGAAGTCTTAGAAGAGATTTCAAGGGGAGACGACTAGGAGTGTCAGGGGTTCTATAAGCGAAGAGATCCGATAAACCATCAAAAAAGTCCCCACTATGAAGATTTTGAGTTCTTAGTTAACACAGGGGCAGATAAGTCCATCATAAACAAGTTACCAGTAAGAGTCACCATTCGGAAGAAGGTCTGTGAGGTTTTAGGGGCGGAGGGGAGGCCATTTAAAGCATCTATAGCTGAAAATATAGAAATCAAGCGGAATTCTAGACAATGTTTGGCGGACTTTATCTATCTGCCAAATTTAGGAAGTAATCTCTTGGGAAGGGACTTGCAAGTCCAATTGGGGGTAGGGATCATCCCATGAGATGGAAGGATGGTAGTCCAGGTCATGAGACTAACCCAGAGAGACATAGAAGAAATAGACCCCAAAGTATGGGCGGAAGATAGTAAGTGTGGATATTTAAACATCACACCAATAAAAATAGAAATGCAAAGAGATACACCCCTTATCCAAGTCAAGCAATACCCAATATCCCCTGAAGGCAGGAGAGGATTAGCCCCAGTGATTTAAGGACTACTAGAGCAAGGTATTCTAGAATCATGCATGTCCCCCCATAACACTCCTATACTAGCCGTAAGAAAAGCAGAAGGGAAATACAGGCTAGTTCAGGACTTAAGGAAAATAAACAAGAAAACTATTACCAGACACCCTGTGGTATCCAACCCCTATACCCTTTTAAGCCAAATTGGTTCACAGTTGTAGATTTGAAAGATGCCTTCTGGGCATGCCCTCGAGCAGAGGAATGTCTTGACTAGTTTGCATTTGAGTGGGAAGATCCTGACAGAAGGAGAAAGCAGCAGCTAAGGTGGACGTCTCCCACAGGGGTTTACAGAATCCCCAAACCTCTTTGGGCAAGCACTAGAGGAACTATTAGGGCAGTTCACCCCTGAGGAAAATGTTCAGATCTTACAGTATGTAGATGACTTATTAGTATCTGGAGAAGAGCGAGGCCGGGTCAAAGCCACCAGTGTTCGACTCCTAAACTTCCTGGGAGAAAATGGCCTAAAAGTATCCCAAGAAAAACTACAATTTGTAGAATCTGAGGTGACCTACCTAGGTCATATAATTGGAGAAGGATATAAGAAACTAAGTCCTGAGAGAATCCTGTCTATCCCAGCTCCCAAGACGAACAGAGATGTAAAGAAGCTACTAGGCCAGTTTGGTTATTGTGGTTAGATCAATACACCAAAAGTGTGAGGTTCCTTTATGATAAATTAGTAGACTCTGAGCCTATAAAATGGACAAAAGAAGATGATGAACAACTACAACATTTGAAAACTAAACTATCCTCAGCATCTGTTCTAAGCCTGCCTGACCTTAAAAAAGAGTTTAACCTGTTTGTGAGCACAGAAGGAGGAATTGCATATGGGGTATTAACTCAGGACTGGGGAAGGCATAAAAAGCCAATAGCCTACCTCTCAAAACTACTAGACCCAGTAGCTAGAGGATGGCCAACTTGTCTGCAAGCAATCGCAGCAGCAGCCATCCTAATAAAAGAAGCTCAAAAGTTGACCCTGCAAGGGAAAATTAAAGTCCACACCCCCCATGACCTCAAAACGGTACTAGGCCAAAAAGCTCAGCAGTGGCTGACTGACTCTAGAATACTGAAGTATGAGATCATCTTAATGAACACAGGTGACTTAGAGTTAGTCACCTCCAAATGTCTAAACCCTGCTCAATTTCTTGCTGAAGAACCCCTGGCTGATCTAGAAAATGATTGTATTGAACTCATAAATCTACAGACCAAAGTGAGAGAAGATTTAGAAGATCTCCCTGCCATATGGGAGATCCCTTTTTATAGATGGGTCCTCAAGAATAGTAGGAGGGAAAAGAGCCTCAGGGTATGCTGTCATAGATGGGGAAGGCATGGAAGTCCCAGAAAAAGGAAAACTGCCCTCAAATTGGTCAGCCCAGTGTTGCGAAGCCTATGCCTTGAAAAGAGGACTAGACATATTAGAAGGAGACCAAGGAACTATTTACACAGACTCACAATATGCATTTGGGATCATCCATACCTTTGGAAAAATTTGGGAAGAGCATGGCTACCTAAACTCTAAAGGGAAGAACCTGGTGCATGAGAGGCTGATAAAACTAGCATTAGAATCCTTACAAAAGCCTGCAGAGATAGCTGTGGTGCATATAAAGGGACATCAGAAAGGACATACCCGTGAAGAAGAGGGAAACCGATTAGCAGATCAGATAGCTAAAGAAGCAGCCTCAGACTCAACAAGCCCAGTAAAAGCTTTTAGAATAGAAGTAGGACTAAGTAGAGAAGGAGAAGAGCCAAGGTTCAGTGAGAAAGAATTAAAATAATAAAAGAACTAAGATTACATCAAGGGGAACAGGGAGAATGGTTAACTCCAGATGGGCGTAAGATCCTGAATAAAGCCCTAGCTTGAAGAGTGCCAGTAGAGTTACATGAACTGACACACTGGGGAATCCAAGGTTTGTGCGACCACTTTTTACGGGAGAATTTATGTATTGGAGTGTATGACCTGGCAAAGGCAGTCACAATAGGGTGTGCGATTTGCCTGAAAACTGACCAAAAGATAATGAGAAAAACAGCACATGGGGGAGGAAAACTTGCTTTAAGACCTTTCCAGAACATACAAGTAGATTTCACTGAAATGCCCTCTGTGCAGAAGTACAAACATTTACTAGTGATCGTAGATCATCTCACTCACTGGGTGGAGGCTTTCCCAACCAAAAAGGAAACCGTGCAAGAAGTTCCAAGAATAATCTTAGAAAATATCATACCTCGATACGAGCTAGTCAATAACATTGACTCGGACCGAGGTCCACATTTTGTTGCTCAAACTTTACATCAAGTAACAAAAGCCCTGGGGATAAGGTAGAGATTGCACACCTCATGGCATCCTCAAAGCGCGGGAAGGGTAGAAAGGATGAATAGAACTCTTAAAAATGTAATAACAAAATTAATGGAAGAGACAAAAATGAATTGGCTCAAGTGTTTACCTCTTGCTCTATTGCGTATCAGAACAAGACCTCGGTCTGACATAGGGGTTTCTCCTTATAAAATGATGTTTGGACTCCCTTTTCTAATCACCCCTTTCAGTGCTGAAGATTATTTAGAAGGGGAGGCAGCAACTCAAAAATATTTTAAAATCATAGGAAAATCCCTAGAAGGCCTCAGAAAGAAGGGGTATCTTCCCCAAACCTCCCCTCTGGATACCAATGCCCACAACATCAGTCCTGGGGATTGGGTGTTAATAAAGTCCTGGAACACCAGCACTCCCCTAACCCCCAAATTTGAAGGACATTTCCAGGTGTTACTCACCACACACACTTTGGTGTGAACCCAAGAAAAAGGCTGGACCCATATCACCAGAGTAAAAGAACCAGTGCCACCCCCAGACGCCAGATAAGACCCAACACGGTCACCCACATCCTCTTGTGCATGGATGGTAATTAAGGGACCAGAAGACTTAAAATTAACTTTAAAGAAGACTTCCCAGAAGATGATACACCGTAAGGTGGTAATAACCGTTTCTGAGTTAAAATACCATAGTAAAGGTTTAAGTACTTTGTAACTGCTTAATAAGAATAAGTGTCCTTTAGCCAAAGAAGTCAACTGAAGAAATTTTTAGTTAGAATATTATTAAATCTTACTTCGTTTCTAGGAATTAGGAAAATTACCCAAAGAAGCTAACCCTCAAAAGCCAGAGACTGTAAGTTGATGTGGGCTTAAGCCCGATCAAAAGAAATAGAGGAGGGATTTGTTATGAACAAAACAGCCTTGCTGGGACACTTCAGCTTGAGCTAAGTACTAACATTCAAATGTTAATTAGCTAATTGCTCCTGGGAATCACCTACAACCCCACCCACACTAGGACCAGGATGCAAAATAGACCAGTGGAATCATGGGAGGGGGTTTTGGGGATGAAAAACACCCCTAAATGGAAAGCTGGGCACAGTGGAGGGGGCTGAATGGGTGTACTGGTTGGGGAAAAGGGAACCACATCCCTAGTCTTTGTCTAACCTGTCACCATAGCCTGCAGAGGACCAGACTGGAGTGGGCTGTGGAAAGCAGGGACAAAGGAGCAGCTTTTCCTGGTGTTACCAGGAGGGAAGGAGAGGGTGTAGCTGCTGCTGGATTTCGGCAGCAGGCTCTGCACATCCCCTCACCCTTCGGCTACCAGTGTGCCAGGAGGAAAGGAGCGTGGATGGTCTGCTGATCGGGACTTCAGATACAGACTGCACACCTCTTCACCTCCAGCTACCAGTGTGCCAGGGAGACTCCAGGTACAGATTCTGCACGCCTTCTTCTCCTTCAGCTACTGGGAAAGCTACAACAGCGAGGGTGAGCTCCATGTTGAGCCCCCTGCCAAATTGATCTTTTTAATAAAGAGATGAACATTAATAAAGGCATAGGCCCTGTTCATTTCAACATGTATTAAATTGTAAATGAGGCTTTGTTCAAGAAAACCGGTTCTGGGGTAACCGAATATGTGGGGGGGGGGGGGGCACCTCGCAGTGCTGGAACGTATGTTTTGCAATGGCAAAATACAAAATATTATCTAATCAAATTTTGCTTGATCAACTACAACAATATTACATTGGCGCAAATTATATCCAACTTACATATCAATCAGAATTGCAGGCATAAAAGCGTGGAGTAAAGAAAATCCTCAGGGCCCTCCCGGAGAGGACAAAATGCCAACTGCACCTCCTGAGCAGGGTCAAAAAAATGAGGAGAGGAGAAAACATATGAATGAGTATCGTAATTTAAGAGTCAAGGGAATAAAAGGGGCAGCATCTCGAGGGCAAAATGCTGAAGGGACTTCTGAGGCACGGCAAGGGAAAGGAGAGACTCCAACTGAATGGTTGGACAGACTTGGGAGAAATATAAAGCAATATTCCGGAATGGATCCTGAGACTAATGTGAGAAAAGCTTTGTTAAGGATTAACTTTGTTACTGGTGCTTGGCCAGTTATTAGGAAAAAATTGGAAAAAATTGAAGATCAGCATGACAAATCATTAGATGATTTATGAAAGGAGGCTCAGAAAGTCTGTGGCCAAAGCCAAACTAAAAGCAAAGATTGTGGCAGTCACCATGCGAGAAAAAAATTACAAGAAAAAAATCAAAACCACACAAGAACTACTCCTAGATATGACCGTTGTAGAGACAGGGGAACAGGAAAAAATAAAACCCCAATACAAACCAAGTCTCAGGAGCATTCCAGGAATGTATGCTTTTACTGTAAGAGCAAAGGATATTATAGGAGAGATTGTCCTAAGAGGGTGTTATAAATGAAAGGTTATTCAGCCAAATTAAAAAACAAAACAGTTTTATTTGCGGTCAAATTCTATCTAGCCAGCCACAGGGAAAAAAAAGAAAAAAAAACAAAACAGTGCCGAGCCCGGGGTCAGCCCTGGGTGTGCAACAAGAAGTCAGCCTCAGGGGAGGTTTTCCTCTATGCCCACACACCTCCATCCTGGCACAAGCAAGTTTTATAGGGATAATTCCGCCTGAGGCCAAGATTTTTGCAATCAGTCCTTTCTTCTATTCTGAGTCCATATGTTAATAATTCAGTGTCTGGAGTTTGTTGAATCCACATGGATCTGTCCGGGGATTTCCAAGATATCCATCTCGGGTCGTTCACGCGATGATCAGCGCCTGGGGTCTCTTGCATGGCCCATCGTCTGGCGCCTGGCGAGCCGTATCTTCTCACTTGTAAATGGTCTCGGAGGGGAGGAAAAGGGGGGGGGGGGAGAAGGAGGAGGGGGGGGGGAGGCTAGTACAAACGAGGTGAATCTAACAAGTATTTAACATTATATATTCCATATAAGGAAAGGCACAAATTATGTCTATTACCCATAACAATCCCCCACCTTCTATATTAACCCATTAATTTGCGCCCTAATTTCTGCCTCTACTGAATCCCAAGATTTCTTTATTTTTATTCTCTTTCATTTATTACATCTGGAATTTCCTGGTAAATTTTATAGTTTTGTTCTTTACCCTTTATTCGTCCTTCAAATTTTGCTAGGGCCTCAGCCGCCCTGCTATGAGGAATTTCTTCTCCTAGTGTCATTATTTTTGGTACCTGATTTGTTTTTCCTAGGGCAGCTTCTGGGTCTGTGGGTAATGCTGCTATTTGCATACCCTGCACCACTGAATGGATGAGTCTTATAAAGCAGGGGATGAGACAGGGTAGGAATATGACTCCTGCTACTGAACATAAAATGAAGAAAATTACTTTCTTCCACTAAGCCCCATCAAACAAATGGTCCCACCACGATGCTTGGAGAAGTGAGTTCCACTTTTGTACTGGAACATGAGCTACCCATTTAATCTCTGTGGCCAGATCTCTAATGGTCTCCCCATAATCATCTATTTCTACACAGCATTGAGATTTGTTAAATTTTCCGCACACACCTCCTTCTCCAGCTAGTAAGTAATCAAGGGCTATCCTGTTTTGATACACAAAAGCCCTCATTTGAGAGTGTTGTTGGGATAATAATTCAAGAGCATCCGAAGTGTGATTGGATACAATCTCCACTACAGCCTGCAATCTTACTAAGCGGTTTAGTAAATAGATGGGGGTCCGGTATCCCCACGACCCATCCTGAGCCCATGTGGCAGGACTATAATATTCAATGATCCTTTCAGCAGGCCATTCATCCTCTCCCCAAGTTTGTTCTCCACCGATGAGAGGGAATTTTTCTTTTAAGCTCCTCTTTTCTCGGTTCAGGGATTCATACAAGGGGGCTCCCAGTGAACTACTTTCTGACCTGGGTAGGGTGAAGAAAACAGGTCTGATTAGTCCTACCGTGCAGGATCCCTTCCAGCGTGGGGGTAATTCGCTGTAAGCCTTTTTCCCACAGATCCAGTGTAATCCATTAGGTGCTTTCCACCTGGTTGTTATGCTCTCAGGCTCGTCCCAATACTTACTTAGTTGGCTGATTGACTGATAAGGGTTAGCTCCGGGGCTTTTGTACTAGCAAAGCCCAATTTTGTCACTCCATTCACAGTTATTCTTTTTCTCCTGGCTCCAGTACCCAGTAGGGCTTTCAGGCTGCTAGACCTTGATGTGGCTGGTGGAATTTATGGATAGAGTGGAAACGCAAGGAGTATATCCTACAATTTCTGAGTATAACCCTCCCTCCCTGCTAAGGCAGAATGTTCCAATTACCCGTTGGTCTAGTACCCACCCCTCTGGTCTCTGAATTATTTTGGGGGTCCCACCAGCTTCCCATTTTAGTAGTTGCTCAGGGGTCAACCCCTCCACCCTCCAAGGCCATTTTTCTGCGGATTTCAGCCCCCCACACACCCAGCATTTAGACAACCTCAATTCTGTGGCAATTTCCTGCATCAGATCTACAAAAAGGTTTTGATCAGAGGCAGGCAATCCCCACTTTGCATATTGTTTTTCCAATTGGTCATATTGTTCGCTTAGGGATTTCAGCCTTTCTTGTTCTAGTCTCTTTTTCCTTATTTCAGCTTCCTGTCTTTTTACCTCTTGCATTACCTGTTTCATCTTACTTTCCGGATCCATCCCTTCTTTTTCCTTGGTAAAACAGAACATCTTATCATACTGTAGACAAACCCTGTCGTCCTGGTCCCCTAAGAGGTCCAGGATGACTGGCTCAGTTTCTAGAGGTACCCTGTTTTCATACTTTAGGTTATTTCCCACCCAGTCGGTTTTTCCCCCCATTACACATATACTAATTTTATTCGGATCATAACATACTGGTTTAGCTTGGAAATAAGCAACAAAGACAAAATCCTGCTTTCCCCCAACCCATACAGTGCGATTACATTTGTTACAAACTGGAATTGAAACTTCCCTTGTGCTCCTTCGATGTAGTTTATGAGCTGACTGTCCGATTTCAAGGTATGTTCTTGATTTCTCTTTGAATTTGTACACCCCCTGTTGAGTGTTAGTATCAGGACAACGTTTATTAAGCTTACCCCTGCTGCAGTTCCATGAGGTAGGAGGTGATTCCTCTGGGTATCTGCCACCAGGTTCCCCCTTCCCAGGACTGGGGAGGTTACTGAGGCATGAGGCTAGGCTCAGGCTCGCCCAGACTAATCCCACTGCTAGGATCCCTCTGCCGTTCCCAGCGCCCACTGGGGTGCGTCCAGCGGCAGGGTAAACCATCTTCTTGGCAGCAGGAATCTTTGTCTGTGGTTTCATACTCAGGCCGAGCTGCATACCTTTGTTTAAAATGCCTCACTGGTGTGGTCTGGACTGTGAGGTACGTTGTTCGATTTATGACACTCAACAATAACAATTTTAGCTTTTTGTTTGTAATTTCCCCCTTAATTCCTTCTGATACGAGAGGAAAAGAAGAAAAAAACCTAAAACCTAGATTATTGGATCTAATTAGAACAATCTTAGCCTTGTGGCTATTTACCAGAAAACGGCCAGTCAGGTCTTCCTCCTGCTCGAAACACTTCCCAAACAACCCACTTGGTATGAACAGTTCAACTTTATGACAGTATCTGCAAGGGAAATGTAGGAGAGGATAATAGTTACACTCTGGCATAGAACTCTTGATAGATGTGATCAGTTATTTACTTGGCCACTGTAGGGTTATTTTCAAATCTCCGGGGGAGGAGGTGATTTTCCACTCTGGTGCCTGGTTTTGGAGATCGACCTTTTTTTACCCTTGACGCGTGTGTCCACCCCTTTTCTGCAGTTCGTATAGCGGTATCTGTAGTTAAAAGAACAAGAAAAGGTCCTTCCCATTGAGGTGTTAATTGGGCTTCCCGCCAGGTTTTTACAAGCACCCTGTCTCCAGATTGTATTTTATGTATCGAGAAGCCAAGAGGGCTGTTTTGCATAATTACCCCCTGCTTTCGCAATTTTTCGAGATTCTTATTTAATTCTACTAGATATGGTTGTATTTGTTTATCCTCTAATTTCGGATGCCCTACAGGCATACCATGGGTATAAGGCATCCCATATAACGTTTCAAAAGGTGAAAGTCCCGTCTCGGAATGAGGCATAGTTCTTATATTTAATAAGGCTAACGGGAGGCATTTTATCCATGACATTTTTGTTTCTAACATTAATTTTGCTAATTGGGCCTTCAATGTTTGATTCATTCTCTCAACTTGTCCTGAACTTTGAGGGTGCCACGGGGTGTGGTATTCCCATCGAATGCCCAAAGCATCTGCCAATAGCTTGATGATCTTTGATGTGAAATGTGTGCCCTGGTCTGAATCAATGTAGCTTACTAACCCATAGCGTGGTATAATTTCTTCTAATAAGATTTTTGATACTGTTTGGGCTGTAGCCCGGGAGCTTGGGAAAGCTTCTACCCAGTGAGTTAGCTTGTCCACCATGACTAATAAGAATTTGTGTCTCCCGACCTTGGGTAGTTCAGTGAAATCTACCTGGATCCTTTCAAAAGGTCGCTAGGCTGCTGGACGACTCCCCATTAACCTTTTGGAGTTTGCACGATTTATTTTTTTGCAAGTTATGCACCCTTGCACCTCTTTTTTAGCCAATTCATATATGCCTTTGCAGCCGAAAAATCTCAGGAATTGCTCTGCCAGAGCTCAGGCCCCCCAGTGTGTCTGTTGGTGTAATCTTTTTAAAATCTTCCTAGTGTATTCCTTTGACAACAATTCCCTCCCATCTGGTAACTTCCACTTACCTCCTTCTAACTGTCCCCCGATCTTCCGATAAGCCTCTATCTCCGTTTCAGAGGGGTGGGGGGGGAATTCCTGAGCGTCCCCTTTTTCAATCTCTGGGGCACTTACCTTTAGCAAAGCAGCGCTTTTTGCCTCTTTGTCTGCTAAATTGTTCCCCCGAGTCCTGAATTGCCTCCCGGTTTGATGTCCTTTTACATGGACTATAGCAATAGCTTCTGGCCCTCTAATGGCTTTTAGGATTTGTTTAATTATTTCTTCATGAATTAATCCCTTTCCTCGTGTGTTTAGCAGACCTCTTTCTTCCCAGATTTTCCCAAAGGTGTGCACCACCCCAAATGCATATTTGGAATCAGTGAAAATTGTCCCCTTTTTCCCTTCAAGACCCAGCAAAGCCCTGTATACTGCATACAGTTCACAGGCCTGAGCTGACCACTCTGCACTCAGGGGCCCAGATTCTATCACCCCTCCCGTCCTCCCATCTATGACTGCATATCCCGATTTTCTTTTCCCGTCTATCACCCTGGCAGACCCATCCACAAACCATTTTCCCCCTTCCTCGAGTTCTTCTAAATCAGGTCGTATTTTGGTCTGTAATTCTACCATTTCAACACAGTCATGGGGAGGATGCCCTTGGACTGCCCCAAACAGAAACTGGGCAGGATTTTGTGCTGGGGTAGTTTTTAGCTCCAGGTCTTGGGAATGGATTAAAATAGCTTCATATTTCAGGAGCTTGGCATCTGTCAGCCACTTGTCAGCTTTCTGCTGCAAGATGCTTCTCACATTGTGAGGGGAGTAAATGGTTAATGAAGCCCCGAATGTTACCTTTTTGGCTTCTTCTACTAATATTGCTACTGCCACAATTGCTTGTAAGCAGGTGGGCCATCCCCTGCTGACAGGGTCCAGGAGTTTGGACAGATATCCAACTGGTTTTTTGGCCCCTGCCCAGTCCTGGGTCAGAACTCCGTGGGCAGTGTGGTTGTTCACATCTACAAAGAGCTGAAAGGGCCTTTTTAGGTCAGGGAGACTCAATACTGGAGCTGCCATGAGGGTTTCTTTCAATCCTCTGTAGCTCTCTTCATCTTTTTCAGTCCACTTCAGTCTGTCTGTGGTAAGTTTGTCATATAAAAACCTTACCTTTTCACTGTACGCTTCGATCCATTGTCTGCAAAAGCCTAAAAGTCCCAGCAATTGCCTGACTTCTCTTTTTGTCTGGGGAGGGGGCAATGCAATTATCCCTGCCACCCGGTGTGGGTCTAGTTTCTTTTTCCCCTTTGTCAGCCAATGCCCCAAGTATTTCACTTCAGGTTCAGTGAATTGTAATTTAGACTTTGAAACTTTCAACCCTCGTCGTCCCAGGAAGTTTAACAGAGCTATAGTTCCAGTCCTTACTTCGTCCTCCCTAGAGCCAGCTGCTGATAAGTCGTCTACATATTGCAATAGTTTGGTTCCCTGGACTGGCACAAATTCGCTAAGCACCTTTTCCAGGGCCTGACCAAAGAGATTTGGTGAGTCCACAAACCCTTGAAGAAGAGAAGTCCATCTTAGTTGTTGCTTTCTATGTGTGTCCGGGTCCTCCCATTGGAAGGCAAAATAATCACGGCTTCCCTCAGCTAGAGGACAAGTTCAGAAGGCATCCTTTAGGTCGATCACACTATACCACTTGTCATCTGGGGACACATTATTCAGCAAAGTATATGGATTAGAGACCGTGGGAAACAGGGGTTTTGTCCTTTGATTTACTGCTCTTAGGTCTTGTACCAGCCAATAATTACCATCTGATTTTTGGACTGCCAATATAGGTGTATTATGTCTTGACATGCAGGGCTCTAAAGTGCCTCTTTTTATTAAATCCTCGATTATTGGTTTCAATCCCTTCCTTCCCTCTAGGGGGATGGGATACTGTTTCACCCTTATGGGGTCTTCTGGTCTCTCAATTTCAATGTGAATTGGTTCCATGTCTAATTTTCCAGCTTCCCCCGGAGTGTGCCAGACCCTGGGATCAATTTTCTTTTCATCCTCAGTAGTTAGGTTGTATAAACTTACCATGAGTTGTGAGTCTTTTGCAATTATACTTATACCTAACATCACCATTAAATCCCTTCCCAATAAATTATATTCTGTTTCTTCTACTAATAAAACATCCCCAACATAGATTTTATTATCTGATTCTATTTCTACATTCCTTAGGACGGGGACTTGAAAGGGCTCCCCTTTAGCCCCAATCACAGTCATGAAATCCTTACCTTTGATACATCCAGGAGGCAGTCTTTGAACTGTGGTTCTTTCTGCTCCAGAATCAATTAAAAAGACTAGCTCCTCTTTTTGGGGTCCAACTTTTAATTTTATCAAGGGCTCTCTTGATGTCCGTGACCCCAAATTATAAAGCCCCTGACACCTCTATTCTTCTTGAAAGACCTTTTCATCCTTTATTCGTTTCTTACAATCCCTCTTGAGGTGTCCTTTCTTTTTACAGTAAAAACATTCAGGGGCACTTACCTGTTTGTTTTTCTTTTGGGTGTGTGCCGGCTTTCCCTGGGGCCCCCGGGCCGGAGCTGATGACCCAGCCGTTTGTGCTTGTGCTTCCCTTACTGCTGCCACTAACACCCTGGCCTGCGTTTTTTGTTTCTCCTCATCCCTTCTCATATACACCTTTTGTGCTTCCCTCAATAGTTCCTGTAAGCTCTTCTCTTGCCAATTATCTATTTTTTCTAACTTCCTTCCAATGTCCTCCCATGATTTAGCAACGAATTGTGTTTTTAAAAGGACCGCTCCCACAGGGGAGTCAGGGTCGGTACCAGAATACATTTGAAGACTTTTCCTGAGCCTCTCCAGCCAATCCGTAGGAGTTTCATCCTTCCCCTGGCATTCCCCCAATGCCTTACTAATATTTTGTCCCTTTGGAACCGCTTCTCGAATACCCTGTATTACCATATTCCTTAGTCTGATCATTTTTTCCCGGTCTGCTTCCACCTGAGCATTCTATGATGGTCTTTGTTCTGGCCACTTTTCTGCCCCGCTCCCACCCTAGGGGTTCCTGAATTCCCAGTCCTTGATGGCAGCCTGCCTTATCATATTTCGCTCTTCAGTATTAAACAAGGATCTTAATATAGCCGAGATATCATCATATGAATATATACTATTTCCCAAAAATTCGTCCAACCTTTCTGCCACCCCCAATGGATCATCCATCAATTTTCCCATTTCCTTTTTGAAAGCCCTTACATCCCCCGTGTTAATGGGAATATTTACAAACCCAATTATTCCGGGAGCCGTAGGGACCTCCCTTAAGGGGTATAGATTAGGTCTGTCCCTTTTATCATCGCTATCCCCCGTGTTTTCTTTCCTTGTTTTTTGCCGAGTTCTACTGGCAGGAGGGGATGTGCTTTCCCTGGTGTGGCATGCGTGTGTGTGTTTCCCTGGGCTGTGTGGAGAGGGGGGTGGGGGTTGGGACGGTCCCGGAGCGCCTGCATCTGAGACTTGTATATTAGGTGGTGGTGCAGACTGAGCCGAGGGCGCTGATGGGGGAACTGCTGGGGCCAGTGCTTGAACTGGGGGAACCTGGTATGGGGGAAGCAGGTTTTCTAGGGGTTCCCAAGTTTTTTCTGAGCTCACCTTGCTGCCAGAGGTTTTAATAGGGAACAGACGCGCGCTGGCATATTCCCATAGCCTGGCATAGACCAATTCCTCGTTGTCCCATTCCTCTTCCTCATACAAGTGATCTAAAAGTGCTTGGCAGAGCTTAATCTCGAAGGTACTAAAGACGGGCCAGTATTGGAATTTTCCAATTTCTATATTTCCCCATATTTCTACACAATAGTGTATCATTTTTTCTTTGGACCTTTTCCGTCTAACAGAACAGTCCTCCCAGTGTTCTAACATCTAGCCCAGGGGACTTTCCCTCGGAATCTCAGTGAATTCGTCCTTTTTCCCCTCCCTTATTTTTGAATGCTTACCTTTTCTTGTTTCTAGGAGTTCACTCCTTCCCGGCTTAGGATTTTCCCTTCGTAGTCCTCCCCGCACTTTGCTGGTTTTCTGCCCCATATTAAAAAAATTCCTTACCGTATTCCAAATCAGTGTCCAAAAGTTGTTCCGAGAAGTCAGTTACCCGTGTGCTAAAATGTGTATTTCAGTCCAATCCCGAACTGAGTTTACCAAGTGTTTAAACCGGTCTTTTCCTGACCGAACCTTGCCAACCTAAATAACCACACAGCGAACCGATCTGTGGGTTTTTCGGCTGGAAAATGAGTGAGCTCTCTTTTACCTGTTTTCCTGGGCTCCCCGAGCCCAGAGCCGGTGAGGTTTACCAATTTCTCGAGTCCACGAGAACGTACCTTCCCTCCCCCGACCCAGAGTTTCAGGTCGTATGCGTGTTGTGAGTATACCCAAGTCCTTTCGCTTCCCCCTTAGCCGACCATGTCCCTCGTGGGCTAGTGGAACTGCGGTTTATTGGGGTCCTCACTCGCGCCGTGGCTATGCCACGTCTCACTCAAACACACACCCACCCACGCGCCACCCAACCACGCAGTACTCACGGCTCCTTTTCCCGCGTGGATTCTTCGTGCACGTCGATTTTACGAGTGAAAAATTGCTGCAGCTTCGAAGATTTAGCTCCGAATTCCGAGAGCTCTGGGCCCGTTTATATCCTTTCCTTAATGTGGCTTTTTTGGCTGCTTTTGGAATCTGGTTGGTTCCGTGGAGTTCTGCAGTCCTGTCCAGCTGCTGAAATCAGCAGGGCGCCGCCCGGATCCAGGATAGGGAACTCCCAGGATACCCCCAAACCAGATCACGTAAGGGGTCACCAAGTTTGTTATAAATGAAAGGTTATTCAGCCAAATTAAAAAACAAAACAGTTTTATTTGCGGTCAAATTCTATCTAGCCAGCCACAGGGAAAAAAAAGAAAAAAAAACAAAACAGTGCCGAGCCCGGGGTCAGCCCTGGGTGTGCAACAAGAAGTCAGCCTCAGGGGAGGTTTTCCTCTATGCCCACACACCTCCATCCTGGCACAAGCAAGTTTTATAGGGATAATTCCGCCTGAGGCCAAGATTTTTGCAATCAGTCCTTTCTTCTATTCAGAGTCCATATGTTAATAATTCAGTGTCTGGAGTTTGTTGAATCCACACGGATCTGTCCGGGGATTTCCAAGATATCCATCTCGGGTCGTTCACGCGATGATCAGCGCCTGGGGTCTCTTGCATGGCCCATCGTCTGGCGCCTGGCGAGCCATATCTTCTCACTTGTAAATTAGCTTCTAACATACACCCGGTCTCGGAGGGGAGGAAAAGCGGGGGGGGGGGAGAAGGAGGGGGGGGGGGAGGCTAGTACAAACGAGGTGAATCTAACAAGTATTTAACATTATATATTCCATATAAGGAAAGGCGCAAATTATGTCTATTTCCCATAACAGAGGGTAAAAGATCTGAAAATCTTCCGAGAGATGGGCACAAAAAAGGAAGAGAGAAGTCATAAGCTCTATATTTTAGGGGACCAATACCATCTGGAGCTGGTAATAAGTTTAAAAGTGGGTCCCCAAGAAGGAGAATTGGAATTTGTAGGAGACTGAGGGGCAGAAAGAAACAGGAGCATAAATGAGAGTTTCACAGTTCCTGTCATTAAAAATGAGGTAATTGAGGGAAAACTAAATTTTAAATAGGGGATGTTCTATTGGTCCCAGGGGCAGGTAACAACTTATTGGGACAAGATTTACAAGTGAAATTAGGAATAGGGGTTATCCCAGAAGATGGGGATATGACAGCTAGAGTTTTAAAATTAAGCCAAAAGGATAAAGAAAAAAATTAACAAGGAAGTTTGGGCTAGGGAAGGAAATAGGGGAGGATACTTCATGCTAAACAGATGTCTTCACTGAGCTGTTGATTCAGCTAATTTGTAACTCTCTGTACTCTAAGATTGAAAAACTAATTTACAACTGTGACATAGCAAAACCTGCTTTTAATCTATTTTGAGTTGATGCGAGGCTGTTCAGTCAAGTGGTTCACAGTGTGTAAAGTTAAACTAAAGGTAACACCATCTGCTTGGTAGGTCAATTAGAAACATTTTTCCTTCCAGTCAGTCCTTTTTCATGTACCCAAATGTATTTTGCTTTCTTGGTTTTTGTTTTGTTTGTTTGTTAGTTTTTCTGGAAGTGCTGACTATTTGCAGTGCACCTGGAACAGCAGCGAGAGTTGTGCATGCATAGCACTTCTGAAAAATAGGGCTCATTTTTTCCCAGAATTAGAGGTGACTACATATATAAAAGGGAACCTACAAAGCTAGATGAAGAAAATGTTTCAGTATCTTCTAATGTAAGCTGTTAATTTGTTACCTTCAGCATCACTGTGGGTGTGTGACAACACACACATGAAAAAGATGGTGGGAGGGATCTCTACTTGCTGTAGCTTTATTTCTTGAATGAGTTAGAGAGCTATGAGGAAGTTGTGGGTTCCTTGTGTGGTTTATCCAGGCCTGCAGGGACGGCTTGGCCATGATTCTCTCTGTGCTGCAGTGTAGCAGCAGTAGCTTGCCTCTGGTGAGTTTGCAGGCAGGGTGCTTCACCACTGCAGTGCTCAGGTGCAGTTTCCTATTTTGACATTAAAGCTTGAATTCAAGAGTGCCTCTTCCCATCCAGTTATTGTTTGTACCACAGGAACCTCTTTACACAGTGTTTCCTAGCAGTCAAAGAGAAAGTATTGCAGTGACAAATTCCTTACTTGCTGTCGTTCCCCCCCCCCCCACTGTATTCATATTTTGTCCATTCCCTCTTCAAATTATAGAATTGTAAAACTCATGCTCTGTGTCCTCAGATGCCCTTCCCAAATCAAACCTTGGCTTCGTTGCAAATTGCATTGCATTAACAAGCATTGCCATAAATTTTTTGGTGCAGGCAGGATCACTTTAGAAGTAAGTTGTTGTTTACCTTGTTCCTACAACCTTTTCGAGCTGGTGAATGGAAAAAATTGTGATAGCAAAGCAAGTCTATGTGTTGGACCTGTGTCAGCTGTGAGTGGCTGGTAGCCTTGGTGGAGGGTGCCATGAATTGCATGCTTGCAAAATGCACATAACAAAAGTAATTTAATTTGCAAAGAACTTGAAAAAGGGGGGAGGGAGGGCTGATTGGCAGACTCACGTGTCTGAGATGTTGGAATGTGGACTGATGCTAAAATGTGGATGCTGGGGGAGAGAGAAAGAGAGACAGAGAGAGAGAGCAAAGGAGAAAGTGAAATAAGCACCCAGGGTCCCCATGCCCGTGGCTGTTTGTAAGTTCTCCCCTGTTATAAATGAAAATTTGTACAGCCAAATTAAAATGAAAAATAAATATTTATTTTGCAATTCAAATTCTATCTAGCCAGCTACAAGGAAAGAACAGTGCTGAGCCTGGGGTCGGCCCTGGGTGTGCAACAAAGAAGTCAGCCTCAGCAGAGGTTTTCCTCTATGTCCACACACCACTATTCTGGTACAAACGTTTTTCATAGGGAAAATTCTGCCTGAGGCCAGGATTTTGGCAATCAGTCCTTTCTTCTATTCAGAGTCCCATAGTTTGATGAGATTTCTTTTCTTGGCAAGTGGGTCTATTCTCTTCCCTTTATTTGTTCCAATTACTCATTTATCCAGCACCCACCTAGTAGGTTTTTCCTCCCATTACACACATGCCTAATTTATTTGGGTTATAACACAGTGAATTAGCTTGAAAATAAGCGACAAAGACCAACTTCTGCTTCCTACCGATCTATACAGTACGATTACATTTGTTACAAGCAGGAATTGAGATTTTCCCCGTGCTCCTTCGGTGCAATTTTTGTGCTGACTGTCCATTTTCAAGGTATGTTTTTGGTTTTTCTTTGAATTTGTATGCCCCCTGTTGAGTGTTTTAAAACAAGGTTTATTAGGCTTACCCTCACTGCAGTTTTATGGGGTAAGGGGTACTGGACCTTCTGGTTACTTGCCACTGGGTCCCCCTGTCTCAGGATTAGGAGGGTTACTGAGGCACGAGGATAGACTCAGTCTCGTCAGGTTTACTCCAACTGCTAGGATTTCTCTGCTGTTCCTAGCACCCGCTGGGGTGCCTCCAGCAGTGGGGTAAACCATCTTCTTGGCAGTAGGAATCTTTGTCTGTGGTTTCATGCCAAGGCCAAGCTGCATACTTTCGCTTAAAAATGCCCCAGTAGTTCAACAGGATCTGCGCTGCAGGGTACCTTGTTTAACCTATGGCACTCAACAGTAATAATTTTAGCTTTTGCTTGTAACTTCCCCCTTAATCCAATTTGATATAAACGAAACCAAATTATTGAATCCAATCGTAACAATCTCAGCCTTGTGGCTAATACCTGAAAACAGCTAGTCAGGTCTTGTTCCTGTTCAAAGCACTTTGCACATAATCCACTTGGTCTTATTCCTCCCCAACAATGAGCAACCCTAACTTTATGGCACTATTCGCAAGTGAAATGTATAAAGGGATAACAGTTACACTCTGGCACAGAGCATTTGATTGAGATACTTTCAGTCATTTACTTCGCTGGTGTAGGGTTATCTTCAAATCTCGGGGTGGGGGGGTGTGGGGGGGGTGTTTTTCTACTCCAGTGCGCAGTCTTGAAGATCGACTTTCTTTACGCTCAATGCGTGTGTCCACCCCTTTTCTGCAGTTCATATAGCAGTATCTGTAGTTAAAAGGACAATATAGGGTCCCTCCTAATGCGGTGTGAATGTTGCCTCCTTCCATGCTTTTATGAGTACCCTGTCCCCAGGCTGTATCTTATGTATTGAGAAGCCAAGGGGGCTGTGTTGCATGATCACCCCCTGCTTTCGCAATTCCTTGAGATTCTTATTTAATGCTATCAGGTATGGTTGTATCTGTCTATCCTCTAATCCTGGATGCCCTACAGGCATACCACGGGTATAAGGCATCTCATATAACATTTCAAAAGGTGGAAGTCCCGTTTCAGAATGAGGCATAGTTCTTATGTTTAATAAGGCCAACAGGATGCATTTTATCCATGACATTTTTGTTTCTAACATAAATTTGACTAATTGGGCTTTTAACGATTGATTCATTCTTTCAACTTGCCTGGAACTCTGAGGGTGCTATGGGGGGTGATAGCCCCACTGAATACCTAAGGTATCTGACAATTGTTTGATAATTTTTGAAGTAAAATGTCTGAATCAATGCAGCTTGCTAACCCGTATTGAGGTATGATTTCTTCCAATAAGAATCTCGATACTGTTTGGGCTGTCGCCCTGGAGCTTGGGAATGCCTCCACCCAGTGGGTTAGTTTATCTACTATGACTAATAAAAATTTGTTTCTCCCGACCTTAGGTGGATCAGTGAAATCTACCTGGATTCTTTCAAAAGGTTGGTAAGCTGCTGGACGACTCCCGATTGTTATCTTTCAGGAGTTTGCCTGATTTATTTTTTTGCAAATTATGCACCCTGCACCTCCTGTTTAGCCAATTCATATATACCTCTGCAGCCAAAGAATCTCAGGAATTGCTCTGCTAGGGCTTGGGCCCCCCAGTGTGTTTGTTGATGCAATCTCCTTAGAATTTTCTTAGTATATTCTTTTGACAATAATTCCCTGTTATGTGTAGTAGATATAAATCGCGCCATTTCTAATATGATATATGTGATATTGAATATTTGTTAGAGTATACATGTTTGTATTAGGATTCCCCCCCACCCACCCTCACAGACGCAGGTCAGACCGGGTGTAGATTAGAAACTGATTTACAAGTAAGAAGGTACAGCTCGCCAGGAGATGGGCCATGTCTGGGGAGATACAGAAACCCCAGGTGCTGATCGTTTGCGTGAACGACCCGAGATGGATATCATGGAAATCCTGAGGCAGATACATGTGAATACAGCATTCCCGAATTCTGTAAATTTCATCAAGGATTCAACAAACTCCGGACAGTGATTTGTTCTCCCTCATCACCAAAAAAGAAAATCTTATTAACATATAGACTCTGAATAGAAGAAAAGACTGATTGCTGAAATCTTGGCCTAAGCTGGAATTTTCCCTATAAAAACCGCTTATGCCAGAATGGAGGTGTGTGGGCATGGAGGAAAACCTCTGCTGAGGCTGACTCCTTGTTGCACACCCAGGGCCGACCCCAGGCTCGGCTCTGTTCTTTCCTTGTGGCTGGCTAGATAAAATTTGATTGCAAAATAAATATTTCATTTTTCATATTAATTTGGCTGGACAAATTTTCATTTATAACATTCCCTCTTGTCTGGTATCTTTCTACTTACCTTCTTCTAGATGCCCCCCCTAATCCTCTGATAATCTTTTATCTCCTTTTTGGAGGGTGTGTAGGGGAATTCTCAGGTTTCCTCTCTTTTCAACTGCTGGGATACTTACCTTTAAAAATGGTGCGCTTTTCGCCTCTTTGTTAGCTAAATTGTTTCCCTGAGTTCTGAACTGCATCCCAGCCTGGTGTCCTTTTACATAAACTACAGCAATTGCCTCCAGCCCCCTGATGGCTTTTAATATTTGTCTAATTATTTCCTCATTAATTAGCCCTTTCCCCCCCCCCCCCCCCCCCGAGTTATGAACAAAACAGCCTGGCTGGGACACTCGGCTTGGGCTAAGTACTGACATTGAAATGTTAATTAGCTAATTGTTCCTGGGAATCACCTACCTCCCCCCACCCTCACTACCATTCTAGGACTGGGATGCAAAATAATCCAGTGGAATCATGGGAGGGGATTTTGGGGATGAAAAACACCCCTAAATGGAAAGCTGGGCACAGTGGAGGGGGCTGGATGGGTGTGCTCGTTAGGGAAAAGGGAACCCCATCCCTAGTCTGTGTTTGACCTGTCACCATAACCTACAGAGGACCAGACTGGAGTGGGCTGTGGGAAGCAGCAGCAAAGCTGACACACACTTCCTGGTGTTACCAGGAGGGAAGGAGAGGGATAGCTGCTGCTGGACTTCGGCAGCAGGCTCTGTACATCCCCTCACCCTGCGGCCACCAGTGTGCCGGGAGGAAAGGAGAGAGGATGGTCTGCTGGGACTTCAGATATGGACTGCACATCTCTTCACCTCCAGCTACCAGCGTGCCACGGAGACTCCAGGGACAGACTCTGCATGCCTGCTCACCCTTCGGCTACCGGATAAGCTACAACAGCGGGGGCGAGCTCCTTGTTGAGCCCCCTGCCGAGCTGACTTTTTAATAAAGAGCTGACTATTAATAAAGGGATAGACCCTGTTCATTTCACCCCGGGTGTTAGGTAGTTCCCTTTCCTCCCAAATTTTCCAAAAGTGTGCACTACCCTAAATGCATCATAGAATCTTTACCTTTAGTACACTCAGGAGGTAGACGCTGGACTGTGGTTCTTTCTGCTCCTGTAATGACTAAAAAGATTTACAGTAAAAGCATTCAGGAGCACTTACTTGTTTTGTCTTTCTTTTGTGTAGGTCCCGGCTTCCCCGGGGGCTTTTGAGCTGGTGTCGGTTTTCCCGTTGTTTGGGCTTGCTCCTGTTTGTTTGCTTCTCTAACTGCTGCTACCAACACCTTGGCTTGTGGTTGGTTTTTTTTGTTTGTTTGTTTTGGGGTTTTTTTGCATTTTTTGTTTCTCTTCATCCCCTTTCATATACACTTTTTGGGCTTCCCTTAATAATTCTTGTAAGCTTTTCTCTTGCCAGTTGTCTATTTTCTTCATTTTCCTCCGAATGTCCTCTCATAATTTTGTAATGAATTGTGTTTTTAAAAGGATTCTCCCCCACAGGGGATCCAGGATTGGTACCAGAATACATCTGGAGGCTTTTCCTGAGCCTTTCTAACTATTCTGTAGGAGTTTCATCTTTCCCTTGGCATTTCCTTAAGGCTTTGATAATATTTTGTCCTTTGGGGATCGCTCGCCGAATACTTTGTATTACCATATTTCTTAGCCCAATCATTTTGGCTCAATCCTCCTCTGCCTGAATGTTCTATTATGGTCTTTGTTCTGGCCACTTTTCCACCTTGCTCCCACCCTGGGGGTTCCTGAATTCCTAATCCTTTATGGCAGCTTGCCTTATCATATCTTGTTTCTCCGCATTAAACAAGGACCTTAATAAAGCTGAAATATCATAATATGAGTAGATACTATTTCTCAAAAATTCATCCAACCTCTCCACCACCCCCAACGGGTCGTCCATTAAAGTTTCCCCATATCCTTTTTAAAAGCCCTTACATCCCCTGCTATCCTCCGTGTTTTCTCTCCTCGTCTTACACCGAGTTCTACTGGCGGGAGGTGATGTGTTTTCCCCAGTGAGAAGCGTGTGTGTGTGTGTGTGTGTGTGTGTGTGTGTCCCCGTGTTGGGGGGGGGGGGGGGGAAGGGGGAAGGCTGAGAAGGTCTCGGCGTGTCTGCAGCCAATATTTGTGCATTAGGTGGCGATGCAGACTGATCCGGAGGTGCTGTTGGTGGGGGCTGCTGAGAGCTGTGCTTGTGATGGAGGAACTCAGTACGGGAGTGGCAGATTTGCCAGAGGTTCCCAAGCTTTACCCGTACTTACCTTGCAGCCAGTGGTCTTAATAGGGAACAGCCATGCGCTGGCATATTCCCATAGCCCGGCATAATCCAGCTCTTCATTGTCCCACTCTCCTTTGGCACTGCCCCCCCCCCCCCATTTTAGACGTAAAATGCACTGCACAACCTTATACTGACCAAAAACAAAACAAATTTGCTACTGATTTCCAAAAACTGTGGTTGAGAAGCAAAAGCACTTAGATTTCAGCCCTGCAGAGCAGCAGCAGCAGCTTGTGCTGCTTTTAAAACTGCCGCCTGCAGGAACAGGGACTCCCCCACGCCACTGGCTGAGCAGCAGACCAGCGCCACCCACACATGGCAGGAAAACTTGAGCTATGGCTCCCCCTGCTGCCCGCACCCCCCCACCGCTATCGGGAGCCGCTACCGCCTCCCGCTGCACTAATGGGGTAGGTAGAAGCCCCCTCCCCCTCCCGCTTGTGACGCAGGGAAAACCAAAGCCACTCTGCGCCGGCGCCGCCGCCTCTGCCACTGCCGCGTGGATTCTACAAACAGCAGAGCAGCACTGCCTGTGGCTGCACTCAACTCTGCGGGGCTGTGCAGCCTTTTCTAGCATTCACCCCCAAGGGGCTTTCCCTCGGAATCTTGGGCAACCCAGCCCTTCCTCCTTTCTCAGGTTTTACAGTTCTCCCTTGGGTTTTCTCCTGAATTTTACTTTTCTTTTGTCCCATTTTTTAAGTTTCCTTACCGTATTTCCATGTCAGTGTCCACAAGCTGTTCCAAGAAGTCAGTTACCTTTGTGCTAAATATATATTTCAGTCCTGTCCCACAATGAGTCTTACTAAGTGTTTAGACTGGTCTGTCCCCGACCGAGCTTTGCCAACTTAGTAACTGCACAGTGACCCGGTAAGTGGGTTTTCAGTTGGAAGAACAGTGAGCTCTCTTGTACCTGTTTTCCTGGACTCCCCGAGTCCAGAGTCGGTGAGGTTTATCAATTTCTCGAGTCCACGAGAACGTACCTTCCCTCCCCCAACCTGTCTGTGATTGAATTCCCATAACTCCCCGAGTTTCAGGTTGTATGCGTGTTGTGAGTGTACCCGATCTCGTTCGCTTCTCCCACAACTGACCACTTCCTTCTCAGGATAGTGGAACTGCGATTTTGGGGTCCACTCTCGCCCCATGGTGAGGTCACGTCTCACACACACACTCAATCATGCCCCACTCAACCACGCGATTTTTACGGCTCTTTTTCCCACATGGATTCTTCGTGCACGTCGATTTTACAAGTGAAAAATTACTGCTGCAGCTTCGGAGGTTCAACTCCAAGTTCTGAGAGCTATCGGCCTGTTTATACCCTTTCCTTAACGTGGCTTTTCGGCTGTTTTCAGAATCTGGTTGTTTCTGTGGAGTTCCTCAGTTATGTCTGGCTGCTGAAATCAGCAGGGCGCCGCGCGGATAGAGAATAGGGAACCCCCCTGGATACCCCCAAACCAGATCACATTGGGGTCAACAAGTTTGTTATAAATGAAAATTTGTACAGCCAAATTAAAATGAAAAAATAAAATATTCATTTTGCAATTCAAATTCTATCTAGCCAGCTACAAGGAAAGAACAGTGCCGAGCCTGGGGTCGGCACTGGGTGTGCAACAAAGAAGTCAGCCTCAGCAGAGGTTTTCCTCTATGCCCACACACCACTATTCTGGTACAAACGTTTTTTATAGGGAAAATTCTGCCTGAGGCCAGGATTTTGGCAATCAGTCCTTTCTTCTATTCAGAGTCCCATAGTTTGATGAGATTTCTTTTCTTGGTGAAGAGGTAGAACAATTCAATGTCCGGAGTTGGTGAATCCCTTTATGAAATTTATGGGAACCGTGCATTTACATGTATCTGTCCGGAGAATTTCCATAATATCTATCTCGGGTCCTTAATGCGATGATCAGGCCTGGGCGTCCCCGTATCGCTTCAGAGGTCATCTCCAGAGAGCCACATCCTTTTACTTGTAAAACGGGTTTCAACATACACCAGGTTTAGCCTGTGAGGGTGGGGGGGACTCCTAATACAAATGTGTATACACCAACAAATATTCAATATCACATATATCATACTAGAAATGGCGCGAATTATATCTACTACACATAAAACCCCCCATTCCTGTTAAGTAGTGTGACAACAGGGGGGAATGGCCAAGAATAGAGTTCAAAGAAAAGCTGTGAAAAAGAAGAGATAAGGATCAAAGCAAAAATATGTAGCACTCCAAAACCTCACAAAGTAGGGTTTTTTTTTGGCAAGATTTCTTTTTTTTTCATCCTGTTTTTTGTTGTTGTTGTTGTTAAGATGAGGAAGCTTTTGTTCTAAAGAATGAGTCTGTAAGGCTAAAACAGTTAAATGTTGCCCAAAAAGTAAAAAGCAGGAGATGTGATATATCTCGTGTTAAAGTTAGAGTGGTCTTCCTTATTTAACTAATTATAGCACACAGGAAGAAGAATTGGCCTCTGTAGCAATTAACACAGCTGGATACAAGAAGAGGCGGCTGTAGAAAAAGCATTTAGTTAAACCCAGAAAGTTTTGAAGAAAACTAATGGTAAAAGTTAATACAGTATTGTCTTTCTTTTAACACTGTATTATTAAGAAGTTCTTTCCAGGTACTGCTAAAACAGCAATCCAAATTACGGAAAGATGGTGAATTCATGACAGCAAAATCAAAGGACTTGTGAAGAAACGCGAGGAATGGACTGTCATATTAAAACCGGGTGATACCAAAGTGACTTTCAGCTGGGACTGTGTGGTAACGGTTTGGGAAGACCCAAATGAACCAAAGAAGGTACAAAGAATAACACCTAACTGAGAAATAAAGCAAAGCTTACATCAGTGGTTTCAAGCACTGCTTAAATAAGCCCTAAGACGCCTCTGACATCTCCTTGGGAGAGGAATACTGCCACCTCAAACAAGAAGATCAGGACTATTTTAATCAAAGAGTTCTTATAATCTGGCCTAAGACTGTGACTTGTACAGGGAAGAAGGGAAATTACCACTAGTATTATACTGTATACTTTATTTGATTCATCCCAATTCTAGACACTCTAGCTGGGTTATAAGTAAATGTTCAAATTATGAGAATAATTGGTGTTGTAACTCACAAAATCTATGTTCTCGTTGCAAGAAGTATCGAGCACTGAATCTATACTCTATACAGATAGAACTCAAAACAACTGAAGTAATAACTCTGTTTTGTGGATGGGAATTATTAGTGCCTGTTGACTGAGAGATACCTGAGGAACAGTGGGAAACCACAGTTAAGGACTGTCAAAAAGGACTCGCCTAAAAAAATTAGTAAAAAAGGAGTGACAAGGGAAAGAGAGGTCAAGCCTGGATTGACCACGGTACTTTCCACCGAGAAGATCACACATGCCTGCTATGGGAAGCAATTACATAGGCAGGGGCAGTGGGGGTATAAGCCATACTAGACTTCTGTTATTCCTGTTTCTCTCTCTCATTTGCTGTCTTTTCCCTTTTGAGATACCAGCAAGATCATGTCACAAATGCTACAGGAAGTATTACATGGAAAGAAACCAAAGTTCCTTTTTTGTTACACACACCCATGTCAACAGCCACTGTTATAACCCATCCAAATTAAGTACCTTCAGGCAAAATGGGGAAAAATATTGGATTACAAAGAACTTAGGAAAAAGTGGTAATAGATGGGGCATTGAATGTCCAAAAGGAGAGAGATGGATTTGTTTTATATTTGATCTCAGAGATATAGTCCAAGAATTGGCAAAAAGGCCTTTAGTAAAAAAAAGGTGAAACCAGCACAGAAATCTAGCTCTGTACTGACCCCAATTTATATACTGAATCGTATTATGACTCCAAGCAGTCATAGATGTGAGTTTGCGGGCCCCAAGTTGGGCAACTCCCTGGGGGTTCCCCTGGCAGGGGAGACCCTTCTGGAGCAGTTCTGTGTCAGGAACGAGAGATGCATTGGACTTTTTCAGTATTCAGCTTCTGTTTATTGCTATCTTATCAAAACTTCAGCACACTGTCTGGGCCCAGACCTTGCATGCGTGAAAACAGCACAAAAATGGCCAACAACCTTGTCCTGCAAGGTCTTTTTAAGTCTAATCAAAAACTAAACTACCCAATTAAGAAGTGACACCTAAATAATTTTCCTTTCTAACCCAATAACTGACCCCTAAAGACCTGCAATGCAGATTTTTCTACCCAATTACAAGATACCACCTAAACCCAAGAAAAAAGAGGAAGAAGAAGAGAGAAGAAAGGAATTCAAGACAACACCCTATATCCTCCATCTTGAACCCATCTATAACATACTAAAAATCCTAAAAGCTAAATTTCTCACCCATGTGACATACTACACTACTATCTACAATCTCTACAATCTATTTCACACTTTTGTGGTTTCTAGTTTACCTTGAGGCTTTGGAAGTTTTCTCCATGAATGAGGGTCAAAGTCAGTGTTTTCCTGGGAGTCAGAGCACCCCAGGGCAGACAGGGGGATATTCCCCTTGCTCTGGGTTCCCACATCTCCCCCTTCTGTTTGAACCAAAAACACTCCTCTGAAAACCTCATCCATCATTCATTGGATACATTGAAGTAGACATAGCACAAATATTAAAAGGACTATGACACCAATCAGTATGAATATACCTATCTTCACAAATTCTCTCCATGCTGGAGCAAGGTTAAACCAATTGAACATACCATCCAGCTATGACCCATTCTCTTCCCTGAGTTTGGCCACTCCATCCTCCAATTGTTGTATGCTTTCATGAATAGATTTTGAATGATCAGACAAATTCATGTAACACATTCCTTCAAATTCTTCACATCCATGTCCATGCACAAACAGAAGATAATCAATTGCCACTCTGTTTTACAGAGTCGCCTGTCTCACACCTTGAACATCAGCTAATAAATTGCTCAGTGCGAGAGAGGTAGCATGAGAACGCTTACTCAACCAACACCCCAATTGGTCCAATTGCTTCAAGGCCTCTCTTGCAGCTGCCTGTGGCAGAAGCAGAGCTGATATAAATCTTTGGCCTTTTTCCCACGCACTAAAGCTGTCATCACAATTGGAGTAATATCAACTGACAGATCTTTTCCTTCTACATCTTTATTCTCTTATCATTGTCATGTTGGGTGTTAGCAAAGAAAGTCTCCCAATGCTGCATGGACCACCTTTGACATCGGATAGGATGGCAGGCCAAACTCTGTCCCCACAAATGAAGAAGATTCCCTGTGGTAATTGCAGTTGAACCTTGTTGGACGGTGTGACCATCGCTGTTGTAAAATTGCACCAAGATGTCACATTTCCATATATAATGTGATTCGGGGTTACATCTGTTATCTCATCCTTATTTTGTTTTGACCCAGGAAGACTAAATACTATACAAAAATCCATCTTCACTGAGATGAGAATTTCCAATTCTTGAGGTTCATGAGGAGCCTCAGGGAGAAATTTCATCCAAACACCCCAACTGTCCACTGGATTAAAAATAAATTGTGACAGTCTCGAAGGGATGTTATTTGGAATTGGCTATTTGTCTACCAGTAAACCGACTAAACATGTGGAGAATGGCTTCCTCAGCCTTGAGTGAGTCAAAGAAATGATGTCCAGATCCGATGCATTGGCCAGAGTCTCCCAAATATTTTCCCTTGGTTGACTCACAGGCAAGGCCATGTTGCTTAAAGCAACCAGTGAAGGGATAAGGGAGAAGCACAATACCTGCTTGAGCTTCATGCTTATCCCCCGCAAAATTCAAACTCACAACCTTCAGATTATGAGACTGATTCGTGCAAAAATCTGCAAACCTCAACACAACCCTCCCTCACAAAACCCCAGTCTACAAATTCTGCATGCAAGATGAAAAGATGACTAATGTCTGTGACGTCAACTGCAGTCTTGACACTGGTTCACATCTGCGTGCTCGCTTCTGCGGTCCTGGGGTCACGGCCTGCTTGTTTCTGGACTCGATATGGTTTCACGTGTTTCACCAGAATCCACTTCGGTCCCGCACCTGTGGAGACACAAGCACACTCCCTGCCCCAGGCCACCAGTGGGAATGGGCCCTCAATCTGCCCTGTCTCCAGGCCTCCTATCAAAACTAAAGGATTCTTCCCCAGCTTCACCTGGGTGCTATTCAAAAAATGCCCAACAATTGGTGGAGCAGGTTCTGCAAAGGAACGATTCAGGAAGTTTAAAACATACAACACTTTGTTCAACCACATCTGAGGCGTAGCTTTTGCCTCCTCCCTTTTCTGTTTATCTAATAAAGATGTTGAAGTGTGGTGTGTCCTCTCAATGATGGCCTGGCCCGTAGGAGAATGAGGGATGCAGAAATGGTGATGAACACCAAAATTTTTAAAAAATGTATCAAGAGTTGGTCCTGTATAAGTTGGGCCATTGTCTGTTTTGACTTCTTGAGGAACACCTAACGATGCAAATGCTTGCAAAAAATGCTGGCATGCACGCTGTTTCACGTGTGTGCAGGGAGGCAAAGACTGCACCTGAGAAAGTGTTTACTGACATGCATATTTTTGAATCTCCAGAAGGACGGGTATTTTGTGACATCTGTCTGCCACAACTGCAGACTCTGCAATTCTCTTAGATTGACTGCTCCTGTAGAAACAAGAGGCTGCATGAGCTGAGCTGACAATCAGAGCAAGCAATTACGATGGCACTCACTCGATCTTTAGAAATGTGAAATGTGTGCATGAGTGCTTGTGCATTCTGATGAAAGAACGCATGACTCAGTTTTGCCAGCTCAAAAATGTTCAGCGAGGTGTTTGGAACTATCATGGTCAGTTTGTCTGCTCATGCATTTCCCTCTGCTAGGAATCCTGGATGGGAAGGGTGTGCTCTGATGTGGGAGATAAAATATTTGTTTTCTCTGATGTAGCACTCTCTGCATGCTTAAAAAATAACAGTATAAATCCTCATTATCGACTTTTTTCCAGAAGTGACCCTTCTATTCTTTTGACTATAATCACAAAATTACTTGATAAAATGAAGAAACACCTGAACAATTCAACAATGCAACCTGCAAATCCTTTGATCTTTGCAATGTCCAATCAAGAGAATATTTTTTTCAAAGTGTCGTGGTTTGACACGGAAAAAGAATTTTTCCGGAAGGAAGAGGTCAATTTGGACATTGACCAATTGAAGGTAGACACGCCTCTGAGAACACAGAGGGGTTAAAAGCAGAATTCCCAGGGGAACTCGCTCTCTTGGGTTCCGGTCAGCGGTCAGTGCAGGACTCTCCCCTGCCTGGCGATGAACTGGGTGGGGGAGGGGAGAAGCCATGTGGCCTTTTGAGGTAGGCCCAAGGGTGGAGGGACTGGAACCGGGCTGGCCCCCTGCAGATGGAAGGGTGGAGAAAATCTGGGATGTCTCCGTTCCCCCCAGAGTCTCTCTCTCTCCCAAGAGAGAAAAAGAGACGGCGGTGGTTTTATCAGCAGTTCACCGCAGGGAAGGAGAAGAGCGGGGGGGCCGCAAGGTGCCCAGCCGGGCTGTGGGAGCTGGAGCCTGGGCAGCAAGCCATCTCTGGGAGTTGGGACTTCTAACCCTTCCTTGAGAAATGAAAGCTTTGTGAAATTTTACTCCTCCTTGGTTTGAAAAGAGAGGAAGAGAAACAGCCTGGGACCTGGGATGTTGGAAGGAGAAATTCTAGGTGGGAGGAGATGATGGAGTGGCTTTTGGCTGGACTTTTTCTTGGTAGCCACAGACTGAACTGTTCTTCTCCAAGAGAGACTGTATTTTAGGAGGATGCCGGTGAGCCAAAGAGACCTGCTTCAGCTGGGAAAAGACAGAAGTGGAGCGAACAGAGAAAAGTTAGGGAGGTTTGTGGTGGTGCCCCCTGTCTTCGCAGAGGAAGAAGAAAAGAAGATCTCTGTTCTTAGACCCTCGGCCCCAGGGGAAAATGGGGGGGACTGTTGGTCCCAAAAATGAAAAACTGAACTGTTGTTTTTTCCCCTCTTGGACGGGCATCCTTGAAAGGAAAAATCCTAAAAGCAGTCTGTCCATCCATGCATTGGTGGTGAGAGCACTGTGCATGGAAAGGAGAGGGTCACCATGGCAAACTTTTTTCTCCGGGCGGTGACATGTGGTGACATGGAAGCACAGGATGTGGCAGCTGTGTTTCTTGGGGGGTCTGTGGCACAGAAGAGACTCCTCTCTCCCTGCAGATGGACTGGGTGTTGATTATCTGGAGGGTGGAAATCTGATTGGGGTCCAGATTGTGTCTCACTGTGGTTTGTTGGAGTTGGGTGGTGGGGGGAGGAATGCTTTGGAAGGTTTTCATTTTGGATTTTGTGTGTTTTCTTTCTCCTTTTTTTCCCCCCTCTTTTATAATAGCATAGTGGTAGTAGTTTAATAAAGTTTTTTTTTCTTGTTATTAAGCTTGGGCCTGCTTTGCTCTGTTCTCGATCGCATTTCACAGCATTCAGTTGAGAAATTGCATTTTCATGGGGGGCACTGGCATTGTGCCAGTGTCAAACCATGACAGGTAAATTGTTGTGAATTCTTTGCCTGCCATTGCTAACAATCTGGCTCTGGCCCTGATTATAATCTGGGCTGTCATTTTTAATGAAAATCCTTTTGGGAGATCTGAAATTCTATAACATCACTGATTCTCATACCAATAAAAAACCTCAAAGTCCACAATCTTCTGTGAGTGAAACACAAGGGTTGGAATCTCTGTGCAGTCCATATCTGTGTGTCTTCTTCTCTGCTTTTGGAGAGGTCAGAACTTTCTTGCATTTGATCGATTCTTCACTGAAATCCACCTGGACTTTGTAGCTGTTAAAACACAAACAAACCCACCATCCCTGGAGAAGATTTGAGGATTTTTTTCAAGATCCTGGAAGTAAAGAATGGATCCTGATGTGAAAATAAAACATTGGTCAGTTCTGCTTTGCAAAATTGCATAGAGAAATGTGGGATAATGACATAAGTTACTATTGCTAACATTCTTTGGTTGTGAACATGAGAGAACATTGTTGGAATGGATGGATAAATATAATTGCCTGGCAAAAGATTTACAATAGTACAGCCAGGATGAAAACAATCCCCCCTACTGGCTGGACAATACCCTTACCTACAGATAGGTCCAAAAGTCAAATGGACTGTTCCATCTCAATCCCCAAAATGTATGGTTCATCACACACCTGTAACCTTCCCCTGAAGCATCAAGTGTCTGTAACCCCATTGGCCCAAGTCTTGTTCCAGCCCACCTTGAAGCCCCCTGATAAGGGGTCTCCGAGGGGCCAGATGCCCTCTTGGATCTTCCCCCCTCTTAGAACTTCCACCCTCTCCTAGAGCATCCTCTCTACCCCTTGTCTCTCCCCTCCCCCATCCCCTCAGGCCTTGCCACGTGCTGTGTCTGGCAGCTCCAAGCAAGACCTTTCACCATCCCTAATAAACCTTATATTCTAAGAGCAGCCTTCAGAGGTCTCTCGTCTCCATTTATCAAAGCCGTCCTGAAGCCCAGCTTTCCCTACAGAACATCAAGAGCAAAACAATGCCTGTAGTAAAGAAGAAACTAAGAGCAATTAGGAATTAATCAGAGGATACACATAATCAATATCACATATGAAAGCACACAATTACCAAGCACTACAACACTGAATTGTCGTCTCGGAGTCTGCTGCAGTTGATAAGCCTTAAAACAACAGAGAATTGGAGAATACATGTCTGGATTCATGTCTTTCCAAACTCCCTTTAAACATAGGCTCAGCTGTCATATACAGTCAAATTACCAAGCCAAAATAACTTGAATACTTTTTGATGCAGAAAACATCTGGGTCAGTAATCCCATCAAAGTAGAGCTAGAGCTTGGCCAGAGCCCAAACTCTAATTGGAGGATATCACTTAACACATTTAAAAACAAAACTCTTTAAAATAGCAGTTATGAGTAAAAAACCTTAGGGTTAAAAACCAATCAAACCAATAAGTAATTGAATCCCTCTGAAATTTACTTCAGGATAGAGATTCTTCAAACACAGCAAACTTCTTCTTCAGAGATCTGAAAGTGGTTACAGTCAGGATTGTGAACCAGGATCTGGACACTGAGAGTGTGAAGGTGGAGGAAGTGCAGCTGCATGAGAGACTGATTACCTAGTATGAAACTAAAATCCAAAAAAGAAGTTAATGTTGCAACTGGACTCTCTGCTAGAGTACTTCTGTAATAATAACTGAAGAAAGCCATGAGACTAGCAGTCTGGATAGAGAAAACATATGAGTAGTTAATAAACAAAAAGCAGAATCCTGAAGAGACACGTGTCTTGTAGGTGATCACACAAAGAGATAGTAAAATACATGAAATCTGGCTCTAAATACTACAACAATACCTTAATAATAATTCTTATCACAAAAATTAGAGAATTCACATTATACATTCAACTTATCAACAGGAAATATTTGAAAGGGGTTAAGACAACCTTTTTAAAGTGTTCATATAACATTAACAACAATCACTATTTATGAATATTACCTATAAAAAACAAAAATAAAAAAGGTTACAAACTCAATACCAACAATCCCTAAAACTCTGAATCATTGTGGAATCAGCTGATGACCCTGCAGATAGAATCTGACTGACATTTCCCAAATCCTCTGTTTTGCAAAGACATTTTTGGTAGTTTTTTATCTTTACATGGCTGTTTCCCTCCCCAGGAAACATTTTTCATGATAAAAGATTTCCCTCTATATCATATTTGGAATAACATTGATTTGCATATTGTTCCCCTTTTTTACATCTTGGACAATGACTCGGTGCTGCTACATTTTGTGTGGAGCTGCATTTTCTGTTGAGAAATTTGATAAAACACTGCGAGAGTTCTTGAAGGTTTTTCATCCTGTGCGTGAAAGAGTTTTCTAACTTGTTCTCCCCAAACATCTGCTTGAATTGCTGCACTATGCTGAGGTGTGCCCACCTCACTGCATGTCTCTATAATTTCAGTCATGGTGAGTTGTGTTTCAGGCATGGCATTGTCGTTTGCAAAAGCGAGACTTCGAAGCAAGTGTGGCTTTGCTGCTTCATCACTCACTTGTCAGTCCACTGCTTGCGTGAGACGATCGATGAATGAAGTGAAAGGCTCAGAGAGACCTTGCTTTACTTCTGTGTAAATATCTTCTGGACACCCCTCCCCCTCTTGTTTGAGGCATGGGTGGGGAGGAGCATCTGTGGTTGTGCACGTCAGGAAAATGAGGGCACAATGGCTGAACCCGCCATCAGTGGCATTGCAGATGGCATTGAGGTAGACATATAGGGAATATTTACAGAGGATGCAAAAACGGTGCTGCCATCTTGCTCTAGAAAGGAGGTTTGAAGAAAGTGTCCATTATGTCATGGTCGGAATTATTGAGCATATTTCCTTGAGTTAGAAGAAAAGCTGTCATAAAAAGTTTTTTGAAAATGGAAAAAGATGTGGATAAATCATGGAGCTGATCTGTTGCCCTGGAAAGCAAACTCTTCGGGCAGGCAAGTGAAATGCTGGAGTCTTGTTCGTTGTTTGCCAAAAGCAGAGTAGGATCTGTGACGGAATAGGAATGTCTTGTTCTGCTGTGAAGGAAATAACATTTTTTGGCACTGGCATCCTGTGTTGCAGTGAATTGTCGTTGTTCTGGATCATCAGTGTCTTGAGTTGTGGTTTCCAATTTTGGAAGTGTTGTGTCTTGTCCGGTGATTTCCCATTTACCTGAGAATATAATTACGGTATTCTGTTCACTTAAAATGGAAACTTTAAAAAATGTCTTATAATACGATTTAACTCGTTGCAGTGGTGTTGTTGCTGGATAGTGTCATTGCATGGAACCCAGTCCAGGTCCAGGCTTCGCCGCCACTGTCGGTGCTGCCGAGCCCTGTGCTCGGGCTGTAGCAGGCAATACTGAGTCTGTAACTGTGGGCAGTGCTGAATTCAGGGATACAGCCGTAGTTTTGGCTTCCTGCAGCCCATGTGGGGCAGCAGTTTGGATTCCTGGAGTGGGGGAGGCACAGTTGTTGCCGTGCAGTTTGTCGGCATTTGAGAGAAAGCAGGCAAGGAAGGGAGATTCTGCGCTGCTGCTATGAACATTAGTGAGCACCAATTGTGATTTTTAGGTCTATGTTTGCAACTCCTGGTCCGCAATCCGGACCATGTTCCCATTCGTTCGTTACAAGTGTGTCCTGGCTTGTAAGATAAGCATGTATTCTATTTGCCATCTGTTAGAGGTTGGGCAGTTTTCTTATCTCTTCCAAGAACAATGTCTCCCTCCGGGGAGATATCTTCTGTTAATAGGCCATTGAACGACTCACTGCATGACTGGTAAAGTTACATCATCCCATTGTGAGATGCTCCACCCAGAGGGAGGAGCCAAGCAATCCTACCTGCATAAAATCAGCATTTTTTGGGACATCAGAGCAGCCTCTTCGCTGGATTCCCAGAGGAGCAGCTTTCTTCCCCGCTGGATCCCCAGAGGAAAACCAGGCCCATCTACTCTATCACCAGACCTTCAGAGAAAACTACACCCTTCTACAGATCACTGCTTCAGCAGAATTTCATCTGCCACTCCAGGAGGAACAGCCACCATTTAACTGGACTATTACCAACACCCTGACTCAGGGTGTCAAGTTTCTGACTCTATCAGTAGTTTTGTTTGTACTAATTATATTTTTTATATTTAGGTTTTTTCCTAGTAAAGAACTGCTATTCTCATTCCCATATCTTTGCCTGACAGTGTTTTAATTTTGAAATTGTGGTGATTCAGAGGGAGGGGGTTTACCTTTTCCATTTCACAGGAGGCTCTTGCTTTCCTTCACAGACTCCTGTCTTTTCAAACCAAGACAGAGCGGTTTCTGTTTTCTTGCAACCTCTGTCTGACTCCAGCTTATCTCCCCCGGCTCTGCAAACCTGCTGAAAGCAAAGCTGTACTGGTTATGTTTAAAAATTGCTGTGGAGCTGCTGAGCCTGCCCCGCTGGCACTAAAAGCAATTCCATTGGCACAGGCCTGTGTTACTTCCTTATTTTTCACTGTTTGCGGTGGCTGTGCACTTTGCATAGCCTGATCTGTCTGTGCAGCTCCTGGCTGCACAGATTGCGTATCTTGTAAACTTTTCGCGGTTTCAAGCTGTCGAGCACTGGGGAGCGATCCGCTCGCTCTCGGGCTGGTCCCCAGTAATTCAGATGGGGGCGGCTGTGGCTCCGATGGAGACGGGAGGGGCAGCGGCTTGGCTTGGGTGTGCGCGGGGACCATGCGCTGTTGCTGGCATGGACTGAGACTGCGCGGACCACCGGGAGGGGCGTGTGGTGATGTCAGACCCGCCTGCTGTGAGTCCTGCCCTCCATGACACGGTTCACGCTCAGGGGCACCCTCCGGCCCCGGGGCCGCTCTTACCGAGCGACCGAGCGGGGCGTGCCCTTGTGATGTCTTTTTCCGGGGCTGGGTGGTGACAGAGGTTGTGGGCGGCCTGCCAAAAGCCGAAGGCTTTGTCACTGAGGCCTCAGGCGCCTGTGACGCCTCCCAAGGTGGGGAAAGGGGCGGGCGAAGGTGGTGGGAAGAAGGGCGGTTCTTCCAACCCCCCCTTCCGGCCCTCCCCCAGGAACATGCAGAGACGCAAGGAAAGCGAAAAAAGACACATCAGCTCCTGTCTCCCTCCTCTTCACCGAGGAGCAATTCAAAGCTTGGGACTTGTTGCCTCTCCCCCTCCCCCGTGGGAAAATCCCCCTCATCCTCAAAGGGAGTGGCTTCCTCCGGGAACTGGGAGGGGCGGCGCAGGGGGTCACGAGTTTCAGGGGACGGCTCTGGAATCCGGGTGCTGGGGCAGCAGGCCCCCCTGCCCTTCTGCCACTGGAGAAAAAGTCTCAGTTGCTCTGGGGGTCTGTGCCCCTGCATTTGGGTCCTGTGAGGTGACGCAGTCATAATTTCATGCTATCATTTTCCCATAACCGGGGTTCAAATAAATAATTTTCTGTAAGAGGTAAGTTTTCCTTGCCTACAGCAGCAGGAATTTAAAGTCTTTCTCAAGGATCTTAACTTGGTGCTGTTTCAGTAAGAGTTCTAGTTTCTGGAATGTGTCTGTCTCTTTTTTCAAGAGATGTCCCTCCTATTTTGGTCCCTTTGGGAGCTTACCGAATGTGGGGTTCAGCTATCAGTCCCGAGGTCTGTCCAGCAGAGCACGGGATGCGACTCCTATGGCCACAAGGAACTGAGATGTTGAACAGCTGAGGCCTTTCACCTCTGGAGGAATTTTGATGGATCTGGCTCCATTCCAGGGACTTCGTGGGATGATTTCTTCAGAGCTGAATTTTCCTCACACGGGGCACCAGTTGTGAGTTTGCAAGCCGCAATAAGGGTTTGGGAACACAGGAACCCCCAGGGAGGGAGTGGTAAACAAAAATGGCCTGAGCAAAGACCATCCTGGAACACACAGACGGAGGAAGACAGGCACAAATGATAGAACTGAGAAATATGGTGATACAAGGTATCCGAGAGGCGGTGACAAAGGGGCAGAATATTAGCGAGGCACTTGGGGAATTCTAGGAGAAGAATGAGACACCCACCACGTGGTTAGAAAGACTGAGAAAAAGCCTCCAAATGTACTCGGGGACAGATCCCAACTCTTCAATGGGGGGATTTTTATTGAAAACCCAATTCATGGCTAAATCATGGGAGGACATACGAAAGAAGCTAGAGATAATAGAGAATTGGCAAGAGAAAAGTTTACAAGAATTGATCAGGCAAGCACAGAAGGTCTCTATGAGAGGGGATGATGAAAAACAGAAGGCACAGGCGAGGGTGCTGGTAGCGGCGGTGAGGGAAGCACAGAAACAGGAGTGGGCACAAAACCCTGGAAAGCCAACACAGGTACAATGGCCCCAGGGGAAGCCAAACCCTTCTCAGAGGAAAAACACAAACAAGCAGATAAATGGCCCTCAGTGCTTTTACTGTAAACAGAAAGGGCACTTCAAAAGGGAATGCAAGAAGAGGATGAAAGATGAAAGGATCTTCCAGGAGGATTAGAGGTGTCAGGGGCTTTATAATTTGGGGTCCAGAACACCCGGAGAACCCTTGATAAAATTGAAAATTGGACCCCAAAAACAAGAGTTGGTATTCCTGGTCAGTTCAGGGGCAGAGCGGAATACTGTTGAGTGACTACCGCCTGGGTGCACTAAAAGTAAGGACTTAATGGTGGTGATCAGGGCAAAAGGGGAACCTTTTAAGGTACCAGTTCTAAAATATGTAGAGATAGAATTGGATAATAAGTTTTGCCTAGGGAATATTTTACTAGTCGAAGAAGCAGATTATAAATTGCTGGGAAGAGATTTAATGGTAGTTCTGGGGATAAGCCTGATTGCACGGTATTCCCAGCTCATGGTAAGTTTATATAAACTAACCATTGAGGATGAGAACAAGATAAATCCTAAAGCCTGGCACACTCAGGAGGAGGCAGGAAGGTTAGACATGGAGCCAATCCACATTGAAATTGAAAGACCGGAGGATCCTATCAGGATTAAACAGTACCCCGTTCCCATGGAAGGTAGGAAAGGATTAAAACCTGTAATAGAAGACCTAATAAGAAAAGGCACACTGGAGCCTTGCATGTCAAGGCATAACACACCTATCTTAGCAGTGCAGAAGACAGATGGTAGTTACAGGTTAGTACAAGATTTGAGGGCAGTAAATCAGAGGACAAAAACCTTGTTTCCTATGGTCTCAAATCCTTATACACTACTGAATAACATATCTCCTGAGGACACCTGGTACAGTGTAATAGACTTAAAGGATGTCTTCTGAACTTGCCTGTTAGCCAAAGAGAGCCAAGATTATTTTGCATTTCAATGGGAAGATCCAGAAACAAATAGAAAACAGCAACTAAGGTGGACATCCTTGCCTCAGGGCTTTGTTGATTCACCGAACCTATTCGACCAGGCCCTTGAAAAACTATTAAGTGAGTTTGTACCAGTAGAAGGGACTAAATTACTGCAATATGTGGATGACCTATTCGTGGCCGGTCCCAAAGAGGAGGATGTACAAGCAGGAACCATAGCATTATTAAACTTTTTGGGAGAAAAAGGATTGAAGGTCTTAAAATCTAAGTTACAGTTCATGGAGCCTGAGGTTAAGGACCTAGGACACTGGTTAGTGAAAGGTAAGAAGAAATTAGATCAGGACAGGATAGCAGGGATTATCACCTTACCCCCTCCATGAACAAAAGGGGAGGTCAGGCAATTGCTGGGGCTTCTAGGTTATTGCAGGCAATGGATTGAGGGTTACAGCGAGAAGGTAAGGTTTCTTTATGAGAAGCTTAGAACAGATAGGCTAAAATGGACTGAGCAGGATGAAGAGGATTTCAAAGAGTTGAAGGAAACCCTCATGGCAGCTCTGGTATTGAGTCTCCCTGATGTAAAGAGACCCTTTCAGCTATTCATGGAAGTCAGTAATCACACTGCCCATGGAGTATTAACTCAGGACTGGGCAGGGGCAAAGAAACCAGTGGGATATGAATCGAAACTTTCAGACCCTGTGAGCAGGGGGTGGCCTACTTGCTTACAAGCAATTGTAGCAGTGGCAATATTAGTAGAAGAGTCTAAGAAGGTGACCTTTGGGGCACCATTGGTAGTCTATACCCCCCACAGTGTAAGGAGTATTTTGCAGCAAAAAGCAGACAAGTGGCTTACTGGTGCTAGGCTTCTAAAGTATGAGGCTATATTAATCCACTCCCGTGATTTGAAATTGCGAACAACCTCGGCACAAAATCCCGCTCAGTTCCTGTTTGGGGAAGCCTTAGGAATGCCTATCCATGATTGTGCTGAAGTGGTGGAGCTGCAAACCAAAATAAGGCTAGATTTAGAAGAAGAAGAGTTAGAAGAAGGGGGAAAACGGTTTGTGGATGGGTCAGTGAGAGTCATAGATGGGAAAAGGAAATCAGGATATGCAGTAGTAGATGGCAAAATAGGGGAAGTAGTAGAATCAGGACCGCTAAATGCCGGGTGGTCAGCACAGGCTTGTGAATTATATGTGGTATTAAGGGCCTTACGGAAATTAAAAAGGAAAAAGGGAATGATTTTCACAGATTCAAAATATGCATTTGGGGTGGTACCCACTTTTGGAAAGATTTGGGAAGAAAGAGGATTACTCAATACTCGGGGACAAGGACTAGTGCATGAAGAAATAATCAAGCAAATCTTAAAGGCCATCAGGGGACCAGAGGCAATTTCGATTGTCCACATGAAAGGGTACCAAACAGGTCTGCAGTTCAAGACACGAGGTGGAGTTTTCCCCCCTCCACGCAGCCCCCCGAATAATCCGACTAGCTCAGAGATAAGGGGCTGTGAGGGGAGGAATACCAGGAGAGGGAATAAATATTCAAAAGAGGCTCTTACCCCAAGGTGTTGGTTGGTACAGCTCTCTTTATTCTGTGGTGTCCATGGGAGAGCGGGGCAAAAGAGGAAGAACAGGAAATCTCAGGGGTCTATATAGGTTTTGGACAGGGTGGGCCTTCCTGGCTCTCCGCCAACCCCGTTGGGGCAGGAAGGAGGATCCAGGGGTTATCTTGATCAGAGTCACAGGGTTCCGGGGAAGGGGGGCACAGGGTGCCCATGAGCTCACAGTAACACCTCCCCCTTATTTGTTAAACAAGGTTACAAGAATTCACTGGGCTCAATCTAACCCTGAGCAGGGTCCCGAACGCCAAGGTTACAAGGAACAGAATACTAAGGACTAACAAAATTATCTAACAACAGATGTCCACCATCCCGTGAATACCCATCCCTTGAACATTCTCTTCAGCATTTGCAGGATGACAACTTGCATGGGGTTCATCACAGGGTTGAGTGGGAGGTAGGTTTTCTCTAAGAGGAAAAAACAAACATTTTAAGAACATGTTAAAGTTTCTGTTTCTGCCGGAAGGAATTTATGCCTAGGAACTTGCTTCTTCTTCCATCCGGCGGCGTCTTCTCTTTGAAGCATCAGCTACTTGCTTCTTGTCCCCTTCTGTTTGACCTGGATTCTTGGGGACAAAAGGTTTCACCCACTTCTGGGGAATCCACCGAGGGCCTGAGGGAGTAGCTACACACGCATAGCCACGACCCCAGGTCAGGAGTTTATAGGGTCCCTTGGTTTCCCAAGTTTCTGGATCCCTAATCAAGACCGGGGGATGCTGAGACAATTTGAACTGGTTGCCACTGTTAAAGTGACGCACAACCAGTGGACTCATATTTTCGAATGAGCAATTCAGAAAATTGATGGTAAACATAGCTTTACAGAGCTTTTCTTGTGGAGACATCCACGGAGCTGAGCTGTTTTGTTTTTTCAATACCTGCTTGAGCGTCTGGTGTGCACGTTCGACTACAGCTTGACCTGTGGGGGAGTGGGCAATGCCAGTCTTATGTTCCACTCCCCACTGTTGGAGAATTTCCAGAAACTCCTTGGATACATACGCTGGGCCATTATCTGTTTTGATCGTTTTTGGCACCCCCAATACTGAAAATGCTTGTACTAGGTGTTGTTTGACATGTGCAGCCTTTTGTCCTATATGGGCAGAGGCATACACTGCACCTGAGAATGTGTCCACGCTTACATGAATGCATTCAAGGCGACCAAAACTCTGTGTGTGATGTCTGTCTGCCATACCTCACAGCTGCTAAGGCCTCTGGGGTTTACCCCCATACCCAACGATGGCACGGCCTGGAGCTGGCAATTAGGACAGTTGGTCACAGTGGCTCGGTCCTGACTCCGTGTTAGCTGGAACTGTCGAATCAGACCTGGCACATTCTGGTGGTAGTGCTGGTGACTCAGCTTTGCCTGTTGGAAAACATCAGGGAGACGTGCTTTTTCCACCGGTGCAGCGAAGGAGTCTGCTTTGCGATTTCCCTCTGCAATCTCATCTGGCAAATCAGTGTGTGACCTCACATGCATCACAAAGAATGGATGCTCTCAGTGAGAGATTAAATAAATTAGCCTTGAGAGCAACCTGAAGAGATGTTCATTTTCTATTTCTTTGAGCACAGCCTGCTCCGCCCTGGACACTAGACCTGCCACATAGGCAGAGTCTGTCACCAAGGTGAATGGCTCAGAAAACTTCTCAAAAGCTCTCACCACTGCAGCCAGTTCAGCCACCTGGGGGGATCCCTCCACAAGCTCAACATCAGCGTCCCAAAGCTGAGTCTGTGGATTTCTCCAAGTCATCACCGACTTGTGGGAAGCCCCAGAGGCATCAGTGAACACTGTGAGAGCCTTGAGTGCCCTCCGGCTCCTATACTCTTGAGGAGCTCCCTCTCCCCCTTCAATAAATTGAAGAGAGGTTCCAGGTCCTCATTTGTGAGGCCTAGCCAGGGCCTAACCAAATTTAAAGACCCACACAGCGAGTGAAGGTCTGCTAGTGTTCTGGGGTTGCAATTGATCTCCAATTTCTGTGGGACAATAGTCCTTGCAGAGATTTCCAGGCCCAGGTCTCTCCAAGGTGGCATTCTTTGAACCTTGTTTTTCTGCAACTGAAATCCAACAGAGGTTAAAACTTCAACCCCTAGGTCAAGCGTGTATTGGAGTATAGAGTCATTGGGGGCACTCACAAGCACATCATCCATGTAGTGAAGGATGATGGCATCCTTTCTCTCTGCATGTACTGGAGACAGTAGTGCTGCTACATACTGTTGGCATATGAAAGGACTGGATTTTAGACCTTGGGGCAAAACTTTCCAGTTATAGCGTTTCATTGGGTCTTCCCGATTGATTGTAGGAACCGAGAATGGAAACCTTGGGGCATCTTCAGGGTGCAATGGAATTTGGAAGAAACAGTCCTTTATATCTAATACAGCTAATTTCCAACCTTGGGGGAGCATAGCTGGACTAGGCATTCCCGGTTGGAGAGGTCCCATGTCCTCCACAATTTTGTTTATCTCTCTGAGATCGTGGAACAATCTCCACTTGTCCTTCCCAGGCTTCTTTATTACAAAGACTGGGAAATTCCAAGGGCTGTCTGTTTCTTGCAGGTGTCCTTGAGCTACCTGCTCCTCCACAAGTTTTTCAAGCGCCTCGAGTTTTTCTCTTCTCAAAGGCCACTGTGCTACCCACTTTGGGGTGTTATCCAACCACTTTAACTTGTGGGCGGGGCGCTCCACAGTGGCTATATCTAAAAATCCTGGGGTGTCTTAGGAATGATTAACTGGACTCCCCATATGGACATGGTGTCTCTCCCCCATAGAGGAGCCTTATAATCTGCCACAAATGGGCGAACACTTGCCGTTTTTCCATCAGGTCCCTGATTTTGCACTACATTTTTTGAAATTTTTGCCAATGTAGTTCCTCCTATACCCTGAAGTTTGCCTGCCACAGGTTTCAATTCCCAGTGCGGTGGCCACATGGTTTTGGGTATCACCGTGATGTCTGCACCTGTGTCAAGAGCACCTTCCACCTGAAGGTGCTCTGACCCATGTGCTAGGTTGCCTGCCATGGAGGGTTTATCCACTCCTACTGCTTCTGCCCAGTAGACTTCTGGTGATTTTCATGCTACTGTGATTTCTACTTGGATGGGAATGGCTTGTGCCAGAATTTGCCCCTTTTCTAGATAGAATGGAGGGTGCAAACAGCGTGCCAACAGCATAAGACTGGATATTTTCCCCTTAGTAGTCATGGGAACTATTTCAATCTCTGGAGGTGTGTATGCTGTGTCCCCAATAACAAAATACTCACTGTCCAGTTCCATATCGTACGCCTGCAGGTCATGTGAGCTCTTTAACAGGTCCACAACAATGACTTTCCAATCAGTGGATCTGAAATGAAATCCTTTGGCAGTCACTAGACGAGGTCGGCCTAGCGGCTGCCAAACCTTGTTGGTTATACATTTTACATTTTTATTTTTCTTTCCCCCCCTACCATGGCTCCCACCCTCCCCTTTATTTGTTAAGAGAGAGGCATTGTCACATTTGGGTCTCGCTATGTTTATGTCTTTGCGTGTAGTTCTTTTAGCTGTGGGGACGCGCTGTGCACTCAGTTTTTTTGTTTGTTGATCTGTCTCTGGTTCTGGTTTTGAGGTCAGTTTTTGGCAAAGTGTCCTGGTTTCTTGCAACGGAGGCAGATGATGTGCTGCAGCTTTTGTGATGAACAGGGTGGCTTCCTTGGGCTTGATTCAGCAGTGGCAACAGGCTTTAGGTCTGCCGGTGCTCTATGACTGACAGGATTATCAAGCAGCTCTGCTCTCCTGACGCAGGCTTCAATCATCTGAGCAAGGCTAGGTGTTGGATCAAGAGGAAGACTGAGAATAATCCTACGACAGGTCTCATTGGCATTCCTCTAAGCCATTTCTTTAATCAACTCTGTACCCTGGTGTCTTGCACCTGTTTTTGAACTTGGCTTCTCAAACGATCCACAAACTGTAAAAAACTCTCAGAAGGAAACTGTTTAATGTTGATATAGCTGCATTTAAGCTCAGTTCCTGGTAATTGATTCAAAGTCTTTTCTGCAGCATTACAGATTTTTTCTAAAACTGATCTAGATAACAGTCTGGTTTGTTTTTCTGGACATTGTATGTCCCCTGTACCACATAAATGATGCATTGTAATAGGCTGACCATCACTGTCAAGGCCTTCACTGGGTGTATGTTGTATTTCTTGCAAAACTGTTTTCAAAGCCAATTTCCACTTATTTTCCCATATCTCATATTCAGAGTGTGTTAGTAAACATTTAAACAAGTCGGTTATATCTTTCGGTACCATTTCATTTGAATTGAAGGTTGCCTTAATCATATCTTTAAAAATCTCACTGGACCTCCCAAATTCTCTCTGAACTTTACAGATTTCTGTTTTGTCTCTGTATGGGAGAGGTTGGTATGTTCTGGTACCATTTCTTCTCCCTAAATAAACCACTGGAGATACAGATGGTATAGATTCCTCAGTAGAGGCAGGGTTATGTCTCCCCAGCCCTCCCTGGGTCCTGGTGAGAGGCAGCTCGCACCACCCCCCCCCCGCCCTCATCCCGGGCTGTCTGCCCCGTGGTGCAAACTTGGGCCCCGCCCCTGCTCTGAGCTGCTGGGCTGCCGTGCCCTGTCCCCCCTCTGCTGTCGTCAGCACTGGGGCTGGGAGCAGTGCAGGGGCCGGCCCCGCCCCTGTTCCCAGGGCAACAGGGGGGCTGGCACTGATAAGGAGGGCGTGGTGGAGCTGTGGGAGATAGGGAGGCATCGGGTGAGGGGAGGGTGGAGAAGGGGGTGGAGGAGGGCAGGGGAAGCAAAGGAACGTGAGTGGGAGGGGGAGCGGGGGGTGGGGGAGTTGGCGCCGGTCCGAGCACATGGCCGCTGTTAGGAAAATAAGGCCTTTTTGTTCATAATATAGAGTTTTTACATCCATAAAATAGAATTTTTACTTAGAGTTTTCACTTGTCTGAATATGTTCTCATTTTGCCAGGCATTCCAGTGGGTATCTCTCAAGGACAATTCCGTTACAAACTGTTTTAGGGAGTTGAAACTGATTTAGGGAGTTGATGTTGCTAGGCACCTAAGCACCTAAGCGAATATCTTTCAAGGACAGTCCCGTTACAGACTTAGCAAAGCATGTACTCTTGTGGAATGCAAGTAAACGTGCCTAGAGATAACATTTCTTGTTTTGAGAGGATTCCCAGATCACAGGGACAACCTTGAGGAAGACTACTGGCCTTCATCCCACGACCACCAAGAGGCAGAAAACGACCACCTAGCAACAGGGTGCACCTGCGCAGAAAAGACACCAGAACGTCACACATCCGGAAGAGAAGACCCAATAAGTTGGGGGGGAACGGGGGACGAAGGTGCGGTAGTTGGAATGACTGCCGCCCAGCGCTGATTTGCTTTCGTTTCCTACCATTAATAAATCTTTTTAATTGGATTGGAAAGCCTATTGTGCTCGTTCATAACAATTTGGTGCCGTGACTCGGATCGGGGATCTGGGGAACCTCTCTCTGAGAGGGGCGCCACGATTCCGCTCCTTTGAGCGGACTCAGACCGGGGTTTCTACCCTCATCCCGACCGACGAACCTAAAAGCCTAGAAAGCGAAAGCAAAAAAGGGAAGCGGGCCCAGGGTACCCCTTAAATTTTGTGCACAAAGTCCGGACGAAGACACAGGACGCGTAAGTATAGAGGGACCCGTCCGGGCGGGGTTCGGGATCCCGGAGTACGGCGAGTGTGTGTGTGAATGAGAGGAGAACCGGCAGCCGGATTCTCCAAGTGAGTGTGGACCCTTAGTAGTGCGTTTTCCAGAGCTCGCGAGGGCCTGGGCCACGAACCAGGGGAAGCGATTGTGCTGTCGTGAGTGATTGAAGGTACTCCGGAGGACATGGGGCAGGGGAAGAGTAAGAGTAAATCCCCCTCCCCGGTGGGGGTAAAACTTCCCCCAATTCCTAAGGATAGTCCCTTAGGGTTTATGCTGGCAAATTGGGAGCACTTTCCAGGAGCACCTGGGAAGGATAAGGCAAAAATGATACACTATTGCATAGAAGTATGGGGAGGACAAGAGATTGCTAAAGGTGTTTTTTGGCCCATCTTTGGGTCCTCAGAGGACTGGGTAAAGCAACTGTTAAATGGTTGGATAAACACTAAACAACCTTCTAACCCTGAGGAGAGTGCCTATGCCCGAGTCCTGGGATGATATTAGGAGAAAGATACAGAAAATGGATGATTGGCAGGACAGGGATTTAGCAGAATTATTGCGAGAGGCACAGAAGGTTTATGTCCGAAGAGAGGATGAAAGTCAGAAGAGACAGGTGAAAATGATGGTTGCTGCCGTGAGGGAAAGTAGGCGGGCGGAGGAAGGACAGAAGAGAGTCACTCGGAATAGGGAGGGTGACAAGGGAAAGGTAGGAGAAAGGGTGTGTTATTATTGTGGTAAGAAGGGACATTTCAAAAAGGAGTGCAGAAGGAGGCTTAGGGACGAGGAGGAGTTCAAAATAGAATAGGGGAGTCAGGGGCTCTACTTTATGGGGACCGGGAAACATCAAAAAGAGCCCTTGATAAAATTGAAGGTGGGTCCCCAGGGCCAGGAAATAGATTTCTTGGTCGATACGGGGGCAGAAAGATCTACTATTCAATTTCTGCCTCAGGGCTGTAATTTATCGAAACAGACAACCACGGTAATAGGGGCTAAGGGGGAACCATTTGAAGTACAAATTATTAAAGGGGTGATGGTAGAATCGGGAACTAAAATGGGGGTGGGTGATTTCCTATTAGTTCCTAAAGCGGACTACAATTTGTTAGGGAGAGACTTGATTGTTGAATTAGGAGTTCAAATTGAGGTGGTAGAGAAGGAGTTAAAGATTAGACTCTGTTCCCTCCGTTTAGAAGACGAAGAGAAAATAAACCCTGAAGTGTGGTATAATCCAGGGACCGTGGGCAAATTAAATATAACCCCATTTACAGTAAAAATCAGGAATCCCGAGGTCCCGGTAAGAATAAAACAGTATCCAATTTCACTAGAAGGGAGAAAAGAGGATTGACCCAGACCGGGTGCAAGCAATTCTGTCTCTCCCTCTACCACAAAATAAACGACAAATTCGTCAAGTATTAGGACTTACGGGATATTGTAGACAGTGGATTGAAAACTATAGTGGGAAAGCAAGATTTTTATATCACAAACTTACCCAGGATGGTCACCTTAAGTGGACAGAAGAAGAAAGATCTAAATTTCAAGAATTAAAAGAGACTTTGGTCCACGCTCCAGTCTTGAGCCTCCCGGACCTAAAAAGACCCTTCTTTTTATTCGTTAATACCACAGATGGGGTAACGTACAGAGTACTTACTCAGGATTGGGCAGGGAAAAAGAAACCTATTGCCTATCTATCTAAAATCTTAGACCCCGTGAGTAGGGGATGGCCTAGCTGTCTGCAAATAATTGCAGGGTGTGCAGCACTAGTAGAAGAGTCACGGAAAATCACTTTTAATGCTACTTTAAAAGTATTAACTCCACATAACATACGGAGTGTGATGCAACAGAAAGCAGATAAATGGATATCTGATGCCAGGCTCCTGAAATATGAAGGGATTTTATTAGAAACCCCTAATTTTACCTTAGAAACCACCACTCTGCAAAATCCAGCCTCCTTCCTTTTCGGAGAGCCCGAAACTGAATCACTGATGCACGACTGTGTAATCACTATAGAAGAACAAACTAAAATTAGACCTGACCTAGAAGAAGAGGAATTAGAAACTGGAGAGAAATTGTTTGTTGATGGATCATCCAGAGTAGTCGAGGGTCAAAGAAGATCAGGATATGCCATAGTGGGGGGGCCTGACCTAGAAGTAATCTAATCTGGAGCCCTAGACAAAACATGGTCAGCCCAAGCCTGCGAGATATACGCTATCCTAAGAGCCTTGGAGCTATTAGAAAGAAAAGAGGGGACCATCTATACAGATTCTAAATATGGATACGGGGTGGTACACACTTTTGGGAAATTATGGGAAGAAAGGGGCCTCGTGAACTCACAGGGAAGGGACTTAATACATCAGAAACTAATAGTAGCCCTCCTGAGGGCTTTGAGAGGCCCTACAAGGATAGCGGTGGTCCATTTAAAAGGGCATCAACGGGGAATGGATTACCAGAGTAGGGGTAACAATGCGGCAGATTATGAGGCAAAGAAAGCTGCAATTATTAAAACACTAACTTTAAGTGAGGGAGTTAGGAAAGACCTTGTGGATACCCCAAAGGACCCTGAGTCGACTACCCAGGATAAGCTTATATTTACAATAGAAGAACAGGAGAAGCTTACAAAATTAGGAATAAAAGAGGAATCAGGGAAATGGCTGTTAAAGGATGGGAGGGAAGTTCTACCTAGAGCCATAGCCCAGCGGATGCTCAGTAAATTACACCAGAGAACACATTGGGGCGCTCAAGGACTGGTGGATCACTTTGCCACCCATTATATGACGGTGGGCCTACATGACTTAGCGAAAGGGATTACTAGGAGTTGTCCAACCTGTCTACGGGTAAACAGGAAAAAATCTAAGGAAACTGCCCCTGGATGGGAGGCCAGTGGCAAAGAAGCCCTTTTCAAATCTGCAAGTAGACTTTACTGAGCTCCCCAAGGTAGGGAGACTAAAATATCTTTTGGTTATAGTGGATCATTTAACACATTATGTGGAAGCAATCCCCACTGCCAGGGAGACAGCTCGGACAGTAACAAAAGCCTTGCTGGAAGAAGTAATACCTAGATATGGGGTCCCAGAGACGATAGACTCTGATAAAGGCCCCCATTTTACTTCAAAAATAACACAGATGCTAGCAGAAGCTCTGGGCATAAGATGGGAACAACATACTCCCTGGCATCCACAGAGTTCGGGGAGGGTAGAAAGAATGAATGGGGAAATTAAGAAACAACTCACCAAATTAGTACTAGAAACGAAACTATCCTGGATAAAATGTCTGCCGTTGGCATTATTAAATGTTCGAACTCAGCCACGAGCTGATATAGGACTGTCCCCATTTGAAATGTTGTATGGGATGCCCTATTCCCTAGAAAAAGTTCAAACCAATCCTAACATTACTGATCAAAGTATTAATAAATATTTAACCACTTTAATGAAATATAAAAAACAGTTATGGAAAAAGGGGATGTGGGCCCAAAGACCACCCCTAGATCTTGTGTTACACCAGGTACAACCCGGCGACTGGGTCCTCATCCGAAGCTGGAAGGAAGATTCAATCACCCCAAAGTGGGACGGACCATATCTGGTTTTAATCACCACTGACTCCGCAGTCCGCACAGCAGAGAAGGGATGGACTCATGCTAGCAGAATAAAGGGGCCGGTGGATCCAACTCGATTCCATACAGCTTCCAGGGAAACGAGCTGGAAAATTGACGGGAAGCCAGGGGATTTAAAGTTAACAGTAAAAAGGACTTACAAATAATTTTCATGAACACTATCAACTCTAGGGACATTTGGGTTGGAGATAACTGGGGACTGCAAGTACAACTGTTTGGAGAAACAAAACCCCCAGGATACTGTAAACGTCTAGAGGATTCAGCCCAGCAGCCCTTTTATCGGTTCATCCGACTTGAAAAAGAGCAGAGACCTTGGGAAGGGGAGGGCCATGCTGAACATCAAAGTATTAGAGTAAAGTGTAGCTGGTTAGATTGTCATTGTTACCCTTTTGCCTGTTTTTCCTGCAAAATCTGTAAAGGATTGTGGTGGGCTCACTGCAGAAAGGGGAGAGCTCCAAAAAGTGTATGTCAACGCTGCTGGCTGGAGCAGCGCAAATTGACATCTGAAGTACTAAATTACAAGGTTGCCACTCGGGAATTGACTAAAGGATCCCCTGAGTGGTGGGAGGTTTTCATAAAAGGAATAAACCCTGAATTCCACTGTTACCATTCCAATGAACCCCTGGGTCCATTCCTCACGGATATAGTCCAGGTCAAGTGTCGCAAATTAGTCAAAAGGCTCAGGTGCGACACCCCACAGTTGAATACGAAAAACTGGAACTCCCGGAGATCAAAGTGGGAGAGAGGGAACAATCCCACCCCTGAAGAATATCTCTGCTGTCGAGAAGATGGCTTACCCTGTAACTTGTAGCAACCAAGTTGACAGGCAAGACAGAGAGGTAGGTAGTGGGGATGAGGGGCCCTCCCAAACCTTGAAAAAGAACGTAAATCATCATGGGTATGAGAATGGTGACAACGGAATGAGGGAAAATGGGAATGTAAAACTGAGCATGATAAGTAACATCCTCCCCTGCAGTGCGTATCACTCAATCCTATGGGTTTTTATGTTTGTATAGCTTCCCCTTCAGAGTGCCACAGTTAATATACATGAACCCTTTAAATGGACCTTAAGCAGATGGGAGGAGAATAGATAAAGCCATAAGTGAACTAGTTAAATCAGTAAAATCCCTTTCTGAGGTAGTCCTCCAAAACCGAAGGGGATTAGATTTGTTATTCTTACAGCAAGGGGGACTGTGTGTTGCTTTGCAAGAAGAATGCTGCACTTATGTAGATCACACGGGTATTGTAAAAGACACGATGGCTGAATTACGCAAACAAATAGAACAACGAAAAAGAGAAAGAAAATCCCAGCAGAGTTGGTATGAATCCTGGCTCACCTATTCTCCCTGGCTAACCACTCTATTATCCACCCTTGCAGGACCAGTAATTTTACTAATTCTAGTACTTACTTTTAGGCCATGTATTCTTAACAAGCTTATTACAATAGTGAAGAATAGGTTAGAAGCTGCACATTTAATGATGGTAAGATCAAAATACGAGCCACTTAGCAGAGTAGAAACTGAAGATTATTTAGAATTGAGCAAAAGGGAATTAAAGCGCTTTAGTGAACAAAAAGAGGGTTAAAATAAAAAGGGGGGATATTGTTAGGAAAATAAGGCCTTTTTGTTCATAATATAGAGTTTTTACATCCATAAAGTAGAATTTTTACTTAGAGTTTTCACTTGTCTGAATATGTTCTCATTTTGCCAGGCATTCCAGTGGGTATCTCTCAAGGACAATTCCGTTACAAACTGTTTTAGGGAGTTGAAACTGATTTAGGGAGTTGATGTTGCTAGGCACCTAAGCACCTAAGCGAATATCTTTCAAGGACAGTTCCATTACAGACTTAGCAAAGCATGTACTCTTGTGGAATGCAAGTAAACGTGCCTAGAGATAACATTTCTTGTTTTGAGAGGATTCCCAGATCACAGGGACAACCTTGAGGAAGACTACTGGCCTTCATCCCACGACCACCAAGAGGCAGAAAACGACCACCTAGCAACAGGGTGCACCTGCGCAGAAAAGACACCAGAACGTCACACATCCGGAAGAGAAGACCCAATAAGTTGGGGGGGAACGGGGGACGAAGGTGCGGTAGTTGGAATGACTGCCGCCCAGCGCTGATTTGCTTTCGTTTCCTACCATTAATAAATCTTTTTAATTGGATTGGAAAGCCTATTGTGCTCGTTCATAAGAGCCGCTGCCATGATCCTGCCGCGTGTGCTTCAGAGACACTGCCGTGCTCCCTGAGGCGAACTCTGGACTATATTTCTTAGAAAAGCAAGGTGTTAGAGGGGAATAAAGGGTGTGTGGGGGGTTTTCAGGGCTGGGATATTGAGGAGGTGGTCAGGTTGGGGAAAAGGGAGTATTCGAACTGTGGTTCTGCGTTTGTATGCTTTTTTCTGCTTCCAAAATCTTTTTTCGTGCTTTTAAAAATATCGGAATAAATTGAGAAGCTTTATGTTCACCATTTTCGACTTTTAAAGTTAATATCCGTTTAATTTGGTCCCAAAAAGAAAGCTAATTCAGTTCTTGCACAGTGAAATTTGGTATTTCTGCTTTTAGCCAGCACACAAAATGCAGGAGAAGCTTGTTAGAGAATGATACATTGTTTAAAATATTGCTAAGGTATGTTAGTGTGCTCTTTTGTTCCAGCGACAGTTTTGTACCCATTATTTTAATCGTATCGCTGGTCTAATCTCCACCAGAGTTAGTAACACAGCACGAATGATTTGAATTTCCCTCCGTGGAAATCCGAGCGGGGGGGGGCAGGGGGAGGGGCACTGGTCCCACCGCTGGCCGGACCGGCTCCAACCCTCTCTCCCGTCACTTCTCCCCCCCGGAACGTGGGTATCCTCAGCCCACTGGTTCCACGCTGTCTTGCAGAGGGTCCCTGGCACCCCCTCTCGCAAGCAGCTCCCTGCAGTCACTATGGTAACTCCTCCCAGCCAGGCGCGGTCCCAGGGTGATGCGAACAGAGGACTCACCAAGCCTGCAACTGCGGGATTCGTGTGTGTACTCGTCTGGAGGTCCCTCTCCAGTTGGCTCGCCTGGGGTACTCAGGAGAGGTCCCCGACTTCTTCCTGTCACTCAAAGCCTTTAAAGGCAGCTAGAGTACAAGGGCAGTTGACTGTCCCAAAAACTATTGAAATCCACTGAGATAGGGGGTCCAGCTTCTTCGTGGGCTCAGAGGCAGCACACGTTGGGGGCGCCAACTATAGTTTTCCCCCCTCCACGCAGCCCCCCGAATAATCTGACTAGCTCAGAGATAAGGGGCTGTGAGGGGAGGAATACCAGGAGAGGGAATAAATATTCAAAAGAGGCTCTTACTCCAGGGTGTTGGTTGGTACAGCTCTCTTTATTCTGTGGTGTCCATGGGAGAGCGGGGCAAAAGAGGAAGAACAGGAAATCTCAGGGGTCTATATAGGTTTTGGACAGGGTGGGCTTTCCTGGCTCTCCGCCAACCCCTTTGGGGTAGGAAGGAGGATCCAGGGGTTATCTTGATCAGAGTCACAGGGTTCCGGGGAAGGGGGGCACAGGGTGCCCATGAGCTCACTGTAACAACAAGGGAATAACTTAGCAGATAAAGAAGCCAAGATCGTGGCTTTACTGAAGGTAAGTACCTCAGAAATTGAGGAAGGTGAGGTCCGGGAATATCCCCCGCACCCTTCCCTGAAGGAAATTGAGGGGTACAGAAAAATAGGAGGCAGACTAGAAGGAGGTACGTGGAAATTGCCAGATGGGAGAGAGCTATTGTCTAAAGACTATACCAGAAAAATCCTGGGGAGATTGCATCAACAGACGCACGAGGGAGCCCAGGCCCTGGCAGAGCAATTCCTGAGATTCTTCGGGTGTAAAGGGATTTATGAATTGGCTAAACAAGAGGTGCAAGGGTGTATGATTTGTCAAAAGGTTAATTGGGCAAAAGCACAACACGTGGCATTAGGAAGTCGCCCAGTAGCATATTGACCTTTCGAAAGAATTCAGGTAGACTTCACCCATCTGCCAAAGGTAGGGAGATATAAATTTTTACTGGTAATTGTGGACAAACTAAATCACTGGGTAGAAGCCCTTCCAAGCTCTAGGGCTACGGCTCAAGCAGTGTCAAAATTTCTACTGGAAGAAATCATACCCCAATATGGGTTAGTAAAATACATAGATTTGGACCAAGGACACACTTCACCTCAAAAATCATTAGACAAATAGCTGATGCTCTAGGGATCTGGTGGGAATACCACACCCCGTGGTATCCTCAGAGCTCCAGACAAGTTGAGAGAATGAATCAACCATTGAAAGCTCAGTTGACAAAATTGATTTTGGAAACAAAAATGTCCTGGCTAAAGTGCCTCCCCTTAGCCCTGCTAAATATCCAGGCCATGCCTCATTCCGAGACTGGCCTATCGCCCTTTGAAATGCTGTACGGGATGCCTTACGAACATGGTATGCTGGTGGGGCACCCAAGAATAGAAGACGAACAGATACAGCCGTATCTCATAGACATAAGCAGGAGAAATAACACAAAGTACCCCTTTGGGTTTTGCCATACATAAAGTACAACCCGGGGACAAGGTGCTCATAAAAACCTGGAGGGAGGCTCCCTTCTCCCCTCACTGGGAAGGCCCTTTTCTTGTCCTCTTAACTACAGACACAGCAGTACAAATGGTGGAAAAGGGTTGGACACACACGTCTCGAGTGAAGAGGATTGGACATCAGGAAGAGACACCAGAGTGGAAAGTCACCTCTCCCCCAGGAGACCTAAAGATAACCTTGCGTCGGCCAAGTAAATAACTGATAGAGACTGATTTATTAAAAAAATATGGATATTGATCTAGTATCGATATCCAACTGTGACGGACAAAAACTCTCTAACAGTTTAAAGTTAGAAAGTGTATGTTTATTCGACGCCGGGCAGCGTGCGGGATAACTCCCAAATACACACCGCACCTTCCAGGTGATTACAGAGTCTTTTTATCCATACAAGTATTGAATATACAGAATACAAATGCATATTCATAATTTTGGTACATCCCATTCCCCGCTTCGTATGCTAATCACTCCAAAAGCTATTAAGCATGCGTAGTTTGTCCCTTGAAATGGGTCGGTGGTCCCTTTTATGGGGAGGGGTCCCAAAATGAGGAAGTAAATGAAGTCTTCCTCGTTCTGACCTTTCTACCTTTTCAATGCGGGTATGACAAATGAACTCTTGGTAGAACTCCCATTCCTTGTCTTCAATTGGTTTCAGAACAGAGGAGGCCCACAATTGTCTTATGTTCCTAAAAGCTATTTATCAGTTTCTATATTCTTCATTATAAACCCAGCTAACCAAACATTGTGCTGACAAGCAATTAATTATTAGTTAACTACTAACTCCTAACTTCATCAAGGCCTACTCATTTATTATTCTTATTTTAATCAACTCTAGTAAGGCTTATTTCTAACTAAAATCTTAGCTCCTCAAAATCTCTAAATGCCTTAAAGTTTACGTTTCATTCCCCACTTCTTCTTTGGAATGAGTAAATTCTTTTACTCAATATATAGACCTTTCTTCATCTGCCCAAGACATGTGTCTAGTTTCTTTCAAAACTAAGCCATATGCTTTTGATAGTGAAGTTAGGGCTGTCATTCGTCATATCATTTTCCAATTCCAAACAAGTATTACAACAGACAAAATCAAGCTTATACTAACTAAAATAAGCAACACAATAATAGGATGAATTAAAGTATTAAGTATGCCGGTTGCTGTTGGTGACCATCCAAAAAGCACATCCCACCAATGATGAGACAAGTGTTCTTCAAATCGTTTAAAAACTCCTTTGATGGTTTCTGTGTCATGGTGTATAGTAATTAAAGTCTTTTCCCCTGCGTCTCTAATCTCTTTTAAAATTTCTCTCAGTTCTTGATGTTCTAACAATTGAGCAACTAAATTCAAATTCATTCCTATGGGCACGGGCACTATCTCTTGTACAGTAATTAAATTGGCTTTTATATACTGGTGTGATACTACAGGTGCCTGATATGAGAAGTCACATCCCTCAATTTTAACAAAGTTACAGACACATAAATTGAACTGAGTCTCATTCATGCTTAGATTGTCTATCATTATGGTGGGGCATGCTGTTCTGAGACAGACACAACCTTGTCCTACATATACAAGCAAAGTTGTTTGGTTACCTGAATGCGTTTCAAAGTGGCAAATGCTTTGGTCCGTATCTAAACATGTATCTTTATTACTTTCTAATGTCCCCTCACATATGTACCCAAGTTGTCTCCTCATAGAACAGGGCTCTAGATTGATGGTTTGCCACTTTCCTCTGATTTCTCGCGCCCATGTTTTATGTTCAGAAGGATATAACACAGTCCCCTCATGGTTTAATCCTAGGGGCACTATAGGATGAATTAAGCTCACTGATGCATTATGTATTGTTAAGACAAAGGCTGTTACTTTACTTGTTATAGGGTTATAAGTGAAATTGACTAAAGTCCACCAAGCTTGTAGTTCCCTTTCTATATCAGATGCACTATCCCAAACAATTTTACGGAGTTCAGCAGGGAATATTCCCTCCCCGCCTTCTCTGATCACTGCAGCAGCTACTGACTGCATCCATAGTTGTGCTTGGGTACACCCAAGAGCTAGTGAAACATTTTCGCTAGCTGTGCCTAATGCATTAATTATTAATTTATGGTCTCGCTCTTCAGTATTCTCCCATTCTGGTAATACTTTGGATAACTTCCAATGGTTGTCACCCAGTGCTAGTAGGGAAGATTGCAAAGGTTGCTGTAATTTAACTAAGTCGTTCCCTACTGTTGTTAGTTTATTCATCAGTACTTCTGAATCTATGGTATTTAGCACTCCTAGTCCAGTCCCTAGCAGCCCAGTGAGATCTCTTTTACTCTTAAAGTTGGAGGGCATTTGTTTTTGAAGCCAGGTGGCCCAATCCATGAAAGGATTTCTGAGAAATGGGGCGCACTCTGGCCGGACATCTGAAGCATTTACCTGTATTCCCATTTCTACTCGCTTCAGAGACCATTCCGGATTTACCAGCAGTCTTTGGATTCCCGTTTTCTTAATAGCATACGGCCCAATTTTAGTAATCGTAGGAGCTATAGGCTGCTCTTCTACTTCTGGGATAAGTGGCTGTGGGGTAGTAATAGCTTTCTTTTGTATTGGAGGGGTAGTTCTAGTTCTGTTCTTATGATATTCAACACACACTTGAGTGATATTAAAATCAAGATCATACCCTCTTATTGCACATCCTTCTAGTTTTAGTCTAAATTCAGGACATCTACTCAAACATTTGTCACAGCATTCAGGGCTAATCCGAATGAGTTTCATGGGTGGTTGGTAAGCCTCATGGAACCCATCTTGCACAAATGCATAGTTACATCCCCAAACATTTCTCCCTTCCCACAAACGTGCATTTGTAACCTTTATAATCTCATTCAGGGCCCTACGAGAGTGGGGATCATAGGCCTTTCCTTGACACTGATATATTCCAGTTACGTTGTACTTGTGTGGTATTGTATTGGCTCCTGTTACAACTGTGGCAATAGTGAGAATAGTTACGACCTTCTCCATCATGTCCATAATTTCTATAGGTCCATTTATTCGCTGTTGCAGGTGAGCTTCAACTTCAGCTCGTTGTCACCTGGTGTCACTTTCCAGACTCCCTCAGGAACTTTCTTCACTCGGGAGTGATGGATCCAGGCTTTCTGTTCTTTGATCTTGATTGCAGTAAAGGTAGTGAGGAGCACTAGGTAGGGTCCTTCCCACTGTGGTTCCAGGCTTTTTTCTGCAAAAGACTTAACATATACATAATCCCCAGGTTGTACATCATGTACTGGCCCATCTAATTCTCTGGTCTGAGCTCCAGCCACATATTTTTCAATTTCCCTTAATTGTTTGTTCAGGGCTACTATATATTTATGTAGGGTTTCTTCCCCTACCTGTGTTGGTGTGATTCCTTCTTGAACTGTATATGGTCTCCCATATAATATTTCAAAGGGGCTTAATTTTTCTTTTGTTCTTGGTTTTGTCCGGATTCGCAATAATGCTAATGGGAGAGCTTGGGGCCAAGGTAGGTTTGCTTCTTGTCCCAACCTTACAATCTGTTGTTTAATCAAATGATTCATCTTCTCCACTTGGCCACTCGATTGAGGATGATATGGGGTATGTAACTCCCAATCTATCCCCAGGTGATGGCTAATTTGTTGCACAATTTTGGATATAAAATGCCGCCCTCTATCTGAGGATATAGTGGCTGGAACTCCAAACCTCGGTATTATTTCTTGCAACAGTGCTTTGGTTACCTCCCGTGCTTTAGCAGTCCTAGTAGAAAAGGCTTCTGGCCAACCCGAAAAGGTATCAGTCAATACTAGGAGATAACGATATCCCCCCTTCCTAGGTAATTCTGTAAAATCGATTTGCCACTGTTGCCCAGGTCCACAACCTTTCCCAATTTGTCCAACTTTAGGCCTTGGGATGTTTTTAGGATTAGTTCGGAGGCAAAGGCTACACTGACGAGTTACTTGTATTATTGTGCCCTGTAATTTCCTAGCTATAATTTTTCCTTTCAGATGGTTATACAGGGCATCTATTCCCCAGTGTGTTTTTTCATGCTCTTTTTGCACTAATGACCACAACAAATAGGAGGGCACCACAAGTCTCCCTTCCTCTGTTATAGCCCATCCTTCTTGATTAAAATTTGCTTTTTCTGCCTTAATAAGTTTCTTATCCTTTTTATTGTACACAGGCTTACCTTCAATAGAAATCTTTCCATCTGGGATTAATGTTGCTTCCACTGTCTCCTCAAATACCTCACCTTTGGCTGCGTCTTTTGCCTCTCTGTCCGCCAGCATATTCCCTTCTTCCAATTCAGAGCTCACTTTTTGGTGTGCCTTAATGTGCATGATGGCTACCTTCTCAGGTAGCTGCACTGCATCTAGTAGTCTCAGTATTTCTTGTGAATGTTTAATATTCTTCCCTTGCGAATTCAACAGTCCTCTCTCTTTCCAAATGGCTCCATGTGCATGAACTACCCCAAATGCATACCTTGAGTCTGTATAAATGTTAATCTCTTTTCCTTTTGCTAACTCTAAGGCTCGAGTTAAGGCGATTATTTCGGCCTTCTGTGCAGAGGTGTTTGCTGATAACGGTCCAGACTCTATTACCTCTCTGCTTGTGGTAACCGCATACCCAGCATGTCTTTTTCCACTGATGACATAGCTGCTTCCATCAGTAAACCAAGTCTCAGCACCTTCGAGTGGGATGTCTTTCAGATCCGGACGGCTGGAGTAGGTGGCTTCAATGGTCTCCAGACAGTCATGGATCACTGGTTCTCCCATACTCCCGCTGAGAAAGGAAGCTGGATTCACAATGTTAGTTACCACAATTTCAACATCATCCTGTTCCACTAGTATAGCTTGGTACTTTAGAAACCTCTGTGGAGAGAGCCAATGTCCCCCTTTTGCCTCAAGGACTGCAGACACTGTGTGAGATACTAGCACAGTCATCTTCTGGCCCAGGGTGAATTTGCGTGCTTCTTGGATGTTCACTGCCACTGCTGCAACGGCTCTGAGACACCCTGGCCATCCTTTAGCTGCCGTATCCAGCTGTTTGGAGAGATAAGCCACTGCTCTCCGGTACGGGCCTAAGTTCTGTGCTAGTATTCCCAAGGCAATCCCTTGTTTTTCATGGGAAAACAGGAAAAATGGTTTACTCACGTCTGGAAGTCCTAAGGCTGGAGCTGACATGAGGGCCTTCTTTAGTTGGTCGAAGGCTTGGGTTGCTTCCTTTGTCCACTGGAGATCTCTGCTCTCTTCTGTGATCAGGGCATACAGAGGTTTAACAAGTAACCCATAGTTATAAATCCATAGTCTGCACCATCCTGTCATGCCTAAAAAGGTTCTCAGTTCTTTCACTGTCTGAGGTCTCGGGGTCTGACATATTGCTTCTTTGCGATCTTGGCCCAAGGTCCTTTGTCCAGCACTCACTTCATAACCCAGGTAAATGACTGTTTGCCTCACCATCTGGGCTTTCTTCTGGGATACTCGATACCCCTGCAGGCCCAAAAAGTTTAGGAGGCTTACCGTCCAATCCACACATGTTTCCTGGGTCTGGGTGGCTATCAGGAGATCATCCACATACTGAAGCAACTGTCCTTCTCCTGGTGGAGGTTCCCAAGATTCTAAATCCTTGGCAAGCTGTTCCCCAAATATAGTAGGAGAGTTCTTGTATCCCTGTGGTAATACACACCATGTGAGCTGGTTCCTCCGTCCAGTTTTGGGGTTCTCCCATTCAAATGCGAAAATTTTCTGGCTGGCTTCGTGGAGAGGGAGGCAAAAGAAAGCATCCTTTAAATCTAAAACGGTAAACCATGTTAGTTCAGGTGTTAAACGAGTTAACAAGGTGTAAGGGTTAGCAACTACTGGGTACAAGTCTTCAGTTACCCTGTTAACAGCCCTTAAATCTTGTACTAACCTGTATGACCCATCAGGCTTCTTTACTGGCAAAATGGGGGTATTAAAATCAGATTGACACTCTTTTAACAGTCCTATTTGCAAAAAAATTTCTATAATTGGGCTAATCCCTTCCCTATCTTCTTTCTTCAGGGGGTATTGTTTAACCCTTACTGCCCATTCCCCCTCCTTAAGCTTGATTTGTATAGGTACTGCATTCTTTGCTCTCCCTGGTATATTAGAAGCCCATACCCCAGGGAATACTTGATCCATTATTTTCTTGAAGTTTTTCTCTTCTTCACTTACAGTTTTAAGTTCTTTGGTTATTAACATTAGGCTCAACAACTCCACGTATTGTTGGTCCTTTACCTCCAAGCTAATGTCTCCATTTTTAAATATTATTTTTGCATCCAGCTGCTCTAGCAGATCCCTGCCCAAAAGTGCAGATGGAGCATTAGGCATATATAAAAACCGGTGAATTCCCCATTGTTTTCCCAATTTATATTTTAACGGTTTGCAAAAATATGCTCTTTCAGATTGGCCAGTAGCCCCTTTTACCATAACATAATCATTTGTTAAAGGTATTAGGGCCTTATTTAACACTGAAAATGTTGCCCCTGTGTCTACTAAAAATTCCACTTCCTTTTCTTTATTCCCTAGTTTAACTATAACCAGAGGGTCCCCTAGGGTAGGGCCCTCCGGTCCTCCTCAGTCCTCCTTCGCATGAGCAGCCACTCTTTCTCCCCCCCGATCGCTTTTTCTCTGTTCGTCACCTCTTCTTCGTTCTGGGCACTGGTTCTTCCAGTGTCCAAATTTCCTGCAAAATGCACATTGATCTTTTCCCAGTCGGGGTGGTCCTTGTCTTGGCGGGTCTTGCTCGCATCTTTTCTTTCCTTCCCCCCTTGCTACTGCTACTAATTTCTTCATCCCTTGTTTATATCCTTCCTCCCGGTTACTAAAGACTCTCCATGCTTCATCTAATAGAGTCTCCAAGTCTCGGCTATTTGGGCCCCGGATCTTCTGAAGTTTCCGCCTGATATCTCCTGTGGATTGTCCTAAAAACAAATTTATTAGTTGTTGTATTCCTTCCTCTGATCCAGGGTCCAGAGTGGTGTATCGCCGCATCGCGTCTCGTAGGTGATCTAAAAAATCAGAGGGTGTTTCAGAGGGACCTTGTTTAACAGCATACAAAGCTGACCAGTTTATGGTCTTAGGAATTGCTCGTTCTAGTCCTTTCACTATAAAGTCTTGATATCTCTTAAGCTGTGCTAATTCATCAGGTTCATTGGGATCCCACATCGGGTCCTGAAGAGGAAATACATCTTTAATATCCTCTTGTGTTGATACACAAGCATCCTCAGCTAAGTCCTTGGATACCTTTAAAACCAACTGCTTCTCTGTTTCTGTTAAAGCATCAAGTAGTAACTGCATGTCTGTCCAATCAGGTAAATGTTGCTTAACCATAAACTTCAACCTTTTGGCAACGCCTATCGGGTCATTTCGATAACCTTTAGCAGTCTTTTCCCAAGCCTCTAAATCCATTGAGAAAAAGGGGACCTTAATTATCCTTGGCTCCCCATCAGAGGCTACAGCTTGCCTTAAGGGTGCTTGTATGACTTCTTTAGTTTGCTTTCTAGTTGTTTGTGGGGGTGGGTTCATTCTGGTTTGCCTTCTGGTCCTTGACGCTATTGGACCTTGTGGGGAAGGCCTGGGACTTGGTTCAGATTCATCCCATTCACTATCACTACTGGGCAATGGTGGATAAAACCTCGAGGGTTCCCCTGATCTAGGAGTTGGTGGGGAAACTCTTGCTTTAATTACTGTTTTTTCTAGGGTAGATGAACCAGAGGATAGGTTAGGGGAGGCTGAAGTTGGCGAGGGCTCTGATTTTACTCGTTCCCTCACCCCCTCTTCTACTCCCCTCCCTTCCTGGTTTCTAGGTGGTGGTAAAAGTGTCTCTACTGTCCCTTGTTCTAAGATCTCTGTTGCATACACTTTACTTGGGTGCGAGCATCTTTGATTTATTGAACATGTGCTGCAACACCGTTTGAGCTTTTCCTTGTTAGCCTTATTATCCTTTTCAAGAGCCAGTACCAGTGGATCAGACGGTGGCCTAATCCCACAATCCCTTTGCCACTCAGGGTGATTTCGAAGACTGAAAAACATATCAGCATAAGTTACTTCTTGCCACTTTTGTTCACGCCTAAGGAAAAGCATTAACTGTAATAAAGTCTCATAGTCTAAAGTACCATTTGCTGGCCATTTCAACCCCCCATCAAGTCTATAGAGTGGCCACCACTGTGTAGAAAATTTAACAAGTTCCCTTTTAGTTTCACTACCACCATAGCCCACCAGCGCTTTCCAGTGTGTTAAGATACACCCTAAAGGGGTTCCCTTAGGAATCTCTTTGCTCTCATTTGCCCCCATGTTCAGGGTTTTTCTTTTCAAAACGTCTTTTGATCTTATCCCAGTTCTTAAGCTTTACCTGGTATTCTTCTGGTACAAAAATATGCTGGCCACACTCAACTCTAAGTATTTCCACTGGTTTCTTCAAAGTTCCTGAAACTCCGTTTTCTAACAATTCAAATACTTTACCGCTACCAGGAACCTCTTGACCAGTCACCAACAAAACTTGTATAACTTTCTGGGTAGCCTCTTGTTCTTTTGAACGACAAAAAGCACAAATTCCAGTCTTAGGTATTAGCCACCTGTACCCTTTTCGGACCCACAAATCCTAACAGACTACACACTGAAATACAATCCACGGATTACAATAACAATCTTTATTTGGGCAGGGGAATACTTCTGAACCAGGCTTTCAGTTCCTGTTTCTCCCGGTCCTGGTCATATAGCTATGCTAGCAAACAAAAGGGATAAAACAACTTGTTAGTTAATTTTTCACCTTTTCTCCCTTCAAAACAAGGTTCAGAGCAGCAGCTGTTGAGGAAAACTTGTTATACAAAAAAAAGGGAAAAAGAAAAAACAAAGAAAAAACAACAAAAAATTGCAAGTTATTAATCACTCATTAAATCAAATCTTTTGTTATGTTTTGCTCTGGGTATATTACTGTTAAAATTTGTTTAAAAACTGTAAACAAACTTTCATACACTGTAGCAAGTTTGCAGTTAAAAGCCAAGCGTATCTCCTGTCGCACTGTAAACCAAGGACAAATGGAAATTTTACAAACTATCAGTCCAGTTTCGACCGAAATTTCGCGACTCCACACTGCACTGAGAGCTGTGTGAACCGCTACTATAGCCTGTTCTAAAAATGTTTGGATTGCTGACTAGATTTCTCTCACCCTTTGATTGAAAATGTTACAAAATGCAAAGTTCGGCTGCGTATTCGCAGCTGCAAAACTAGGTTTCTCTTTTTCCAAAAGGACCTAAATTCTAATAGTTTAGGCTCACAAAAAAAAACACCCTGGAGTTTTTCACAACCCCAAACACATTCAACAAATGTTCTAAAAAGGTCTTGCTAAAATCACACAAACTTCAGTCAAAACACAACACAAATCTTTCAACAAGGAGTGGAGGGGAGGGAAAAATAAATTACTAGCAAACACTCACTCGCTAAACTTGGGGTTTTTTTAGGCAGTTGAAAAATGTATCCTGAGGTCACAGAGCCTGAATTTTCCTCTAGTTATTTGGGAAACAAATGACCTCTTAATCACCAGGACTATCTTAAAAGTAGTTTAGGTTTTTCACTTCACCCTCTAGCTATAAAACAAAAATCAACTTACAAAGCTTTTAATCCAACAACATATCAAAGAAAATTTTCACAGTCAAAAGCACACGTTGCCCAAATTCACACAAATACACATAATCTGAGCACCATGCAAATACTTTAAATCAGTCTGCACTCCCAAAGGTCAATATTTCTTTGCAAAGCAAATAACAATTTCACAAACTTCTTACAACTTCAAGTTCACAAAGCTCCTAAAAACATTTACAAAAATTAATAACACACGCCAAATCACACAAATTATAATGCTCACAGCACTAACTCTTACAAACCACAACAATTACAATGCTCAAATAGTTTTCCACAGCCAAAACACACAAAATCACAAACTCACTAAACAAACACGGATCCGGTTACAACACACACATACAGCGCTTGGGGCCACAACCCAAATTGTCACAACAGGACGCTTCGCGTCCCAAGGTTCAGACTAACCACCCAAATTATGGATTACTAAGGTGCACCTTCCAAATTACAAACTGAGATCAGAGCCACTCCTGCTCCAATCCAAATCCACAACACCACAGCCGCTGCCTCCTCTACGAGGCACAGACTGCTAAACCTCTGGTACTGATGCCTCCTCTACAAGGCACAGACTACCAACCTTGCTGCTGCCTCCTCTACGAGACACAGACTATAAAACTTCTGGTGCTGCTGCCTCCTCTATGAGACACAGACTACAAAACTTCTGGTGCTGCTGCCTCCTCTACGAGGCACAGACTACCAACCTTCTGGTGCTGCTGCCTCCTCTACGAGGCACAGACTACCAACCTCGTGTCTTTTTAACTGCCTATATAATAAGGTACCTTCCCTCAAATATAAACATACCTCTTGTCCGTAGTCCAGCAGGTTCTGGTCTTTCCCCGGGTAGTCAGCGAGATCGCAGGATCCCTCTTCCCAGAAATTTCTGGGTGGGCGCCCAGAGGGGTCCTGGACCCCACCGGCCCCACGGCCAGAGAGAGCAGTCCTCCTGGCTGGCTCGCCAAAATGATTTATTAAAAAAATATGGATATTGATCTAGTATCGATATCCAACTGTGACGGACAAAAACTCTCTAACAGTTTAAAGTTAGAAAGTGTATGTTTATTCGACGCCGGGCAGCGTGCGGGATAACTCCCAAATACACACCGCACCTTCCAGGTGATTACAGAGTCTTTTTATCCATACAAGTATTGAATATACAGAATACAAATGCATATTCATAATTTTGGTACATCCCATTCCCCGCTTCGTATGCTAATCACTCCAAAAGCTATTAAGCATGCGTAGTTTGTCCCTTGAAATGGGTCGGTGGTCCCTTTTATGGGGAGGGGTCCCAAAATGAGGAAGTAAATGAAGTCTTCCTCGTTCTGACCTTTCTACCTTTTCAATGCGGGTATGACAAATGAACTCTTGGTAGAACTCCCATTCCTTGTCTTCAATTGGTTTCAGAACAGAGGAGGCCCACAATTGTCTTATGTTCCTAAAAGCTATTTATCAGTTTCTATATTCTTCATTATAAACCCAGCTAACCAAACATTGTGCTGACAAGCAATTAATTATTAGTTAACTACTAACTCCTAACTTCATCAAGGCCTACTCATTTATTATTCTTATTTTAATCAACTCTAGTAAGGCTTATTTCTAACTAAAATCTTAGCTCCTCAAAATCTCTAAATGCCTTAAAGTTTACGTTTCAAGACCAGATAAGGTGCACAGAACCTGGTTGTTAATGTTATCCATTTGTACATTTCAAATGCAAATATTGCAACGAGGTTTGGGTCACTTATTGTAGAAGGGGTTATTGGCCGAAGGTTTTGTGTGATAAGTGTCTAGAAGAGGAACTGTGGCTGACTAACCGTGTCTTAGAGCTTGCCACTAGTCTGGGGATAATCAAAATAGACTCCGAGATCTGGTTTCGCTTGTTTCAAAACGGGTTGGGAGGAAAACTAACATCAAAGGCTCAAATCATTACTGTTGAGTGCCAGAGGTTAAACAAGGTACCCTGCAGTGCAGATACAGTTAATCTATCGAGGTGGGGCACCTTTAAAAGGAGGTATGCAGCTTGGTCCAGGTATGAAACCATGGAAGAATATTCTTGCTGCTGAGAAGATGGCTTACCTCACCGCTGGTGGCAACCCAGTGGGCATAGGCAAAGGCAGAGGAATACTAATAGTGGGGATCCTGATGAACCTGAGTCTAGCCATGTGCCTCAAGACTAGTACACGCCTGGATAACCTGCCCAACATGGAGGGGCAGGGCCTCGGTTGTGGGTGCGGACAATGCGTACAGACAGTCCAGGGAGTACAAGGAGAGTCGGAGGCTCCGACATACCCAGCCCCAAGAAACTGCAGCAAAGGTAAGCTAAGCGGGCACTGTCCTGTAAATGGCACTCAGCAGAGGATATGCAAATTAAAGGAAAAGACTAAGTGTTACTTGCAAAGGGAGACCTCTAAGAACAGCCAGTCAGAGCACAAAATATCTAAAAGGGATGTTGGGCAAACACTTATTCCTGTCTGTGATAAATGTAACTTCATGGTATGGATCGGAGGGAAAATGGAGTCAGTATTTGTAGCTTACTTTCAGGCTAACCAACTGTGTTATGATAACAATCAGCTGGGTATGTGTGTAATGGGAGGAAAAACATACTGGGTCAGAAAGAACTTGAAATATGAAAACAAACTCTCCCTCAAAGATGAGCCAGTTATTCTTGACCTACTTGAGGATCACGATGACTGAGTTTGTTTGATAAGATTTTTTTTTTAAGATTTTGATAAGATATTCTGTTTTTCAAGAAATAAAGAGGGAGTAGACCCAGAGAGTAAAAAAAAGCAGGTAGCACAGGAACTAAAAAGACAGGAATCAGAAATGAGAAAAAGAAGGGCAGAACAAGAGAGGTTAAAGACCCTAAGTGAACAATACGAACAGCTGGAGAAACAATATAATGATTGGGGGTTGCCTGCCTCAGATCAAAACCTATTTATAGACTTAATGCAGGAGATCGCAACAGAGTTAGGATTGTCCAATTGCTGGATTTTTGGAGGGCTCAAGTCTGCTGAGAAATGGCCTTGGAAGGGTGAAAGTTTAGCTCCGGAACAGCTCCTAAAATGGGATAATGCCAAAATTTCAAGAACAATTCAGAGACCTGAGGGATGGGTTTTAGATAAAAGGGTAGTTGGAACGTTTTGTATTAGCAGGGAAGGAAAGGAGTATACTGAAATAGTGGGATATACCCATGTATATCCACTTTATCAGTAAACTCATATAATAAAAGCAGGATCTGGCAGCCAGAACCCCTTGCGGGGTATTGGAGCCGTGAAAAATGGTCTAGGTGTGAATGGAGTGATAAAATTGGGCTCTTCTGGTGCAAAGGGTCTGGGGCTAATCCTTACAGGTCTTTGGAAGAACTAAGAGGTTATTGGGACAAGCCAGAAAGCACAAAGGTCAGATGGAAGGCACCAAACGGTATCTACTGGATATGCAGGAAAAAGGCATACAATGAACTACCTCAAAAGAGGAAAGTGTCCTGCACTGTGGGACTGATAAGACCTGTCTTCTTCACATTACCCAGGTCAGAAAGTAGCTCACTATGAGCCCCTTTGTATGAAACCTTAAATAGAGAGAAAATGGAGGTGAAAAAGAAATTCCCTATTTTTGGTGGTGGTCAGACATGGGGTGAAGAAGAATGGCCTGCGGAAAGGATAATAGAATATTATGGCCCTGCAACATGGGCCCAGGATGGAAGTTGGGGGTATAGGACCCCGATCTATCTGTTAAATCGGTTAATACTACTCCAGGCAGTGGTAGAGATTGTCTCAAACCACACCTCAGATGCCCTGGAGCTACTATCCAAACAACACTCCCAAATGAGGGCCTTTGTATATCAGAACAGGATAGCCCTAGATTATCTGCTAGCCAAAGAAGGGGGAGTCTGTGGGAAGTTCAATGAGTCAGTGTTGTATTGAAATTGATGATTACAGGGAGACCATCAGAGGACTGGCGGCCAAAATTAAAAGGGTAGCCCACATCCCAGTCCAGAAGTGGAAGCCCATCCTCCAAGCATCCTGGTGGGATCACCTGTTCGAAGGAGCTTGGTGGAAGAAAGTGGCATTCTTCATATTATGTTCAATAGCTGGAGCTATATTCCTGGCCTGCTTGGTACCTTGCTTTTTCCGGCTAATTCATTCAGTGGTACAGGGCAGGCAAGTAGCAGCCATGACCACGGACCTGGAATGTGCCACTGGAAAATTAAATCAGGTATAAAAAATAATGAAATTGGGGGAAGGAGACCCAAATAGTAGAGCAGCAGATGCCCTGAAAAAAATTTGAGGAACAAATAAACGGAGAAGGGATGTTTACAAGATGTACCAAGAAATTCCATAGGAAGAGTGGGATAATGAATTTGGAGGGAACTAGAAGGTTTTTTTGAGCACTGAAATAGTTAGAGTATGGGGTAGTTGCATGGGCTCAGGGAATATCCACTGATAATCGAAAAATGTAAAGCTTTTAGAAAAGGCGTGAATTAATGTGTTTATATAGAAGGGGAGGGATTGTTATGTGTGATATGGATAATTCATGCCTATAAAGAGAAAAAAAAAATATTTTATGTTGGCAAGAAATATTCGTATAAGGTTTTAAGCATGCAGGCCAGACTCAGGGGATTGCCTCACATATGTCAAAACCGCTGCTGACAAGAGGGAGGAGGACTTCATTTGCAAATGAATAAACGTAGCTCACCCGGAGATGGGTTGTTCCCCAAGGTGATTAGAGGAACTCCCAAGTGATGATGGAATCGATAAATATCTAAGACTGAGATAGCTGGAGCCATCGGAAAGGTACATCTCAATGCCAAGTTCCAGTAACTCAGTCATGGACATACATCGCTCTCAGACGTGGTTTTGTGGGACTATGAAAGGAAGAAAAGCTTGATCACCGAGAACTCTGCCTCAGGCAGAATAAACTGTATAAAAACTGCTTGAACAGGATGGTTGGTGTGAACAGAGGAGACCCTATGCTGTAGCAGTTGGACCTGTGTCTCACCCAGTGCCGATCCTGGGCTTGGCACTGTCCTTTTGATTGTGGCTGAGACCAAATTTTGAATGATGAATAAAAAATTATTTTATTAATTATTAATTTGGCTGGATCACTTTTACCTATAACATTGCTTAATTATTTTTTTCTCTGCTTCCCTAAATTTTGGAATTTCCAATTTTTCCTCAGTTGGAGTTAATATTAACATAACTCTTTTGGTCCTATTTTCTGCTGTATCTTTAGCTTCTTGATCTGCCAGATTATTTCCTCTTATTTCTGGGGTATTTCCCTTTTGGTGTCCCTTAATATGTACTATAGCTATCTCTTTCAGGTAATTTTAATGCCTCTAAAACCTCTAAAATAAGTCCCTCATTGTTATAAATGAAAGCTCCAATTTATTAATTTAAGAAAATTTATTAAATGTACTAAATATAAATTTAGAGAATAACAACAACAAAAAAAGAGAAGCTACTATCAAAAAGAAAAAAAAAATTCAGTGCCAAACCCGGGTATCGGCACTGGGTGAGACACAGGTTTGACCACTGCAGCAGAGAGTCTCCTATGCTTTCACACTGACTGCCCTGTCTGGCTGATTTTTATACAATTTTTCTTGCCCGAAGCAGAGTCCCTTTTCTTCCTTTTTGGACTGCACGTATTCAGGTGGAGTTCTTTTCTCTGTGGCAAGTTGAACAATACATGTCCGGAGAGTGATGAACACCTGTGATCACGTTCTGGGAATTCGGTATTGAGATGTATTGCCCTGATGGCTCTGGCTATCTCAATTTCAGATATTTATCGCATATTTATCATCCAGTCGTTCCTTGGACCACTTTGATGGGTGATCCATCTCCGGGCCGGCCATGTTCAATTGCTTGTGAATGAAGTCCTCCCTCCTTTGTCCAGGTGGTTTCAACATTGTGTTGCAATCCCCATCGCTGGCTTGTGTGTTTTTAAAAACTTATTATAAGAGTATATCTTAACAGTACATTACTATAAAATATATGACAATTTTATTTGCACGAATTATCATATACACAAATAACACTCATGTACTAATCCCTTTCCTCTTGAGTTAAGTAATCATCTTTCTTTCCAAATATTTCTAAAAATATGTACTACTCCAAAGGCATACCTTGAATCAGTATATATATAGTTCCTTTCTTGTGTGCTAAATATTCCAGTGCTCTTTTTAGAACATATAATTCACAAATTTGAGCTGACCAGTTTAAGGTTAATTTCCCTTTTTCAATAGTTTGCATGCTTTTCCCATCAACTACTGTATTTTCTCTTGGTACAGGGATTTGTATCCCTGTTAGCTAACATAACGCCCCAAAGGGCTATCTTGGGGTATCTCTGCTGGTACCCTTTTACTCCCTTTTTTTTTTTTGCCCAACTTACTGGTTTTCTGTCCCATTTTTCAAGATCTTATCTATTCGTCCCATGCCTCTGTTTCCCACTTTCTCTAACAACCTGAATACCACCTTCTTTCAACTACCCACAGAAAAAAATCCCTTTTCTCACAACACTATTCAACACAATATACCTCCCTCAAAGGAGATAAAGTAAAGCTCAAAATAAAAAATCTACATTACATATACTTTCATTCATCTACATTTACTCACCTTTATTTCTAACTCACTCTCACACACATTCACACCCTCAGGCCTGTTCATTCATACTTCTGGACTTCTGCTTAACCGAGTTTTTGGTTCTTGTGTCTCGCCCACCTGGACTGTGTAAGATTTTATTCAACATCCCAGAACCTTAAGTCCTGACACCCCTAAATTTCACCACTGACTAAGGGTCAGCACTCCATACATTTTCCCTTTTCTTGGCTTTGGGGTCAGCCTCTCTGGGCTTCAGTACCACCGAGCCTCTGGGAAGTGCCCTGAATTTGGTTGCCTCTGGTGTCAGTTCACCAGTGAGGCTGTCTGCGTGTCATGCACACTCTTTAACCACGGCCACCTCCACATGCTCGTTGGAACCACGGCTTGTTTGTGGGTCACATACACATTTTGCCACTGCCCCCACGCGCCCGGGGGAACAATGGCTTGTTTTTGTGTGTGACTCACCCTCACACACAGCAAGACAACACTAAGGTGCCTTTTACTTTCAACTCACCTATTACACTTTTAGGTGTTACTGGCCAGTCCTGGTGCTCTTGGATATCCCTCAATCCAGCTGTGTTGTCCAACCCCAGATGCTCTTAGGCCTTTTTATCCCTCAATCCAGCTGTGTTGTCCAACCCCAGATGCTCTTGAGTGTATTCTCAATCCGGCAGAATTTTGGTCAATTCTGGATGCTCTTGGAATGTTAATCCCTCAACCCAGCAGGTTTGAATCTTGGATACTCTCGGGCACTCTTATCCCTGAATCCAGCAGAATTTTTAGGGCCCCCTTCCACACGATTTCTTCTATTTTCCCCAGTGGATTATGCCAGGAAAACCCTCTGCTTCTTCTCTCCAAGGGGTTCCACTCCTACCCTGAGACCTAGTCCCAGTTTCCCCAGGGTGGATTCTCTCACTCTTTTTATCACTCGCTTCGTCTCTTTACTGGCCGCTTTTGTGAAAAGACGAAACTGCAATATGGGAGACTACCGCAATCACTTGGCAGGTCTGGGATAACCAGCCCGCCTCTCATTCACACACATTCATCCTCCCCTTATCTGCCCCTTCCAAACTTACCTATCCTTTGTCCTTGGGTCTTTGTTCTTCGTGTATACTTTAGTCTTAGGGGCTAATTACCATGGTTTTAGGGAATCCTTTCCCTTTTCTTTGTTTTATTGCCTTCTTTTGTCCATCATAACCTGCTCTGTGGTCACACCAGGGGAACAGAGCGAGGCTGACAAACAGGGTGAAGACATGCAGTCTTCCTCACCCTGACTCTCCTAAGGCACTGGCAGAGAGGTGTTAGAAACCATCCTCTGCTACCATAACTGTGAAAAAGGCCAATCACTTATTTAAAAATTTTTAAAGTTTAACAGTAATAAAATAGTTATAAAAACAGTAATAAAAATTAGAGCAATAAGAATTTGGACAATCAGAGTTAGGACAATAAAGGACAATAAAAGCAAAGAATTATGGACGTCTGGATGTTTTTGGGCACTAAGCCACGAAAAGCATGCCTTGTGAACAAAGGATTCATCCTTAAAAGCAATAGCCTGTTGCATATTCATATATCGCATACATGATGCATACATTCCTTTAAAACTAGGGATTTCTCTGGTTATTGTCAACTTTCCTCCTTAATCTTGTTGGCGCCTCAAAGATGAGAAGGAGGTGGAATAAAGTTTGTCTTTTCCGATAAGGAGGTCTCTTGGGGATTTTGGTGTCTTGTTGCTGTTACCTCTGTGCGAAGAATTTCTTGATTATCTCATATCTTTCTTGAGCTAGGTAAAAAGTATCTTACATTGCATAGTTTCTGTTATGTTGTAACCTAAAACTATATTTAACACACTACTTAAGAGAATTAATACAGCATAACTTTCTAACATAGCACATATAATATTCATTTTAATATTTGCAAAAAGCCAATCATAAAATACGCATTTTTCACATTTCATATTTTTCAGATTCTGTTCTTCCTAGGCGTGTAGTTCTGAGCTTCATATTAAGTGTTGGTAAACTCTCTTCACAGAATAGGTAGACAAAACAATTCCTTTTCTAGCTTGGGAGCAAGGACAACCATTACAAGTTTCAGGCCTAAGAGCATAAACAACGGTGGACTGAAGAGAGAAAACAAGGATGGGACTTCATAATCTGAAGCTGTAATTGGACAATTAACTCCAATATGCTAATGGACCAAAACTTTAAAAAAGTGTGAGACCTCGTGACCGGTCATCCACTTTGTGACCATTTTGGGTTCATCTTGGGTGTAGCCCTGGCCAGGCTCTTGTAGTGCCCAAGGTGTATCCATTAAGGCCTTTTAATAAATACCTACTTTATTCTTTAACTCAGTCTAGCCTCTGTTCTAGGTCAGCCTTCTCAAGGCATCAGTTCAAGAAGAAACAGGAGAATCAGGAGAGGAGGGGTAATTTTTTTAATGCCTCCAGTGAAACAGAGTGGAAATATAACAGGGTAGAAATCCATTTGCATTTAGGTGAAATGTGCCACTTTGAATTATTAGTAGCTTGCTAGCATATGTAAAATATGCTGTTTAGTCTGGTAGCTCTGCTGCACTAGTAAAAACTGCCTCAGCTGAGGAGAAAGAATGCAAATTTCCAAGTTCAAGAGATACGAGAGCTTGAACTTTGAAACTAAAAAAAAACCAAACCAAAGCTGAGTCTGCAAGAGACTAACAAAGTGACCAGAGAGTTCTCTGTACAAGGACTAATTGCAAGTTGTAACATGAAACCAGTAAAATGAATATGCATGAACCTGTTGTGAAACTCTATGCATATGTACTAGTAAGGAGGAATAAAAAAGAATTGGGAGTTCTCAGGAGCACATGTTGTTTAAGGGGGGGGGGGGGGGACGACAATCCCCATATGCGTCCAGTGCTGTAATAAACATACTGCCTTTACAACTTTTACAAGTTGTGGAGTTAGTTTTTTTTTTCTGCAAATCACCATCCTGCTAATTCCTTCAGTTGATGTTCTTTGCAAAAAATGTGATAAATGGAAAGGAGCTCAAATCTGAGATGAATGCTCTCGCCTCGACCTGCGTCACTATGCTTTTCTGTATGCTGTCTAAAACTGCATTGCCTGTTCCTGACTGCTATGTCCTAACATCTGTGCAACAGCATGCCATCCTCCAGGTGTCTTTCAGGAGTTGTGCCTCCAAAGCAAATCCTCCCCTGTAAATGCAGATTCTGGATATTTTTTCCCCAGAAATAGCCAGCTAGGTTGTGGAGGTTGATGTTATTTGTTGGCAGTGCATAACTAAAGCTACCTAAGAAATCAGAGCAGCAGGGTTACAGCCCCCAGCAGCCTCGTGCAGGGCAGGTTTTATCTTTTCTTAAGTGGAGATTTCATTAGCATCCTGAGTGTTCCTGCTTATGCTGATACTGCCAATATTGCTTGCACCACTGATGCTCATCAGGAAGGAAGTTTTTACACGTTTGGTGAGAAGTCTCTTACAAAGTAGTTTTAAAAAAGACTCATGAATTCCTGACTATGTAGCTCTACTTCTACTTTATTCTTCTGAGGTAATATGTGATGTCTGTGTTTTCTAAGTCAAATATGATTTGGATGGTGATGCAGGTAGATGCGTTAAAAACGGGACCACACTCTCGATACTAAAAGTGATTTCAGCATTTATTATAATAAAAAGAAAGGCCTAAAACAAGGGAGCCCGCAGGCTGAGCAGGAGTGTTCCTATCAAGGATGCTGCAGCGCTGCCGCTGGGTCTTGTGCAGCGATGTCCCCTAGGTTCCAGGTGGAGCACCAATTCAGTGGGTCAGATGGCCCTTTTTATCCTGTTTTTTGTCCCTTTGGATTGGTTTCTTTTTGGAGCCTTCATTTGCATGAAGGTTTAAGGCGCTTGATTGGCCCATTATAGTTCTGTCCAGGCTGGCTCATGTCGCTGGGGGGGTGGTGCACTTTGCCTAGGTGTATTATGGTACGTTGAGTACGTATTTCTTATAACTACCCTTTTAACCCCTTTTATCATAACTGTGGCAAGCACATTTCTCTCCCTCTCAGGACTTTTCATAGAGGTGCACAGAGAGAAATGAAAGAGAAAACAATTTCTATTTCTGCTCCTTGTTTTTCCTATGTGGAATGTGTTTGGAGAATTGTTTACCTGGAGTGAGTGCTTGATTGGATTGAGCCTGATGGCCAATCCAATCCACCTGTGTCTGGACGAGAGCGAGAGAGAGAGAGAGAGAGAGAGAGAGAGAACAAGTAGGTTTGTAGTTTTTAGTATCTTCCTTTATATAATATATTAATGTATTTTAGCATAGTTACGATAAAGAAATCATTCAGCCTTCTGAATTGAGTCAGACATCATAATTTCTTCCCATTGGGTTCGCCTGCATTTACAATACCATAACCAAACTAACAGTACATGCTTAACAGTTATCAACTGCTTTACAACTGTTTCTAACCTATTTTTAACAGATGCATGCACATGTTTCTATACTACCAACCCTATGACTGATTCTGTGCCAGAAGCAGTGGCTGTGGAGGATCAGGATCCTCCAAGGGTACCTCTGTTTCATGATGCATATTTAACACTTGAATGTCCCACACATTTGTAGGTCTAGATCAGGAATTAGGAACTATACTGAATTGATTGCTGCCACATGTTTTCAAATTGCAGAGCACTACCTGCAATGTATTGTGCAGTTGTGCAGCATATACACCCCAGGGTGCAAAGCTAAATACCCCGATTAAGAAACATCAGAAGGCTGTTTAATGTATGCATTACAATGTCGCCCTAATGGCACATCACCTTCCTCCTCAGCTCTTTTCCTTTCGTGAGTCGCTCCGACTACTGTGCTTGCTTTACACACTCTACTTCGCCACTGGCTAACCACCACCCGCCGCTCCCCTTAGGGCTTGAGGGTAGGGGAGGGAGGAGACGGGGTCTCGGCCGCTCTGCGCCATGGAGTGGTGCTGGCGGGCTCGGCGGCCGCTCTGCGCAGTGCTCAGTTGTTCCAGCGGTGGCGGAAAAAGGAAGTGACGCCACATGCAGAGCCTTGCGGCCTCCGGTGACATTCTTTCTGGCGCTGGGGGCGCGGAGTGGCGTCCGCGCGGCTAAGACCCAGCTCCTTCCGGCCACCCATGCCACAGCTGTTACCCCCCGGGTGGAGGCTAGGAGGGGCCTTGCGGTGTCCAGGTGAGTGGGGCCGGCTCGGCCAGGGCTCACCCACTGCCCGCTTCTGTAGGGCCGGGCCACCTTGCCTCAGCCGTGGGGGCGCCGGAGCCGTTGCCGTTAGCCCGGCTGCGTGTGGGCGGGAGACGACGAGGCGCCATGGGAGCGGAGGATACTAGCCTTGCACTCCCCCAACCCTACCCCGGGGCTGGCGGAGGCGGGAGGGCACACTTCAGGGGCCCGGTCTCATCAGGGTCGGGAAGGCCCGCGCCGGCCGACGGCTTTTCAGGGAAACGTGGGAGTCTGTTGGGAGCTTTCAGTACTGACTGCTTCGGTAATCGTGATCTCTATCACGGCCCAGCCTGGTACTGGGACCGCGGGATCCAGCCTAGCCGCCGCTTTTTAGCTCTAACCTTGCCCGGAGTCAGCGGATGAAAGCCTCACCACAGCTCCTGGAATAACTTTGGCCACTTAGTCTTTCCTGGGACATCGGTAAAGTGAGATCGTGTTAGCTGTTTCGAAAAAAACTTTTGAAAAACAAGGGGTGTAAACTGCTTCAGTTTTATGCTTCTCTAGTTTTTTGCTTCTTTGTTTACCTTGTGGGAAGCTATATTTTATGTGGAAAAAAATTCCAAATTGTTCGTTGCTTATCTAGCCTGAGTTCTCCTTGAGCTCCTAATATCTAGGTTGCAGTTAGTTAACACCTGTAATGACTATTTCTATGATATAAGAGCTGAAAGTCAGGCAGTCACAACAGCGCAGCTTCTCTGCTACTCTGGAAAAGGGTAACATCACTTTTGCAGAGCAAATAGGTTTGTAACAAGCTCTAAGGAGTCATTAAATTACTTGTTATGTATTTTCTAAGCCCAAATATCTTGTCTCCCCTTCATGTATGATACCAAAACAGTGAGATGAAATGTGGAGAACTCAGCTGTCTGACAGCAATAATTTTTAAGCATAATTTTCTGAATATTTCTTACCTTTAGTGATCTAGCATAGTTTGATGCTGGCAAAAGAAGCTCCAAAGGGAGTGATTATGTGGCTGCTAAAGGCTTATAAAATAGTGCTTTTTGTGGTTCATATATATCAGTAACGCTGGTATTCTGTGTAGGGATTTAGGAAGAGGGACTATGGGGGTAATGGAAGATAGTATGTGAGTTTGGGCAGCTGGTATTTATGCCCAAGTATGAGGAGTACACTTCTGACTAATCTTTAAGCACTTTATTTTTTAGTTATAATGTGTCAACTATTTCTGTTTGCTCTTTAGCTTAATTACTGGTTGACATGAAAAGGTGCAATGAGATTCCTGAGAAATCAGGAAGAGGAAAGTGACCATAGTCTTACACATTCAAGCATATGATGTGTATTGCAGTACAGCCTGGGCATTTATGCTTTCGCTTGATAAGTGCATGCAGTCTGCCTGCCTGGTAGAAATCAAAGTGCACAAACAACCTGAGAAATGAGTGGATACATTAAACTGGGTACTGTGAAGGGAGGGGAAGAGGTAAGGAACCTGATACCAACCACAAGGCAGTTGAGAAAGTTTCTGTGTTGTGTTTGCTCTATCGACCTAAGCCCTGCTCTAACTGATAAAAGAGAAATAGGAAGGATGTTTGTGTACATTTCACAAGTGAGCTGATCACACTGGCAGCTGACAGAATGGAGGAGGTGGGGATTAATCAGGTAAAATAAGATTGAATTACCAAGAGTAAATATGGAGAATCATGAGAGGCTTTGAACACTAAATGTTAGGGAGATAAGTGGATACAACTTGATCTTGTTATAATGAGACCGAGTTATATACCGAGATCTCATTGATATGACTTGGTCTTGTGAGTGAACTGGTGATTGGTGGCCATCTTGACCACAGTGACCACATAGCAATCAAGTTTAAAATCTCTGTTGCCAGGAGAAAAAGTGCCAGCAAAACCTCAACCCTGGATGTGAGGAGAGTAGACTTCAGGCTGCTCAGGGAACTAATGAGTAAAGTCCCCTGGGAAAACACTTCTGCAAGTGCTGGGGTCCATCAGTGCTGGTCGCTTTTTAAACATTACCTCCTAAGGGCACAGGAGAAGGCAATTCCTAAATGTCAGAAGTCCAGCAGACAAGGCAGAAAGCTAGCTTGGCTGAACAGGGACCTTCTTCTGGAGCTAAGGCAAAAGAAAAAATACTTGTATTTGAAGACTTGAAGACTTTCAGGCTAGCATTTTTTGTTTCAATGTACGTGGATTGTGGATTTGATATTACAGTGAGACTTTTGTAGCATCCTGCACAATGCTCTTCTGCTTTGATGCTTAAAATTTCCTGGAAATGAGCGGAAAAAGCCAGACCTTGATTGGATAGGTGTTTTTTCTGGCTATGTTTCTGCTCTAATGTCTTGTTTCATGGTGCTTGGTCATTAGCATTTCAAGACTTGTTTAAGAGAAGGCAGATTTCACTTCCATTCATCCAAAATGGGTAGAGGCCAAGAGACTCTCAGTAGCAGAGCTAGAAATAACTAAGTGCCAGACTTTTATAATATGAGCTGTCTGCATGATGAAACAGTTACCATTTCAATAATTTGTTTTTCATTGGAAATAATTGCATTTCCGTTATATCAGTTTGAGGTTTGTGCTCTATGTACTGCACTGTATTACTGTATAATAGTACTGTCAAACTTTCTGAAGTAAAAAGAAGCAACTTGACATGATAGTCAGGTACAGTTAAGAAAGTGCTGTTCTCTTGTATTGTGGCTTTCTTATCAGCTGGTAATTCTCCTGACTCTTCAGCACACTTTCCCGATTCTTGCTCTCTTGAAATGCCAGCTCTGTCCAGAGGCAGTTCTAAATAATCTGGCAAAAGAAAAATTTTAGGGGAAAAATGTTGGTAAAGAGTAGGTCAGGAAGCTGTTTATGAATTCCATGTACTTGTGTCTGGAAATGTAAGATAAGTGGAGTTTAGAGGCTGTCTCCTAATGAAGTTGAATAAAATGCTGGTAACCTGAGGCCTCCTCATGTTTAATAAGATGTCTTTTGGAAATGAAGTTTTCATTGTGGGAAAAAATGAGCTTATGGGTAGCAGTGCCCATGAGCTGAATTACTGATAAATACAGTTTGAGTTGTCAATAGCTGTGGTTCCTCCAGAGCTGGTAACACCTTCTCATCAGCACTATGCAGAATCTGTGAGGAGTTATAAAAAAATATTGCTTTGAGTATTGTTTTTAGAAAGCCTTAAAGGTGAAGTTTTATTTTCCATGTTTCCACGTACTGTTATTAATAAATCATCTTAAAGGCAATTCAGAGGCTTTGGATCCGCTCACTGTAATAAAGAAAATCCAGAAATTGTTGAATAGCATAAAACTAAAGTAGGGAAATACATTGAGTATCTTGCCAGAGTTAATTTCATAAGCCCTCAATAATTAGCTATAGACTTCACCTCAATTTAAAGTTGGATTGATAACAGACACCTGATTTCCTTTTTTTTTGTTTTTGTTTTACAAGATGTAAATGTTTTTTCTGCTTTTGTAACACCTGTAGTGGATTACACTGTTTGTATGGAGCTCATCAAGCTACAGCAATAATAACCCTGTTGAATGAATGGAATTGAATCAATACTCCAGACTTGATTCTCTTTCTTCTGTTATCTCCCCTTTTGCTGAGCGAGTTGTATATATTGTTTGTCTCCTGTTGCTAATTATTACTTTTATTCTTAAGAAAGCTCTGCCACCTGAGCCACTTTTTCCTAAATCAAGAGAAATTATGCAAAAAGTAATTTTGGGGTAATTGGTGCTTTTATTTAAGGACAAGTAAGGGTTTTTTTGGTTGGTTTTTTTTTTTTTCTTTCTTTGTTTGGGGTTTTTCCCTCCTATCAGTACTTGCATGGTACTGCTGAAAACTACCTTTTAATTTTCTTTTGCTCTTCTTGTAGCTGGTAGCTTGGTATCCTCTTACATACTGTGATTTAATTTCTGTAGTCAAATATATGCAAAGTCTTCTGTATGTCATAGGAAAAAAAATGTCTGTTTCCTGGTCTGTTATCTTCTTGAAGTAGAGGTTGAATTTTTTCACCTCTGCCAACTGGGAGTAAATACTGTAGAAAGTATCTGATAGTAAAACCTATGTTAAAGGCATTATTCATAATGCACATGCAACTGGTTTTTGGCCTAGTCAGTTCTGGGGTTTTTTTAAATACAAAAAGTAACTTTTGATAATTTGTTGAACCAACTTGTGTTTGCTTCATACTATTTTTTCACCTGTTTGTCAAAAGCTTATTCTAAATTAGCTCTTTTCTGCACTGTCCTTTTTCTCTACCAGGCTTCCTTTTTCTTCCATGACAGACTGTGCCATAGTCCTTATTGTTCTTCCAGTGCTCACAGACATTTGTCTATGGCTGTGGCATCCTACAAGAATTTTCTTTTTTGTTTGTGCTGCTTTCAGCTGGGGCAGAGTTAATTTTCTTCCCAGTGGCTGGTATGGGGCTGTGTTTTGTGTTTGTGCTGAACACAGGGTTGGTAATATAGAGATGTTTTTGTTATTGTGGAGCAGGGCTTACACAGAGCCAAAGCCTTTTCTACTTATCGTATTACCATGCTGGCAAGGGGGCTGGGGGTGCATGGAAGGCTGGGAGCAGATACATCCAAGACAGGTGACCCCAACTGACCAAAGGGATATTCCAGACCATATGACATCATGCTCAGTATATAAAGTGAGGGGAAGGAGGAGGAAGGGGAGGACATTTGGAGTGATGGCATTTGTCTTCCCAAGTGACTTATGTGTGATGGGGACCTGCTCTCCTGGAGATGGCTGAACACCTGCCTGCTCATGGGAAGTAGTGAATTAATTGCTTGTTTTGCTTAGCTTGTATACGTGGCTTTTGGTTTCCCTATTAAACTGTCTTTATCTCAACCCAGGAGTTTTCTAGCTTTTACCCTTCTCATCCTCTCCCCACTCCCATGAGTGAAAGAGCAGCTGTGTAGGACTTGGTTGATGGCTGAGGTGAAACCGTGACATTGTTGCATTAGTTTCTTAGGCAAGCTCAACTAAGGAGGAGAATGTTAGGATTTATAAAGATATAGACTCAAAGGTTAGGCATCTTGAGCTAGCTGTGCTCTTGAGTATGGTTCAGGGGTACAAGTGAGCTTTCTTGGATGAGAAGATAGCATGTTGCTTCCAGTGAAGCTATACTTCTGTCACAGTCTTCGCTCATTGCGACCCCTAGTCTGGCTTGGCCTAGGGGAACATGGCAAAATAAAGGAATGGGTGCGATGGACTTGCCCGAAAATAAAGACTTTAATAGCAAAATAACAAATGTAGAAACTGCATGATTAAGGGTCAAGATCCAAAGATGGGGGGAGGGGCATGACAAAGGCAACAAGGTATAGGGGTAATCTGAGGGCAGTTCATTGAGCCAGTCTTTGTCATCTTCAACTTGCAATTTTTTGACTCCCTCTCTGAGAATTTGGATGCTTTTGTATATGGATTCACTGTGATCTGAAAGATTCGTGCAACACATGCCCTTGAAGTCTTCGCAACCATGTCCTTGTGATAACAGCAGGAAGTCGATTGCAGCTCTATTTTGCAGGGTAGCATGTCTGATACTGTCAATGTCTGTTAGTAGCTCACTTAGTGCCCGAGACGTGGCATTGCTTTGCCTACTCAGCCAACATCCTAGATTGCCTAACATTTTCAAAGCTTTTGCTGCAGCAACTCCAGATGCTAATGCTGTGGCTGCTATTCTTTTTCCTTTACTCCAAAAAATAATTTAGTTTTTGCAATCTGATTCAAATTGCTGGATAAATATTTTACGCCTAATTTTTCGATCACAAATTAAGGCAATCTCAGGTGCTAGCACAGTAAACCTCCCCAAACTACATGGTCTGCCTGTCTTGGTTTGAAAAGGCAGGTGTCTGCTAAGGAAGGCAGGACCCTTCTTTGAAATGAAAAATGTAAACCCCCCTCCCTCTGAATTATTATAATTTTGAAATTAGGGGCTCTCAAGCAAAGATTTTGGAATAGGAATAACAGTTCTTTACTAAGAAAATGAAAAATACAAATGCAATAGCACAGACAAAAAAGAAAACAAACCACTGACAGAGTCAGAATATGACCTGACACCCTGTGGGTCAGGGTGTTGGTAGCAGTCTGATTGAATGGTGGCTGCAGTCCTCCTGGAGTGACAGATGTGGTTCTGTTGAAGCAGTGATCCTGTGGAAGGGTGTAGTTTTCCTCTGAAGGTCCAGTGGTTGTCTAGATGGGCCTGGTCTTCCGCTGGGAATCCAGTGGAGAAGACAGCTGCTCCTCTTGGAATCCAGTGGGAAAAAGCTGCTCTGGTGTTCTAAATCTCAGATTATATCTAGGTAGGAATGCTTGGCTCCTCCCCCTGAGCAGAGTATCTCACAATGGGATGATGTAATTTTATCAGTCATGCAGTGAGACTCAATGGCCCATTAACAGAAGATATCTCCCCAGAGGGAGGAATGGTTGTAGAAGAGATAAAGAAAACTGCCAATTAACAGAAGATAACTGCACCACCTCTACTAGATGGCAAATAGAATACACACCTCCAGCTAAATCTTTCAGCCTAAGACACCGCCTCTGATGTGAGATGGAATGGAAGGCCATGCTTTGTTTCCACAAATGAGAAACGTCCCAGATCATAACTGTAACGGGGAATCACTGGAACAGGAAAATATGGGTGAGGTGTAGTTACACCACATCCTTTCATTTTTATAGACTGGGTTATGTGGGGAAACATCCCACCATGTATTTGGTTGCTTTCTTATAACCTGGGCATCAGTGATCCTTTGTATTAATTCAGGAGTCTTTTTTATATAATGAAATCTAACAAAAAAAATCTATTTTTACACAGCCCAGAATTTCCAATTCTTGGGGTTTTAGTGGTGCATGTGGTAATTTCCAGGCCCAGTAATCCATGTTATCAATTGGATTGTGAATTCATTCATTGCAGGGACACAACACATGGATGGCATACTTGGTTAGTGGCCACACATCCATTGGTAACCCAACTAAACAGGTGGAAAAGGGGTTGTCACAGGTGACTACTGACAGACACAGGATTTTCTGCTTGGTGATGTTAGCTAACGTAACCCAGACATTTTTTTTTGACTATGGAACTTCCCAGGTCTTAGCGAGGAGTATGGCATCGATCAGGATGGGTATAGTGTGCAGGAGTCCTTTAGGAGTCATGTCTGGTAGAACAACCTGTAGATTAAACTAAAAAATTAATAATGCTTAAGGAGTTAAGAAACTAGTGGTATTAATCCACAATGGGTAGGAGGTGAGGGATGGTTATTTGCAAGCCTCAAGGTGTCTTTTCTGTAGGTTCTTCCTGGGGTTCCTCCTGTTGAGCTCCTTGATGATCCTGTAGAGGCTGCAAATATAGTTTAATGTTCTTTGCAGGAACTCACCAAGGTCCTTTACCTGTAGAAATACAAGCATACCTTTTACCCCAAGTAATTAGAGGAAAGGGTCCTATAATTTGGCCTGTTTCAAGATCTTAAATTAACACTGGGGCTCTCTCTTTTAATTGTGCCTGCATTGTATTAGAAAAGTACCTGATAATTGAGGGATTTGGTTCCATGAAGAAATTATTTTAAAAATTAAATACATATGTGGCCTTAGCAAGCCTTTCTACTGTGGATAACATCTCTATTCCTCCTTTTTGTTGTTCTAGCAGGCGTTTAAGAGACACACATGTTCTTTCAATAATTGATTGGCCTTTGAGAGAGTGTGGAATGCCTGTGATATGTTTCATTCGCCACAGATTAAAAAATGACTTTGTTTTCTGGGAGACATAGGCAGGCCCATTATCTGTTTGTATTTCTTGTGGGATGCCTAGAGTTGAAAATGCTTGTAGGAAATGTTTAATAACATCTTTTGCTGGTTCACCTATGTGAGCACAGGCAGAGATTGCTCCTGAGAAAGTGTTGATCGAAACACGTATTATATTTAAAGTGACCAAAAGATGCATAATGGGTAACATCACTCTGTCAAATTTGTAAACTGTGAAGCCCTCTAGGATTTGCTCCTGCCCCAATAGATGGCAGAGAATATTTTTAACAGTCAGGGCATATAGTGACAATGGCTCTAACTTGGTCTCTGGTGATATTAAACATGCGTGTTAGTGCAGGTGCATTTTGGTGGAAGAATGCATGGTTGAGCCGTGCCTGCTCGAAGATGTTTGGAAGTGTGGTTTGTATGGTCATCGCAAGGGTATCAGCTTGTCTATTGCCTTCTGCTAGGAATCCTGGCAAAGAAGTGTGAGAATGTATGTGCATGACAAAATAGGGATGCTGGGTTGGCACTTGCCAACTCCAACCTGGAACCTGGGGGCAAGGCTGCTCATAGCCCTGAGAGGAGGTGTTGAAGCTCTGAGCGACCTGGCTTCTGGTGGTCATGGGCAGAAATGGCTGGGGCATTTGTGTCATAGCACAGGGCCATTCTTCTCTTAGCTGGAAGTTTCCCTAGGCCAGCTTACCATAACTCCCCTGTTTTGGGCGATATTGGTTAGTGTGAGAGTAACTCCTTTTACGTTTTGAACAGGCAGGAGCCTTGGCCCTCGCTCCTTGTTGGGGACAGTCACTTTTGAAATGCCTGTGTTCGCCACATTCAAAACACTGGCCAGGACCTTGTTGTTGTGGTCTTTGGGGGACAGTTCGTGTGGCAAAGCTAGGACCTTGATGTTGTTGAGGTCCTTTAGGTATAATCTGCATTGCTGCCAGAGCCTCTGCCACACTTTTCCCTTCTGCCTGAGCCTTTAGGGTAGCCGAGTGTTCCGGCGTTCCGAGGCGATTACAGGCCTCAATCATTTGCATTAAAGTTGGCTCAGGCTCAAGGGGAAGGGCACATAATACTTTCTTGGACTCAGGATTTGCATTTGACATGGGTAATTTTTTCACTAATTTGTGTTTAGCTTTCTCTTCTATGATTTTTTTTTCAATGGCTTGCTTAAGGTGGTCAATGAATTTCATGTGTGATTCACCAGGCCCTTGCTTTATATCTACAAAATCATGTGTAGGTGTGTTACCATCTGGCACTTGCATGAGTGCTTTCTTTGCTGGATTTTTAATATCATCAAGCACTGGCCTTGGGAAGTTTGCGGCTTGCTCACTGGGCTGGGAGTATGCCCCCTCTCCAGTTAAATGTTCTAGTGTTAGCATTGCCAGTGTTTGGTCCTCAGCACAGTCAAGCAACAGTTGTTATAACAGTCTTTTCCACCCCCCTTCCCACAGGGTGATTTCAGTTGAGGATAGCAGCACAGTCATCATATGTTTTAAGTCATGGGGAGTTACTATGTGTGCAGTAAAAGTAGCCCGTATTAGATTGTTAAAAAAAAAAGAGAACCCCTTCCATGGTCTTTGGCAGCTTTGCACAGTTCTTTGATTTCCCTATAGGCTAGAGGTTCTCATTTAGGACTAGTTCTCCCCCTTCTGTACTGCACGGAAAAAGCAGTGATTTTTGAAACCATTTCCCAATTCCTATCCTTTACCACATTTGTCCGTATCCTTTCCCATGGATCGATGGAATCACTGGATCCAGAAGAGGTTAGGTCTTCTTCTTCTGAGGAGGGGGAGGATGCAAGCACAGTGTTTTTATTTCTGGATGGGTAAAGGCAGAGCTTGTTCTCCAGCACAGTCACCAACGTGGGCGCCACCATGTTGGAGAGCAGCGCTTCCGGGACCATGGCAGGTGTGGCTCCAGTTTCCCGAGGAGGGGTGTGGCCCAAGGCATGCTGGGAGCTGTAGTCTGAAGCGGGAGCGGTGGGATCCAGAGCAACAGGGGTGGAGCTGAGGGAGGAACCTTGAGGCAACATGGCGACTTGGGTGGCATAGACATCAGAAGGGCGTTTAGCAGGATATTCGGATGAATAGGAGAGAAGTTGGGATGGTGAAGGAAATGGGAAGGCGGTAAGGAGGATCCGAGACAGCGTGACCACTGCTGTCTCGGACCCCAAGTGGAGGAATTGGAGGTGGACACGGGGTGGCAAAGTAACAGGGCGGACCAGCGTTTCCTTTGAGCATGCTGGCAATGTTAGCCCCATGTCCCACTCTGGGGTAGAGCAAAGGGTGAGAAGAGGAGGGGTACAAAGGGGCAGGAGTTACAATTAGTATGGGCTCTTGCGTCTGGGACAGGCTCTGCCCTCGTATCCCCCCCCCAGGGTTAGAAGGGTTAAAAGCAGTCTCGGTTTGGGAAGGAATTGCGTGCAGTGGGATGGCCCTAGAGGCCTTGGGCGCAGCGGTGGTTCTGTGGGGAGAGTCCGAACTATATTCACACTGTGACGATGAAGTGTGTGGGGGGGCTGAGCACTAGGAGTCGTTCCTCTTCAGCTTTCAGTGTTTCAAAAATCATGTGGAAAGCAGGCTACAGACGTGCTGCGAGGGGGTCCCCCCTAGTAGCTAGGTCATAAAGCACGACCCCTACCAAGTCCCAAAAGCCCATGGAAAAATTTTACAGTTTGTGGTGTTTTCCAAAGCACCGTGTGGGGCCAAGCCGGCAGCAGGTGTGGCTGTCCTGCAGGCTGCGGCTGTCGGGCTGGCAGCAGGCATGGCTGTCCCGTGGGCTGCAGCTGCCGAGGCAGAAGCGGTGGTGCCGGCAAGCGGGTCTGGGCTGGAACAGCATCTGGCAGGCAGATGAGCACAGGAGGCGGTGGCGGCGACGGCGACGATGACAGTGCCTGGCACAGTGCTGCTGGCTACAGTCACTGAGAAGTTGCAAAACACCCACTTTAGAAGATTTTTTTAACTCGCGCTTTTCAACCTTTCTTCCGTGGACTGCTAACAAAAATTCAAAACGTCCATATACATTCCTTTCTAATCTTGACAGTCTTATTCCCATTCTGTAGAGTAATTGGGATTAAATGGGGAATGCCTACCTGGTTGGGGTAGGTGCAATGGGAATAAGTGTCCCTTTTCTCCACTTACCTGCTTTTTGAGCAGGCATCCAAAGGAACCGAGCCACCTCTGAAGGTAGCCCATAACCACGTCAAGCCTGACGATTTAATCCACAGAAGAGAAAAAAAAGTCCTACTGGTTGGCGAAGACCCAGCCAAATCAAACCGAGAAGATCCCTCACTATGAGGTCCCTGTTCTTGGGTGCCAGCTGTTGCAGTTTTTGCTTGCTGAGACCTCTAGTCCGGCTTGGCTGGGGGGAACATGGCAAAATAAAGGAATGGGTGCAATGGACTTGCCCGAAAATAAAGACTTTAATAGCAAAATAACAAATGTAGAAACTGCATGATTAAGGGTCAAGATCCAAAGAGGGGAGAGGTGTGGCGAAGGCAACAAGGTATAGGGGCAATCTGAGAGCAAGGATCAAATCACGAACGCGAACCTGGAACATGACTGTCATGGTTTGACACTGGCACAATGCCAGTGCCACCATGAAAATGCAATCTCTCAACTGAATGCTGTGAAATGCGATCGAGAACAGAGCAAAGCAGGCCCAAGCCTAATAACAAGAAAAAACTTTATTAAGCTACTACCACTATGCTACTATAAAAGGAAAAAAAAGAAGAAAGAAACACACACAATTCAAAATGAAAACCTTCCAAAGCATTCCTCCTCCCACCACCCAACTCCAACAAACCACAGTGAGACACAATCTGGACCCCAATCAGGTTTCCACCCTCCAGATAATCAACTCCCAGTCCATCTGCAGGGAGAGAGGAGCCTCTCCTGTGCCACAAACCCCCCAAGAAACACAGCTTCCACATCCTGTGCTTCCATGTCACACATGGCACCGCCTGGAGAAAAAAAGTTTGCCAATGGTGACCCTCTCCTTTCCATGCACGGTGCTCTCACCACCAATGCATGGATGGACAGACTGCTTTTTAGGATTTTTCCTTTCAAGGATGCCCTGCCAAGAGGGGAAAAAACAACAGTTCAGTTTTTCATTTTGGGACCAACAGTCCCCCCCCCATTTTCCCCTGGGGGCCGAGGGTCCAAGAACAGAGATCTTCTTTTCTTCTTCCTCTGCGAAGACAGGGGGCACCACCACAAACCTCCCCAACTTTTCTCTGTTCACTCCACTGTTATTTCTATGGTTTTCCCCCCCTCCACACAGCCCCCCGAATTAATCCGACTAGCTCAGAGATATGGGGCTGTGAGGGGAGGAAATAGCATGGAGAGGGAAAGGTATTCAAAAGAGGCTCCTTACCCAGGGTGTTGGAACAGCTCTCTTTATTCTGTGGTGTCCATGGAGAGCGGGGCAAAAGAGGAAGAGCAGGAAGTTTCAGGGCTCTATATAGGTTTTGGCAGGGTGGGCTCTCCTGGCTCCCCGCCAACCCCATTGGGGCAGGAGGGAGGATTCAGGGGTTATCTTGATCAGAGCCACAGAGGCCCTAGGAAAGGGGGGACAAAAGGGTGTCCAGGAGCTCACCGTAACACCTCCCCCTTATTTGTTAAACAAGGTTACAGGAATTCACTGGGCTCAATTCAACCCCGAGTATGGGTTTCCCACCACCCCATGTTGGTGGCGTAGTCAGGCCTCCTCAGGTTAGCCAACTCTATGTGGTTGACCTCTGAGGCAGAAGCTATGAGACCCTTGATAGCTTTGAAAATCAAGTGACGCAGGATTCCGAACGCTAGGGTTACAAAGAACAGAATAACAAAGACTAACAAAATTGATCTAACTACAGATGTCTACCACCCCGTGAATCCCCATCCCTTGAACAGTTCTGTAAACCAATCTTCAGACTCTTGCCTCACTTGTCCAATCAGGCTGTTCATGCTTCGAAGGGCAGCATGGACGTTTGGAGCTTTTGAAGTCAGGTCCATGCAACAAAGTCCTTCAAATTCCTTGCATTCATGTTCATGCAGTAGCAAAAGGAAATCTATTGCAGCACGATTCTGCAGCGTGGCCTGTCTGGTAATTTCCTCGTCTTCTAGGAGGGAGCTGATGGCAGCAGATGTTAAGTTTGCCTGTTTGACTACCCAGCACTCTAGGTGGCCCAATTCACCTAGAGCTTTGGCTGCTGCGACCCACGGAAGAAACAGGGACACAGCAACCCTTTTTGACTTGGCCCAATGAAAAATTTCTGAGTTACAATTTGGGTCCAAAGGGTCTGTACTCCTCTTTTGAATTTTGTTTGTCGATTTATTTTTGTGAGTCCATTCACCGATTAGAGTTTGGTTGGGTGTCAATATGGACAGCTTCCCAATCGTACATGGCCCTCCTAAAAGCCGAGACGGAATTCCTGCCCATGCCCTATCTCCACAAATTAAAAACAATCCCTTAGGGAGACCTTTGGGGTTGGAGTGAGATGGGTTGTCTGCCCCAATATGGCTCGTGTTCTGACACCACCTCCTTGCAGTGAACTCCCCATGGTGTTGTTTTATAACGTGGTATTCGTCAGTGTTAGAAGGTTTTGGGAGCACAGCGAAGTGTATACAGTAAGCTGCAGGGGAGGAACCCAATAGCTCTAACTCTTGGGGTTCCTGAGCTATTTTGGGCAAACCCCGCAACCACTCCTCTAAGGATTTTAGGATCCCCCCGACTTGCTTCTGAGCTTTGTGTGGTCGTGTGGTGTAGGACTCTGGGATTTCATTGGACCTGTATGTGTCTAGGCCTGCTGGAAATTCTCCAGCCTGCCATGGAAGTCCTACCAGACAGGTGGACATAGGGTCTTTTGCTGCTGCAGTGGACAAGCAAATGTTTTCCTGCTGTAGCGTCTGTGCCAGGGTCACCCAGACGTTTTGACGTGGCTGAGGGACGATCCATGCGGCTGCCTGACTGTTCAGCATTTGCAGGATGACAACTCGGATGGGGCTCATCACCGGGTTGAGTGGGAGGTAGGTTTTCTCTAAAAGGGAAGAACAAACATTTTAAGAACATGTGAAAGCTTCTGTTTCTGCCGGAAGGAATTCCTGCCTAGGAACATTCTTCTTCTCCCATCCGGCGGCGTCTTCTCTTTGAAGCATCAGATACTTGCTTCTTGTCCCCTTCTGTTTGACCTGGATTCTTGGGGACAAAAGGTTTCACCCACTTCTGGGGAATCCACCGAGGGCCTGAGGGAGTAGCTACACAGGCATAGCCACGACCCCAGGTCACAAGTTCATAGGGACCCTTGGTTTCCCAAGTTTCCGGATCCCTAATCAAGACCGGTGGATGCTGAGACAATTTAAACTGCTTGCCACTGTTAAAGTGACGTACAACAGGTGGACTCATATTTTCGAATGAACAATTCAGAAAATTGATAGTAAACATGGCTTTACAGAGCTTCTCTCGTGGAGACATCCACGGAGCTAAGCTGTTTTGTTTTTTCAATACCTGCTTGAGGGTCTGGTGTGCACGCTCGACTACAGCTTGACCTGTGGGGGAGTGGGCAATGCCAGTCTTATGTTCCACTCCCCACTGCTGGAGAAATTCCAGGAACTCCTTGGATACATACGCTGGGCCATTATCTGTTTTGATTGTTTTTGGCACCCCCAATACTGAAAATGCTTGTACTAGGTGTTGTTTGACATGTGCAGCCTTTTGTCCTATATGGGCAGAGGCATACACTGCACCTGAGAATGTGTCCACGCTTACATGAACGCATTCAAGGCGACCAAAACTCTGAATGTGTGTGATGTCTGTCTGCCATACCTCACAGCTGCTAAGGCCTCTGGGGTTTACCCCCATGCCTAAGGATGGCACGGCCTGGAGCTGGCAATTAGGACAGTTGGTCACAATGGCTCGGGCCTGACTCCGTGTTAGCTGGAACTGTCGAATCAAACCTGGTACATTCTGGTGGTAATGCTCGTGACTCAGCTTTGCCTGTTGGAAAACATCAGGGAGACTTGCCTTTTCAACTGGTGCAGCGAAGGAGTCTGCTTTTCGGTTCCCCTCTGCAATCTCACCTGGCAAATCAGTGTGTGACCTCACATGCATCACAAAGAATGGATGTTCTCGGTGCGAGATTAAATAAATTAGCCTTGAGAGTAACCTGAAGAGATGTTCATTTTCTATTTCTCTGAGCACAGCCTGCTCCGCCCTGGACACTATACCTGCCACATAGGCAGAGTCTGTCACCAAGTTGAACGGCTCGGAAAACCTCTCAAAAGCTCTCACCACTGCAGCCAGTTCAGCCACCTGGGGGGATCCCTCCACAAGCTCAACATCAGCTTCCCAATGCTGAGTCTGTGGATTTCTCCAAGTCATCACCGACTTGTGGGAAGCCCCAGAGGCATCAGTGAACACTGTGAGAGCCCTGAGCGCCCTCCGTCTCCTTTTCTCTTGAGGAATCAGGTGGAATTCCTCATTGAACAACTTGTGAGACGGGGCATGGACTGATATTTGTCCCCTATAGCTGTCCAGAGATAGCTGGAGACTGGCACTGCTCTGGAGCAAATGCTCAAACATCCCTTTGGTCAGCCTCTCAGGAGAGTTCCTTCCTTCCTCAGAAAGCCTGACTGGAAGGTGAATACATGCAAAGTCACACCCTGCTAATTCGCACAACCTCACCCTGGCCTTCTGAGTCAGCTTTGCTATCAGCTCTTGTGGCCTAGTGATGGTTTTGGATGTTTGGAACGATAGGAAAACCCATTCTATGATTAAGAGTGGGTCCTTCTGCCCCTTGATCCATTGGAAAATCAATCCATGCAGGTGTGGGAGCTTTCCTAGAACAATGAACTGGAAAGGCACATTTGGGCCAAACCGATTAGCCTGCCTTTCTGACAAGGCCTTCTGTACCTTTTCGATTGCTGTCTTTGCCTCTGGAGTCAGTTCCCTGGGGGAGGCCAGCTCCCTCTCCCCCTTCAATAAATTGAAAAGAGGTTCCAGATCTTCATTCGTGAGGCCTAGCCAGGGCCTTACCCAATTTAAAGACCCACACAGCGAGTGGAGGTCTGCTAGTGTTCTGGGGTTGCAATTGATCTCCAATTTCTGTGGGACAATAGTCCTTGCAGAGATTTCCAGGCCCAGGTATCTCCAAGGTGGTATTCTTTGAACTTTGTCTTCCTGCATTTTGAATCTAGCAGAGGTTAAAACTTTAACCACTAGGTCAAGTGTATATTGGAGTATAGAGTCATTGGGAGCACACACAAGCACGTCATCCATATAGTGTAGGATGATGGCATCCTTTCTCTCTGCACGTACTGGAGACAGCAGTGCTGCTACATACTGTTGGCATATGAAAGGGCTGGATTTTAGACCTTGGGGCAAAACTTTCAAGTTGTATCGTTTCATTGGTGCTTCTCTATTGACCGTGGGAACCGAGAATGCAAACCTCGGGGCATCTTCAGGGTGCAATGGAATTTGGAAGAAGCAGTCCTTTATATCTAACACAGCCAATTTCCAGTCCTGGGGAAGCATAGCTGGACTCGGCATCCCCGGTTGGAGAGGTCCCATGTCCTCCACAATTTTGTTTATCTCTCTGAGATCGTGGAGCAATCCCCATTTGTCCTTCCCAGGCTTCTTTATTACAAAGACCGGGAAATTCCAAGGGCTGTCTGTTTCTTGCAGGTGTCCTTGAGCTACCTGCTCCTCCACAAGTTTTTCAAGCGCCTCGAGTTTTTCTCTACTCAAAGGCCACTGTGCTACCCACTTTGGGGTGTTATCCAACCACTTTAACTTGTGGGCATGGCGCTCCACAGTGGCTACTCCCGAAAATCCTGGGGTGTCTTAGGAATGATTAATTGGACTCCCCACTGGGACATGGTGTCTCTCCCCCACAGAGGAGCCTTATAGTCTGCCACAAACGGGCGAACACTTGCTGATTTCCCGTCAGGTCCCTCAATTTGCACTACATTTTTAGAAATTTTTGCCAATGTAGTTCCTCCTATACCCTGAAGTTTGCCTGCCACAGGTTGCAATTCCCAGTGTGATGGCCACATGGATTTGGGTATAACCGTGATGTCTGCACCTGTGTCAAGAGCACCTTCCACCTGAAGGTGCTCTGACCCATGTGCTAGGTTGCATGCCATGGAGGGTTTATCCTCTCCTATTACTTCTGCCCAGTAGACTTCTGGAGATTTTCCTTCTACTGTGATTTCCACTGGGATGGGAATGGCTTGTGCCAGAATTTGCCCCTTTTCTAGATAGAATGGAGGGTGCAAGCAACGTGCCAACAGCATAAGACTGGATATTTCTCCCTTAGTAGTCATGGGAACTATTTCAATCTCAGGAGGTGTGTATGCTGTGTCCCCAATAACAAAATACTCACTGTCCAGTTCCATATCGTACGCCTGCAGGTCCTGAGGGTTTTTTGATAGGTCCACAACAATGACTTTCCAATCAGTGTTTCTGAAATGAAATCCTTTGGCAGTCACTAGATGTGGCCGGCCTAGTGGCTGCCAAACCTTGTTAGTAATACATTTCACATTTTTATTTTTCTCTCTCCCCCCATCATAGTATCCACCCTCCCCTTTATTTGTTAAGAGAGAGGCATTGTCACATTTGTGTCCCACTATATTTATATCTTTGCGCGTAGCAGTGGGCACGCGCTGTGCATTTAGGTTTTTTGTTTGTTGATCTGGTTCTGGTTCTGGTTCTGCGGACAGTTCCTGGCAAAGTGTCCTGGTTTCTTGCAACGGAGGCAGATGATGTGCTGCAGCTGTTGTGATGATCTGGGTGGCTTCCTGGGGTTTGATATAGCAGTGGCAACAGGCTGTAAGTCTGCTGGTGCTCTATGACTGACAGGATTATCAAGCAGCTCTGCTCTCTTAGCGCAGGCCTCGATCATCTGGCCAAGAGTAGGTGCTGGATCAAGAGGAAGGCTGAGAAGAATCCTACGACAGGTCTCGTTGGCATTCCTCTGGGCCATTTCTGTAATCAACTCTGTTTGCACACTGGTGTGTTTCACCTGTTTTTCGACTTGGCTTCTCAAACGATCCACAAACTGCAAAAAACTCTCAGAAGGAAACTGTTTGATATTAATATAGCTGCATTCAACCTCAGTGCCTGGCAATTGATACAGCGTCTTTTCTGCAGCAGTACAGATTTTTTCCAAGACCGATCTAGATAACAGTCTGGTTTGTTTTTCTGGACATTGTATGTCTCCTGTCCCACACAAATGGTGTATTGTAAGGGGCTGGCCATCCGTGTCGGTGGCATCACTGGGTGTACGCTGTATTTCTTGCAAAACTGTTTCCAAAGCCAATTTCCACTTACTTTCCCATATCTCATATTCAGAGGATGTTAGTAAACATTTAAACAAATCAGTTCTATCTTTTGGCACCATTTCATTTGAATTGAATGTTGCCCTCATCATACCCTTGAAAATCTCACTCGATCTCCCAAATTCTCTCTGAACTTTAAAGATGTCTGTTTTGTCCCTGTATGGGAGAGGTTGGTATGTTCTTGTACCATTTCTTCTCCCTAAATAAACCACTGGAGCTATAGATGGTATAGATTCCTCAATAGGGGCAGGCTTATATCCCCCCCGCGCCTCCCCCACCCCGGTGAGGGGCAGCTCGGCCCCCTCCTCTCGGGCTGTCTGCTCCGCGGTGGAGACTCGGGCCCCGCCCCGGCTCTGAGCCGCTGGGCTGCCGTCCCCTGCCCCGGCCCTGCCGTCCTCGGCGCTGGGGCTCGGAGGAGTGCAGGGGCCGGCCCCGCCCCTGTTCCCGGGGCAACCCGGGGGCTGGGACTGATAAGGAGTTGCTATGGGAGATAAGCAGGCGTCGGAGGAGGGGAGGGAGGAGGGGGTGGGGGCGGAGGGGGTGGCGGAGGGCGGGGGAAGCAAAGGAATGCGAGTGGGAGGGGAAGTGGGGGGTGGACCGGCCAGCGCCGGTGGAAGCACATGGCCGCCGCCATGATCCGGCCGCGTATGCTCCACAGACGCTGCACTGCTCTTTAAGACAAACTCCGGGCTGTATTTCTCAGAAAAACAAGGTGTCAGACGGGAATAAGGGGTGGGTGAGGGGTTTTCAGGGCTGGGGTATTTAGAAGGTGGGCAGGAAGGGGAAAAGGGAGTGTTAGAACTGTGTTTCTGCATTTGCATGCATTTTTCTGCTTCTAAAATCTTTTTCCGTGCTTGTAAAAATATCGGAATAAATCGAGAAACTTTATGTTCACCATTTTCGACTTTTAAAGTTAATATCTGTCCAATTTGATTCCAAAAAGCAAGCGAATTCAGGTCTTGCACAGTAAAATTTGGTATTTCTGTCTGTAGCCAGCACACAAAGCGCAGGAGAAGCTTGTTAGGGAATGATACATCGTTTAAATTATTGCTAAGATGTGTTAGTATACTCTTCTGTTCCAGTGAAATGTTAGTACCCATGATTTTAAATTGTTTCACTGGTCTAGTCTCTACCAGAGCTAATAACACAGCACGAATTATTCGAATTTCCCTCCGGGGAAAACCCGAGCGGGGGGGCACAGGGGGAGGGGCGCTCGGCCCGCAGCTCCTGGGGCGGCTTCAGCCCTCTCGTCCCGTGCCTGTTTCCCCCTGGAACGTGGATATGCGCAGTCCACCAGTTCCCACTCACTTGCAGTGGGGCCCTGGCTCACCGTTTCGCAAGCAGCCCCCCCAGTCATTTATGGTAACCTCTCCCAGCCAGGCGCGGTCCCGGGTGCCGCGTCGGAGAACGTACCAAGCCTGTGACTGCGGGATTCGTCTGTGAAACCCTCTCTGGGGGTTCCCTCTCCAGTCGGCTCTTCCTGGGGTACTCAGGCAGAGGTCCCCGACTGTCCCCGTGACTCAAAGCTTTTAAAGGCAGCTAGAGTACTAGGGCAGTTGACTGTCCCAAAAGCTTTTGACTTCCACCGAAATAGGGGGTCCAGCTTCTTCGTGGGCTCAGAGCAGCACACGTTGGGGCGCCAATTGTTATTTCTATGGTTTTCCCCCCCTCCACGCAGCCCCCCGAATGAATCCGACTAGCTCAGAGATATGGGGCTGTGAGGGGAGGAAATAGCATGGAGAGGGAAAGGTATTCAAAAGAGGCTCCTTACCCAGGGTGTTGGAACAGCTCTCTTTATTCTGTGGTGTCCAGGGAGAGCGGGGCAAAAGAGGAAGAGCAGGAAGTTTCAGGGGTCTATATAGGTTTTGGCAGGGTGGGCTCTCCTGGCTCCCCGCCAACCCCATTGGGGCAGGAGGGAGGATCCAGGGGTTATCATGATCAGAGCCACAGAGGCCCTAGGAAAGGGGGGACAAAAGGGTGTCCAGGAGCTCACCGTAACACTCCACTTCTGTCTTTTCCCAGCTGAAGCAGGTCTCTTTGGCTCACCGGCATCCTCCTAAAATACAGTCTCTCTTAAAGGAGAAAATCGGTTCAGTCTGTGGCTACCAAGAAAAAGTCCAGCCAAAAGCCACTGCATCATCTCCTCCCACCTAAAATTTCTCCTTCTAACATCCCAGGTCCCAAGCTGTCTCTCTTCCTCTCTTTCAAACCGAGGAGGAGTAAAGTTTCACAAAGCTTTCATTTCTCAAGGAAGGGTTAAAAGTCCCGACTCTCAAGGATGGCTCTCTGCTCAGGCTCCAGCTCCCACAGCCCGGCTGGGCACCTTGCGGTCCCCCCCGCTCTTCTGCCCTGCAGTGAACTGCTGGCAAAACCACCGCTGTCTCTTTCTCTCTCTTGGGGGAGAGAGAGACTCTGGGGGGGAACAGAGACATCCCAGGTTTCTCCACCCTTCCATCTGCAGGGGGCCAGCCCGGTTCCAGTCCCTCCACCCTTGGGCCTACCTCCAAAGGCCACATGGCTTCTCCCCTCCCCCACCCAGCTCGTCGCCGGGCAGGGGAGAGTCCTGCACTGCACGCTGACCGGAACCCAAGAGAGCGAGTTCTCCTGGGAATTCTGCTTTTAACCCCTCTGTGTTCTCAGATGCATGTCCACCTTTAATTGGTCAATATCGAAATTGACCTCTTCCTTCCGGAAAAATTCTTTTTCCATGTCAAACCACAACAATGACCTTATTTGCAACAGGTTCCGAACCAAGGGAGAACAGGAACCAGAAACCTGACCAAGTATAGAATAGTACCATTAACATATTGACTCCCATGACCACACTCTTCTCACCATGACCTGACTAGATGTCCCTTTTTCAGTATCTTTTTCCCCATGGTCTCAGGTTGATGCCTCCTGTACCTGCTACTGAGGCTAAACTACTATTTATCCCAGCCAGCTCTGTTTTCACATATTTCTTGCTTACTAATTCCCGAGACTACTATCACAAGTTCTTTCTTCTTTAGGAACACTTCGGGCATGTAAAGATTGTGGTATTGATTGTTAGCAATCTGGTGGATGCTGAAATCATTTTGTACCTCTTATTACTGGTCAGAAAAGATCAAGGTTTGGTGGTAACAGCAGCCCAACGGCAGGTGGTATCTTACTGTCAAATTTTCATAATTTGAATGCAACATGACTTTGCCTTTAGCTTATTGATACCATTTATTTTTCAGTAGTATGCCTACTACAAATCTATGTTGCAATATTTAGATTTTATTCTATGAGCCTAATAATTAAATAAAAAAATAAATAATATTAGTGGCTTGTGGATGAGAAAATGACTTGAGGTGAGGGATTGGTTGGCTTACAGCTCCTTTCCATCCTTTCTGTAGAATTTGGTCATGTCCCCTGTTCTCTCAGTTGGCCAGACCATATGTCCGGGTTACAGCAGCAATAAAGTTTATTTCTTCTCAGTAGCTGTTATAGTGTCGTGTCTTGGATTCAGTATGAGAATAATGTTGATAACACAGTGATGTTTTGTTTGTTGCTGAGTGTCACAGCTAGAGCTGGTCTGTAAGCTGAACAGATGAAATAGACCATAACAGACCCCAACTCGCAGCCTAGTTCATTAGAGAATAAAAGTAAACAAGTCCCCAGGTAAGACAATGATAGGTTGGATTCGAACTCTGCCGGTGCTCTCTTCTCCCCTCTGCTTTCCCTTGCCCCGGCTAGCCCTGGGGAGAAGGGGAGCGGGCAGATCTCCAGTGCCTCCCGCTGAACCCTCGCGGGCTTTGGGCTGCGCTGTGTGAGTTCGGAGAGCCGTTAGCGACCCCACGGCGATTTAATGAAGAGAGTCTTTCTCCGGGGGGCGAGATCCGTTTTTTGCAATCCAACGGGGAGAACAATAATCCGAAGGGAACCAGGCGAGCCGCGCCAGCGTTTGTCGGGGCCACGCGAGCGGGCGGGGCGGAGTGCGCTGGAGCCGGCCGGGAGAAAAGCCCCGGGGGCAGCTTGGGCGGGCTACGGCGCGCGCTGGTGCCAGCCAGGAGAAAGCCCTAGGCACGCTGCGCGCGCGGACTAAGTACGGGACGGGGGGAAACTGGGGCAGCCAATGTGGTAACACCACGGGGGGTTTGAGGGTAGTGGGGTACGGGGGTACATCCAATCAAGGACGGACAGGTGGAGGGTCCCAGATCGTCTGCCTATCGTCCGGCGTCCTGGGTGGAAGATTCCAGGTGGGGGGGAGGGATACCGAGTGACAGACAGGCATCTGGGGTAAACACGGTGACTTGGCATTTCTTGGGGACAACAGACCCGCGGGGAAAGACGGGAGAACCCGGGGGGAATCGTTACAGAGCTGGGGGTACATGGAACAAACTTATACATAATACAAATCTAATAAAGCCTAAAAAACACAACTCTACAGAACTCAGACAGGGGACCCCAGCTAATCTCATTCAATCCTGAATGCAGACATCTAATTGGCCAGTGAGCTGGGCAGTGTTAAGACCTCAACCAATCAGGTTTTTAGGTGTGGGAATTTTGAACCCCCTCACTAAAAGTTGGCTGTTGTTGCATGATCTCGGCGTGTTCATTTGTGTGTCTATCTCTAAAACTGCGACAAATGTAACAGCTGAGTAGTGCTTACCCAGGTCAAGGACTTTTCAGTGTCTCATGCTCTTCCAGTGAGGAGGGGTACAAAAAGCTGGGAGCCTCGCTGGGATAGGTGACCCAAACTGGCCAAAGAGAGATTCTGCACCATAGAATGTCGCATCCAATTATAAACTGGGGAAGTTACCAGAAAGGGGGGCTAATTGCAGTTTGGGAATGGGGTTTGACATCAGTCAGTGGGTGGTAACATTTTTGTGCATCACTTGTTTTTCTTGGGTTTTATCTTTATTTTTACTATTATTATTCTTATATTTAACTTTGTTTCAATTATTAAACTTTTCTTATGTCAACCCACAAGTTTTACTTTGGATTCTCCTCCCTGTTCTCCTGGGGTGGGAGGGGTGGTGGCCAAGTGGCTGCGTGGTGCTTAGTTGCCAGCATGACTTTAACTGTTGCCTTTTCCCAACTTGGAAATGACACCCTAGATAATTTTACTAAGGAGGCAATATAAAAGTGGATCTTTATCTAAAGGCCTTCAGGGGCAGTTATGAAAAGATGTCCACAAAAGCCCACCCACATGGGGTGAATACAGTTTTTATAAGTTCACCAAATCAGCATAATTGACAAAAAAAGCACCAATTAGGAGGACAAGTGGTGATGCAATCATCCCCCCCAGATCAAGCCCCTTCTCTGGAGCCCCCGCTTCGGCAGTATCTGTACTTCGTCCGTTAAAATGTATCTCAAAGAGTTGTTCTCAACCTTGGTAGCCAGGAAGAACAAAGATAGCATAGGGGTCTTGTACCCCTCAGGACTTGGAGCTCTGGAATTTGTTTTGTGTTTCTGCCTAGGGAAAGGCCATGGAAAAGTACTGGGAAAACTCATCACTAATACAATAGACTACAGAACTACAAAAATATGTGTGAAAAATACAGAGAGCATATAAAAGAAAAAAAAAGACGAAAACCAAAATGGCATCAAAACCACACACCATAAAATGAGCAAGTTACTGCTCCATGCCAGGAAGACACTGGCTTAAAGCTAAGACATTAATTGGAATAGAATGAAAGTATTTTAAGCTTTAAATTACCTGAGAGTTGGCTTTGTTTATTTCCTGTGTTTATATGCGTAACAAGGTCTGTCATGGACTGTAAGATATGTGTCTGTTCTATTTCCCATTTGTTAGAGGTGGGGCAGTTATATTTTGTTAATTGGGAAGTTTACTTTATCTCTTCCACAACCAATCCTCCCTCTGGGGAGATATCTTCTGTTAATGGGCCATTGAGTCTCACTGCATGACTGATAAAATCATATCATCCCATTGTGAGATGCTCTGCTCAGGAGGAGGAGCCAAACATTCCTTCCTGGATATAATCTGAGATTTAGTACACCAGAAGCAGCCTTCCCCCGCTGTATTCCAAGAAGAGCAGTTTTCTTCTGCACTGGATTCCCAGAGGAAGACCAGACCCATCTACACTACCACTGGACCTTCAGAGGAAAACTACACCCTTCTACAGAATCACTGGCTTCAACAGAACCATACCTGTCACTCTAGGAGGACTGCAGCTACCATTCAATTGGACTGCTACCAACACACTGACCCACAGGGTGTCAGGTCATATTCTGACTCTGTCAGTGTTTTTTTGTTTGTTTTCTTTTTTGTCTGTTGTCGCCCTGATTCTTAAGTTTTTCTAAAGCCTTCTGAGTTTACATTCTGTTAGAAAACTTTCCCACACAATTTCTATAAACAACATACTGTTTTGCATTCCTTCATGAGGGTCGAGAAACTTGATGTACTAGTGGTTTGTCCAATGTCTTTGGAGAGGTGGCCCATTCACTCTCCAATCCACTGTCACCTTTGGAAAAGTTTAAAAGTTGGAGTCAGAAAATAAACTTTCTTTTTTACCTTGCAAATAGCAGTGGCTCGCGTTGTGCTTTCACGTGTCCTATAGCGACAGTCTGTACTATTGCATTTGTATTTTTAATTTTCCTAGTAAAGAACTGTTATTCCTATTCCCATATCTTTGTCTGAGACGTGGTTGTAGTGTCTGTTAAGTAGGCAGCACTGTTATTGGAAAGGAACATTGCAGAGAACCTGACAAAACAGCTCTCTTATCTGCTGAGAGTCAGATGTCAAGGGTTGTGCAATTTTGGAGTGGTTTTGCAAGATCAGGTGAATCTCCAATGCTCTCCCTTGCTCCAGGCCTGTGGCTGCTGTCAGGCAAAAGGCTCACCTTGCTGTCCTTCTGGACCCTGACTGATCTCATTCAGTCAACTATCCAAGGTGCATAGCTTTCTTCTGTGAAGTTGAATAACAAAAGAAGTTGATGGGGGCTCACTGCCTCAGCATGTGTGGATGTGACAGCCTGGTCAGAGAGCGAGCAAGATAAGGTTTCTAAGGCTTTTGAGAATTTTAGGGAGTTGTAGGGAAACGATGATAGCTTGTTATTGTAAACAACCTGCAGGTGGTGTTTTTTTACTCTTTGTTTTTCTGTTCTTATAAAGGATTGTTTGTGAGAAAAGTGTTTTTGTTAATTAGACAATCAGGTAGAATGTGTGTCGTGGTTTGACACAGAAAAAGAATTTTCTCGGAAGGAAGAGGTCAATTTTGATATTGACCGATTGAAGGTGGACACGCCTCTAAAAACACAGAGGGGTTAAAAGCAGAATTCCCAGGAGAATTAGCTCTCTTTGGTTCCAGTCAGCATGCAGTGCAGAACTCTCCCCTGCCCAGCCACGAGCTGGGCAGGGGAGGGGAAAACCATGTGGTTTTCGGAGGTAGGCCGAAAGGTTGAGGGACTGGAACCGGGCCTGGCCCCCTGCAGATGGAAGGGTGGAGAAATCTGGGATGTCTCTTTTCCCCCCCCAGTCTCTCTCTCTCTCTCTCTCTCTCAAGAGACAGCGGCGGTTTCATCAGCAGTATGCCGTGGGGAAGGAGAAGAGCGGGGGGGCCGCAAAGTGCCCAGACACCTGTGGGAGCTGGAGCCTGGGCAGAGAGCCATCCTTGGGAGTCGGGACTTTTAACCCTTCCGTGAGAAATGAAAGCTTCGTGAAATTTTACTCCTCCTCGGTTTGGAAAAGAGGAAGTGAGACCAGCCTGGAACCTGGGATGTTAGAAGGAGAAATTCTAGGTGGGAGGAGATGATGAAGTGGCATTTTGGCTGGAGTTTTTTCTTGGTAGCGACAGACTGAACCGATTTTCTCCTCCAAGAGAGACTGTATTTTAGAAGGATGCCGGTGAGCCAAAGAGACCTGCTTCAGCTGGGAAAAGACAGAAGTGGAGCGAACAGAGAAAAGTTGGGGAGGTTTTTGGTGGTGCCCCCTGTCTTCAGAGAAGGAGAAGAGAAGTAGATCTCTGTTCTTGGACCCTCGGCCCCAGGGGAAAATGGGGGAGACTGTGGTCCCAAAAATTAAAAACTGAACTGTTGTTTTTTTCGCTCTTGGCAGAGCATCCTTGAAAGAAAAATCCTAAGAGCAGTCTGTCCATCCATGCATTGGTGGTGAGAGCACTGTGCAAGGAAAGGAGAGTGTTACTTTGGCAGATGTGGCAGCTGTGTTTCTTGGGGGGGAGTTTGTGGCACAGGAGAGACTCCTCTCTTCCTCAATGGACTGAGTATTGATTATCTGGAGGGTGGAAACCTGATTGGGGTCCAGGTTGTGTCTCGCTGTGGTTTGTTGGAGTTGGGTGGTGGGAGGAGGAATGTTTTGAAAGGTTTTCATTTTGAATTTTGTGGGGTTTTTTCCTTTCTTTTTTTCTTTTATAGTAGTATAGTAGTAGTAGCCTAATAAAGTTTCTTCCCTTGTTATTAAGGTTGGGCCTGCTTTGCTCTGTTCTCAATCGCATTTCACAGCATTCAATTGAGAGGTTGCATTTTCATGTAGGTGCTGGCATTGTGCCAGTGTCAAACCATGACAATGTGTCAGGACAGTCTATAAAGAGGAGAGTTTTTCGCATTAAAGTTGTGCAAACCAGCCTTCTTGGAGCCTGTGCTGCTTTCTTATTCAATAGCGACAAGCATGTAGGCAGTTCTGTCTCTTAACAGCATCAGTGACCTTTGAGATTTACTTAAAGGCTCTTTTAACTGCAGCCTGTTCCTCATGACACTCATTTCTGCTGCAATATTTCCAAATATCAGCAATAGCATGGTACATTTGTGCCCGTCTGTGCTGGAATATATTTGATTTTTTTGAGAGTCAGCACAAGACCTTCTCAAATGAATACTGCAGTACTGAGATAGCTTTACTACTTTGAAGTTACATTGCAGTTGTCCTGATCTGTTAACAAGTCATTAGTGAATAACTCAATGTTTGATTACTTTCAGGATAATTCAGAAAAATGTTCTTAATCTGAAAAGTATGATTAATTTACTACTGTTATGCTCAAGCATTTAAAATGTGGCTTTTTTGTGAGCATTACTTTATTACTTTTTTGACCACGGTAGAACAATAGATAAACATTTATTTAAAAGAGGAAGGTTATTTATATAGAACGGCATGAACCAGCAGAGGAAACAGAATACATTTCCTTTGAGTAACAGAAATGGATAGGTAAAGTGGGAAAATTTATTAAAATCTTAGAAAAATATGGCACATCCTTATGATGATCCTCTGTAGTGTGATCTTCTGGAAACTAATATATAGCAGAGACAAAAAGAAACAAAGTATGGCTCGCATTGATTTCTTCCACTGTTTTTTTTGATAGAATAATTAAAAACCTAATGTGAGTCACTTAAATTTTTAGCAACAGATAGTAATGAAGATATGCCTCCTCTGATTTTTAGAGAGCCTTGTAGTCTTTCAATTTCTGCATACTATAGAAATATTATTTCACTGTGAAAAAGAAATGAGATTTTTAGAATGCTAAGTGCAGCCAACCTTGTGTGCTTTTATCTGTGTGCTGATGAATTTATTTTTACTAGGACTATGGGGTTTTTTTTTCCTCATGAGATTCCAGTGCAGCTGGTGAATGGGTGAATTTTTCTGGAAGCCTGTGTGCAGACTTATGAACTAACCCATAGCTGATAGTTATCTTTCATTTGAACAGAATACATGCATTAAGCATTGCGATGCAAAAACCTGTATTTAAATGTAAAGTATCGCTTCTTATTTACAGTGAAACATGTTGCTTTTCAAGGTTGTAAAGCATGCTCCACAAAGCTTTAACACATATACTTGTAATTTTTATTCAGTCTTGCATAATTTGTACGTGCTTGGTAGGAGCAGCCTATTTTTAACCTTGGTTTATTTATGCAAAACCAGTTGAAACATAGCATTAGTTTAATCTTCTTTTGTTTTACTCTGCAATTCTTTTACTATGTTATTCCAAAGGGTCCTATTCTTTAGTATTGATAGCAGGCCTGATTTATGAATCATATGATAAAGAACCATCTTCACTCCCTGAGATATGCCTTTGGTAGAATCGTATGCCAGTGAGTCAGCTTTAGGGTAGAATTTTCAAAGGAGCACTATATAAATTACACAGTATCCCTGTGGGAATGTCTTAGTGTTATGAAAAATCTTCTCTATAGCATTGTGCACACACATTCACACAGAGCTGAGTCAACTGTCTTGAGTTCAGTTAAATGAGTGCTGGTCACACTTCTGTTGTTTTAGGTGCATGGGTATGTGTGACATTATGAGACAATTAAAAAGAATGCATGCTATCTTGGGGAGGATATGAACAAGTCCAAAAGACAGCATTTGAGAGGTCCAGAGCTGTTTGGATGCAAATTAGTTTTTTCTGATAGAGGTCTAATTATTTGGATTTATTAGTTTTTAGGTTTTTAGACATTTTGCTGTTTGGCATAGGGTGATGGCTTTAAATTGAAAGAGGAGAAGTTTAGATTAGTTATTAGGATGAAATTCCTTACTGTGATGGTGATGAGGCACTAGAACAGGTTTCCCAGAAAAGTTGTGGCTGCCCTGTCCCTGGAAGCATTCAAGGCCAGGTTGGATGGGACTTGGGGCAACCTGGTCTAGTGGAAGGTGTCCCTGCGCATGGCAAAGGGGTTGGAATAAGATGAGCTTTAAGGTCCTTTCCAACCCAAACCATTATGTGATTTTATGATATCTGTATGCGTTATTCATTGAATTATGTGTGTTGACTTTTAATGGAAAGGAAGGTGATTTGAGAAGATTCTATGGACTTGTGTGTTGCAATCAATTCTTCATTACCCAGATTGTGTCCTTTTTTAAATTTAAACAATTGCTAGAACAGGCATAAGAAGGTGATACAGTTGTAAGCAGGGAAAAGAAGTGGTCTGTTGGACTCTGGTTATGAGGAAATATATTGGTAATAAGCTTCTGAGTAAAAGAGCTGGTTTGCATCATATAAGCTAGGCATTCTTTATTATTAAGAAGTTCAATAACACCTAAAATGACAATGTACAATTAAGTTTAGGCTGCCTTGGTTTTTTATTAAGTATTTCAGGCTGTTGAGAGATATTAGTTGTCTAGCATAAATGAGTAGGTTTTAAGTAGAATGACTTACACAGAGCTATAATACTGTTTGATTTAGCATGTTGTTTTCTTAGCTTTGCTAGTTTAGAATGAGTAGCTGTATTTGCTGAAGCCTTCAGCTGCAAGCTGTGAACTTACACCTAGACACGTTTTCAGCTGGAATGGAGTTAATTTTCTTAGTAATTTTCTTTATAACTGGTACAGTGCTGTGTTTTGTCTTTAGTATGAGAAGAATATTGATAACACACTGATGTTTTAGTCATTGCTAAGTAATGTTTATCCTTAGGCTAGGGCGTTTTTTAGTTTTCTATGCTCTGCAATTGAGCAGATGCACCAGAAGATCAGGAGACTAACAGTCAGCATAAGCTGCAACTCCACAAGATTTGAACAGTTAATGGCCTGTCTCCATGGACACAGAAAAAGAACCCAATAAAATGTTAGAGGATCCCAGACCAAAAATTACCATTGGACCAAGAGGTGTGTCAAGAACATGTGAGGGGCAGGTACAGGTCATAAGGGTATAATTGCTTTGGGGATCTCTTTATTATGGGTCTCTCTCTGGAGACACACAGCTCAAGCTGACCTGCTGCTGTGCCACTCTATGAAGTTATTTTTTATAAATCTAGTGCCTGAGACTTTCCTACAGGAAGCCTAAGGTTGAGCCCAAAGAAGGAGGAAGTGTTCCCAAGATTGTGTGTGTTTGTGTGTGTGTGTGTGAGCAAGGAGTCAAAAGGGACCCCTGTTGGCCCACTGAACCCGCCCACTGAGAAGGGACTCTGAGGCCAGCAGTTAGTCTCAGGTGGTATGTGTGCGACTCCTTGAATAGTGTGAGAATGCTCAGTCAGTGGCTCGTCCTTTAACACAGACCTTATAATTTGTTTGGACTAAATTAATTTCCTCCTGACATTGTAGGAAATACAATTATAAAGAATATTTATTGAGAGCAAACCAATCAAAAATGTTATAAAGTATGTATGAGTGGCCAATTATTGATAGATGAAGGGCACACATGCCATTTTCAATATAACTCATTGTGCAGCAGTATATATTATGTATAGTTGTACTTAAAGAAGCTACTGACACCTCTGTTTGAATTTATATTTTTGGTTTTATAATTATATTTATCTTCAAAAGTCTCAGAGCAAACAGTGCTGTGAAAGAAACACTCAGTACTCTCTCCTGTGTCTAGTCAAAATCTGTGAGTTTAAGGTGTGATGAGACCAAACAGCAGGTACTTTATCAGATTTGGATTTTTTTTTCTAAAGGGATGGTTTGTTCTTGCCCTCCTTTCCCTGCTTACTCTAAGCTCTGGCATAAAATTGCATTTATTTTCTTGTTTTGTTTTCTTTCGACTTACGGAAATGAATCTACCCAAGAAAGGTGTCGCGGTTTGACACGGAAAAAGAATTTTCTCGGAATGAAGAGGTCAATTGGATATTGACCAATTAAAGGTGGACACGCCTCTAAAAACACAGAGGGGTTAAAAGCAGAATTCCCAGGAGAACTCGCTCTCTTTGGTTCCGGTCAGCGTGCAGTGCAGAACTCTCCCCTGACCGGCCGTGGCTGGGGGCTGGGTGGGGGAGGGGGACCCATGCGGCCCACCTTGAGGTAGGCCCAAGGGTGGAGGGACTGGAACTGGGCCTGGCCCCCTGCAGATGGAAGGGTGGAGAAAATCTGGGATGTCTTCGTTTCCCCCCTCCCCCCCCCCCCCCGCCTCGAGTCTCTCTCTCTCTCTCTCTCTCTCTCTCTCTCTCTCACCACGGGGAAGGAGAAGAGCAGGGGGGCCACAAGGCGCCCAGCCATGGGAGCCGGAGCCTGCTCAGCGAGCCATCCTGAGAGCTGGGACTTTTAACCCTTCCGTGAGAAATGAAAGCTTTGTGAAATTTTACTCCTCCTCGGTTTGGAAAAGAGGAAGAGAGACCAGCCTGGAACCTGGGATGTTAGGAGAAATTCTAGGTGCGAGCAGATGATGGAGTGGCTTTTTGGCTGGATTTTTTTCTTGGTAGCCACAGACTGAACTGATTTTCTCCTCCAAGAGAGACTGTATTTTAGGAGGATGCCGGTGAGCCAAAGAGACCTGCTTCAGCTGGGAAAAGACAGAAGTGGAGCGAACAGAGAAAAGTTGGGGAGGTTTTTGGTGGTGCCCCCTGTCTTCAGAGAAGGAGAAGAGAAGTAGATCTCTGTTCTTGGACCCTCGGCCCCAGGGGAAAATGGGGGGGACTGCGGTCCCAAAAATTAAAAACTGAACTGTTTTTTTTTCCCTCCTAGCAGAGCATCCTTCAAAGGAAAAATCCTAAGAGCAGTCTGTCCATCCATGCATTGGTGGTGATAGCACTGTGCATGGGAAGGAGAGGGTCACCATGGCAAACTTTTTCTCTGGGCGGTGCCATGTGTGACATGGAAACACAGGATGTAGCAGCTGTGTTTCTTGGGTGGGGGGGGGGGGTTGTGGCACAGGAGAGACTCCTCTCTCCCTCAATGGACTGAGTATTGATTATCTGGAGGGTGGGAACCTGATTGGGGTCCAGGTTGTGTCTCACTGTGGTTTGTTGTAGTTGGGTGGTGGGAATGTCTTGGTTTGAAAAGACAGGAGTCTATGAAGGAAGGCAAAAGCCTCCTGTGAAATAGAAAAGGTAAACCCCCTCCCTCCAAATTACCACAATTTTAAAAAAGGCTTGTAGGTCTCAGATTCAGTCAAAGAAAGAAATTGAGAGTTTCTAGCCAGGCAAAAGCCTGGGAAAGAGCTGGGAAAGAATGTAAATAATTCTTTATCTTTCTTGTTCTCACACTGTTTATAGTTAAGTTCTATCACTGTGCGTCAGGCACTCCGAACCAATGTTGTAGATTGTTTTCACTTTAGGACCAATGGATTTAACCTTTGCGAAGCTCTGTATAAAAGAGGAGTGTATTTTGAATAAATCGGAGTCTCACTCTCACAGCCTTCTGAATCAGAGTCTTTCTCATTCCCGTCCTGCCTCGACAGCGACAAAGGCTCTCAGGCAAAGATATGGGAATGGGAATAACAGTTCTTTACTAGGAGAAAAACTAAAAAAAAAAATAATAATAAAAAAATGTAATTAGTACAAATGAAACTAGTGATGGAGTCAGAAACCTGACACCCTGAGGAGTCAGGGTGTTGGTAGTAGTCCAGTTAAAATGGTGGCTGCTCCTCCTGGAGTGGCAGATGAAATGCTGCTGAAGTGGTGATATCTAGAAGGGTGTAGTTTTCTCTGAAGGTCTGGTACTAGTTGGGCCTGGTCTTCCTCTGGGAATTCAGCAGAGGAGAGAGCTGCTTCTCTGGGAATCCAGCGAAGTGGCTGACCAGTGTCTCAAAAAGTGCTGATTTTATGCAGGTAGGAATGCTTGGCTCCTCCCTCTGGGTGAAGCATCTCACAATGGGATGATGTAACTTTATTGGTCATGCAGTGAGTCATTCAATAGTCTATTAACAGAAGATATCTCCCCAGATGGAGACATTGTTCTTGGAAGAGATAAGAAAACTGCCCAACCTCCAACAGATGGCAAATAAAATACATGCTTATCTTACAAGCCAGGACAGGGAGGATGAATGTTTTGAAAGGTTTTCATTTTGAATTTTTTGGTGTTTTTTTTCTTTCTTTTTTTCTTTTATAGTAGTATAGTAGTACTATCTTAATAAAGTTTTTTCCCTTGTTATTAAGCTTGGGCCTGCTCTGCTCTGTTTCCTGATCGCATTTCACAGCATTCAATTGAGAGGTTGCATTTTCATAGGGGGCACTGACATTGTGGCAGTGTCAAACCAGGACAAAAGGATAAACCAGTTCCTGTGCAAAGGAGGGACTATAACTGCTCAGTGACAATTAGGGTAGTAAAATACTAGGGAATAAAGCTCATCCCTGTTAGTGGCAATGAGAGAGGCTGGACTGTCTCTGCTAATCTGACCTTTAAAATCTTTCTCTATTTCTTCAGTGAAGTGGAGGTTTTACAGTGTACAAATCATATGACTTTACAAATTATTTCATAATTCAAAAATATTTCCCAGATAGGGGTGCAGTTAGATGTTTAATGGCTTCTGCATGCTGGTGTGTTCTATGTGTGGCTGGGAAATAAAATAATTTCTGTTAGAAAAATCTAGCACAGAAGTTTTTACAGAATTGCTTTTTCAAATAAGTTCAGTATCTGTGCATCAATGAAAAGAGAATGATATTTCTAAGCAATGTCTGATTAAGTATCCACCTGTGTAGGTAAGTATCACAACATTTTTAAGTGCTGTTGACACACGGATGAAAAATCAAAATCCCACAATTCCAATAAAGATTTGTAGGGAACGGTAATTTTTTCATTTCAGCACTGGATGCACACCAGGATTTCCCCTGCAGCAGGGATTTCCCTTCAAAGGGCATGTGCCCCCTTGGGGATTCCCCATCTTTTTTATTATCTCGTACTAATTTACATATACATAGAATCTCACAATAGGTTCATGCATATTCATTATGTTGATTTCGAGTTACAATTTACAGTTGGCCCTTTGTGCAGAGAACTCTCTAATCCCTTTGTCCATTTTTGCAGACTTCTTTTCTTAGTTTCATAGTTCAAGGGGCCCCTCTTACCTCTTCACCTTGGAGATTGCATTCTTTTCTCCTTGGCTGGGACAGTTTTACAAGCACAGTGGAGTTAACAGCCTAAACAGCATATTTCACTCATGTTAGCAAGCCACTACGCAGTATACTTCACCTAAATCCAGATGGATTATCTACCCTGTTAAAATTTACTCTGTTTCACTGTGTTCTCATTTAAGTAAAAACCTGGTCTTTCTCTAGCATCACCTCAAGATTACTTTTTCTAGTACTGTTACTAGAAAAGTGAGTGGCAAGAAAAGGATGTGATTTTTTCAGTATAGCCTCTTCCTCTCTCTGATCTATACATTTCTCAAGTACAACTAAATAGGGACATTAGTTTTTCTTTCTTTGAGACGAGGCTTTTCTTGGCATACATATTTTCCCCTGAACTGTGTTCTTCCCCTCATCAAACTCTGAGTCACAGCAGACTTTTTTTCCAATGAGATAAAGACAAAGTTGTATTTTATTTACATACTAATACTCAAATTTTTGATGTCTAAATAGCCAGCTCAGGGGACCTAGAGAGTACAAACCTCACCAGAGCAAGTATTTTTTCCATGCATACAGAAACACAGGTTGATGTTAACCAGATGTAGTGCTGTGAAATTGCTAGTCCCTGTGCTGCCATCTCACTGAAAATATAATTCACTGATCACTGTATGAGGGATCAAACCAGCATAGTTTGAGTAGTTCAAGTTCCTACTTAGTAATGAAGAAAATCGTATAAAAACATTGTAATTAGACTGTTGGCAAGGTGGCAACATATAGATGAAGCATTTTTTTGTCTGATAGGCCAGAGAGATGGGAAAGCAGGTACAGGTGTTCTTATAGTCCCTTTGGAAGCTGCTATGTAGATGGTATTTCCAAGTAGGATATTTGTGAAAAGTCTCTAGTTCATTTTGGCTGCCCTTTAGCTTCTTTTCAAACTCTCTTTGTTCTCTGGGCTAAAATGCTGAATAGTGTAGAAGCTGTTCTGCACTTATTAGTATGAATATTTAAATATATTTATTTTCGCCAGACTGGTAGTCTTTTGATATGTGTTTGAGAAACCAGATTTTTCCTTGTATGTACATTGAAAAATTCTTTAAAAAGCTGGGAGTTGCTATAGTAGGTACAATACAAATCCCACTGTGTATAACACTTGGTTAGTCATTCAGTCATCAAATCTGTGTTTTACTTACCCATGTAATAGAAGAATTATTTGATGATGAAGATTTGTGGGTGAAATACATAGAAATAGTGATTTTATTACAGTATAGGGATGTATTTATGTCTCAGAACATGTGTACTCATTTGGATTTGTTGATGCTGTGCTGTGGCCTTGGAAATAAATTGGTTCCTACATTAAAGTACAATCTCTGAAAATTCTTAAGTTGCTTTTAAGAGAGTTTTACTCAGTATTCACAAACATTTTTTCTTTATATGTATGTTCTTGTATTTTACGGTATGTATTTTATTCCTCTTTTTGTTTTTTTTGGAAGTAAAATGCTTTGCTGTGTGTTTGGGGTTTTTCTTTCTCATTTAGCAGACCTGAACTTATCTTTCTTTTGTTGTCTGAGATTAACTAATCTTTCTTTCCTTAACACTGGTGTTTCTCTCCCATAAGTATTTTCATCATTCCCTTGCACCATACAGCATTTCATTCATTAGCCCAAAGGAAGCATGAACTCTCTTTTAATTTTCTTTAAAAATGAAGTTTCAAAGTGTGTTAGGGTGGGCAGGACAACACTGAGCTTTTCACAGCACCTTTTAGAATCAGGGAAGTAGCCTCATATTGTGCTGCAGATGGAGGGGAGGAAACAGCATGCAATTACAAACAGACAGTTACAGGAAGCTTGCGATGGATGAGGAATCTGATGAAGGATTTTCAGGGTACTGAAAAATCTTTCTGAGCCATCTATGCTTTCTTGGGCTCTTCAAATACTAATTGCCCTTGTCTGCAGAAATGCATTTTTTAAAAGCAGTAAATTAAATATTTTACTGATTTTTCTCATCTACACTTTTTAAAGTACTGCAAATTTATTGTTTCTATACTTCTAAACTCATAAATTATTTGTTCCATGCCATTTATCTGTAAGCAAATGTGTTGAATGAAAGATCTTTATTATACGTTGAATTACAAGTGGAAAGGGACTTCGGCAAGAGGGAATGGCTTCAAACTGACCGAGGGCAGGTTTAGATTAGATATTGGGAAGAAAGTTTTGACTGAGGGTGGTGAGGCATCTGGAACAGGTTGCCTAAGGAAGTTGTGGATGTCCCATCTCTGGAAGTATTCAAGGCCAGGATGGGATTTTGAGCAACTTGGTCTAGTGGAAGGTATCCCTGCCATGGCAAGGGGTTTGGAATGAGATGACCTTGAAGGTCCCTTCCAACCCAAACCATTCTAGGATTCTATGAACATACTGTCTGTAACTGAAAGCAATGTGTTGTTTAGGTAATACTGTGAAGAGCAGAACTGAGTTATTTGAGTAAATTATTCTTCCTCTTCTGTTCTTGTTTAGGCTGCTGTATTGCTGAAGACCTTATCTAGTTCACCCAGTCTTCCAGACCATGTGCTCCATGCTTTGAGACCAGGAGGACTTTAGTGTTCTGAAATGAAGATGGAGACAGTGGGAAAAGTAGAACTTGTTGATTCAGTTCCACCAAAGACTTCTGAAAAGCAAGAAACTGCTCCTGATGAAGATGGACCTATAGAACTTGAGACGCAAATTCAGAAAGACAGCATGCATGCTGCAGCAGACTCAACGGTGCTTTCTTCAATGCCTTGCTTACTGATGGAACTGAGGCGAGACTCTTCAGAGTCTCAGTTGGCATCTACAGAGAGTGATAGGCAAATAGGTGGTCGAGTTTATGAGAGTGACTCTTCTAATCACTGCATGCTTTCCCCTTCCTCCAGCGGGCATTTGGCTGACTCAGACACATTGTCTTCCACAGAAGAGAATGAGCCCTGTCAAGCTGAAGGTACTGTAGAGGAAGACCTTTCTGCGGTGTCTGAGGCTGCAGTTGGGAGGAAATCCAGGAGATCCAGGTCTGAAAGTGAAACTTCAACAATGGCTGCCAAGAAAAACCGACAGTCTAGTGATAAGCAGAATGGTCGAGCTACCAAGGTAAAAGGTCATCGAAGTCAAAAGCACAAAGAAAGAATCCGTCTCTTGAGACAGAAGCGGGAGGCAGCTGCTCGCAAGAAGTACAACTTGCTGCAGGACAGCAGTACCAGCGACAGTGACCTGACGTGTGACTCAAGCACAAGCTCATCAGATGATGATGAAGAGGTTTCAGGGAGCAGCAAGACAATCACTGCAGAGATACCAGGTAGAGGATGTTTTTTAAACTGAACTGTAACACATCTGACATCATTTTTCAGCTGTCGTGCTAAATTAGATGGGTTACACTTGAGAAAAACCAGTAGAACTGCAGCTCTGTGTAAATTTGAAGACTGCAGTGTATTAAGACATGGGCAAATTTAAAAATCTGTCCTGAGGTTTCAGATCACTTTTGCACACCAACAAAGCATAGCAATGGTAAATTGGAGGAAGGACTATCTTTGAATTCTGGAATTTTCAGATATTTTCATTTATAAGCCTAGATAAGCTCTTGTCAGTGCTGTCAAATCCCATTAGATGGTGATAATCTAATAAATACATTCTGAAGATAAATAGCCAGCTTTGCTTTAATATCTTAAGACCACAGATTGGCAGCTGTGTTAGAAATAATACAGCATACCTCTTGCCTGTGTTACAGTATAAGGCCCTTTTCATTACTGCACTGTGCTTTCAGCTCTATGTTTCAGTGCATGACAAACCTGCTTAGCCTTATTGTAAGTTCTTGCAGATTGCATCTGGTCACCTATTTTTAGGATATAAATATGAATTTGTTTACTCAGGTGCCCAAGCTATATCCACACCTAAATTTTTAACATCTTAGACAAAGCTGTTACCATTTTCCTATGTCATAAGGATCTATAATTTCTATATTTTTAATTTTCTGACACATCTGTGTTAAGATTATAGGCAGCAAATTATAGGGGCCTTCTCATCATTTTATTATTGAAAGAAACATTAATTCTTCAAGCTTTTTGTCTTCTGAGTCTTTGTTATTAGCTCAAGTGCCGTGGACAGGATTTTGTGTGAAAAATTATTTCAGCATATTATACCACAGAACCATCATCATATGGCAATCAAAAATAAAATCACATAAAAATAAACTTTTTGGCTTGCCAAGTTTTACTAGATTACATGCCTTTATGCCTCTTGTGTTAGAAGTTGGGTGTTGGGTTTTTTTTTGAGATAAATATCAGCTTACATAGGGCAAGAAGATTTAAAGGAAAACGGCAATAATTAGTCTTAAGTTGCTGAACTAATGTTTGCTAGATTAATTAAAATATTTGCAGCAGATTTTACAAATAACTATTTTAACTGACTTGGTTATGGTGAATGATTCTGTCGTCATGAGAACTGGGATTTTTTCCTACATATTGCTAGGAAGCAGGTTGCACAAAGTAAATGTTTAATATTAGAAAGTCTGGGAAAGGCATAGTCTATAATTATTTTATAGTAAACTTTTAATAGAGATCTAAAAATATTTGCCAATTTAATAGTTACTCAGACTTCTAGCTTTTATAATTTTATGCCTTTTTCTTTGCTATATTTATACTTTGCTGGGCAATTAAAGCCTCATTTAAAGCCTGTTGAAGAAGACTATTTCATTGAGTTTTGGGACAGGTTTCTCCCCACCTCACAAACCCCACCAAACTTACACAATAAGTCCCCCAGGTTGTATTCTTTTTTTTTTTTTAAGTCATAAAAGGATCTTGTGACCCAGGAAGGCACCACAGGGTATTTTCACATCTGCTTAGATTTCTGACTTCCATTGCAGAGACCTGAAACCACTCTAGGGCACTTTGTGTCACTAGGCTCTTCTGTATTTGAGTTCTTGGTCTTGACCATGAGATGTTTGCAGTGAAGAGGTCCCATTGCAGTACACAGAAGAACTTGATTATTTAGTGATGATTATACTAAAGCCCAGTTTTGCCTGTGATGCAAGATATGGGAGTGCACAAACCATCCTGAGGAGCAATGATGCTTATTCATAGCACATATCATTTGCTTTATGCTAAATTCCACTTATGACATTCAAATGTTTGAGCTGTCCTTTTGCTGTAATTAGGTACAATGTGTACCTGCCACATTGTGGTTTTCCTTTAAATAGAAATGACTTTGGTTTGTTGGAAATGTTTTCCAAGTACAAGTGAAAAACATTCTATGTAGACATAAGGACAAGGTTGGCCAAAAATGCATCCTATGCTAATTGTGGTTATTGAAATATTGTGGTCTTAACAGATGCAGTGGAGCTGTGAATGTGAGTAGGACTTCCAGCTCTCCATCATAGTGGTAGGTTCACATGCCATTTGTGATCCCTCTTATTGGAACTGGCAAAGTACTTAAATTCTTTTTCTTCACTAGAAAGCTGCTTTAGTGCACTTTACACTGTGAATAGCTTCAAAATTTAGGGAATGAACACATAGAAATTATTACAAGGTATCCAAAAACATTACTGGAAATTCAGTGCATGAATGTCCTCTGCACACAGTCAAAAGAGGTTTAACTTGATGCTTGAACTGGAGTATCAGGACATAAGCATGAAAAAACTTTTGCAGTTACTTTTGAAAAAGTCTGTATGCATTGATGCAGAAGAGTTTTACAGGTAGTCTATGTTCCCCTCAGTGTTAGTGTATTTGGACATTTCAGCTGTAGTGCTGGTTACTGTCTCAACATCACTTATTATTGGGACTGATTTTCAACCAGTCTGAAGAATAGCTTTGCCAACAGAGATGCTCTAAAATTTTTAGCGACAGTTAATGTGGCCTTCATGTATGAAGGTTATGCATACTCTGGCTCTTAACCTTCTCTCAGTGCATGTATTAGCCAACAGTTTGCTTGTGTGTGGTCTGAAAATTGAAGTGCCACATTTGAGAATACAGTAGTCTTTCATGTTGTGTAACTAAACTTTAAATCTCCATTTAAATGGCGTGAGTTTGGCTAAACTAGTAAGGTAAGGAAAATGTTTAGTGAATACATAATGCCATGAAGCTACAAACAGAGCAGTTATGCTGTAGAGAGTCAGTTCTTCCTGCTGAACTCAAATGTCATGTGCATTAAAATACTGTCAGGCTTGGTTTTCTTCTCAAGAAAGATTGAAGAATAAAGAGTTGAGATCTTACTGGTGATACTTCAATACAAGTATTGTGAGCTCCATAGGACCTAAGCACAATATCAGTTATCTTATTCTGAATGCTTTCTGTGGTGTTAATTTACACCTGAAAATACAGGTTCAATGTAAACTTCAAGGGTGCTACTGAGAATCTTCTCACTGACCTGAGCAGTCATAATCTCAGACTCTTTAATTTAAGGGAATGTCAGGATTTTTGAGTTACTGCAGATGAAGAGAAATTTCTTATCTTTTAATGACTGGGCCTCTCTGTTGGCATTTAAGATTTTGCCATTCTTAAACACTAGATAGCATTCACAGCCTAAGAGGATGATCTTTGAATCCTTGAATATGTTCTGCTAGATCTACTGCTGTTGAAAGTTTTTCCTTTAAACAATTTTGAATTTGACCATGCAAATTAACTCTGAATGAAATTGGCATGAGAGCAAGTTGGAGAATCAATATTTATTTCTATGTAAATGCATTTTTTGAAAGAAGAAAAGGGAATTTAAAAATTCAAATATAATAGAAAAATATTGGCATTTCACCATTATTGTGCTTTTTAAAACTCAGAAAACTGAAGTGAAATAAGGGTGACTCATGTTTCAGGCTTTCAGAAGAATCTGTTGAAAAGTTTGAGTGTTGATGTTGAAAATGTGTTGCAACTCACTTTTTCAAAAAAAGGGGGGAAAAGAGATCTTTTTTTTTTAATATGAAGAAATCCAAAGGGGAGGGCACAGTGTGTATGTATGAGGGACTCTCAAGCAGGTTACTTCCTCTCAAGAACTGTACACAGACCTTGGAAAAATCATCTCGAAAGGGATAAATTTGGTTCAAGTAAATCAGGATGATGCTTATATAAGAATAGGGGAAAAAATAATCCATTAAGAAGGATTTGCTGTAATATACTCATTTGGAAATGTCAGTAAGCATAACAACATGGAGGAATACACCATTGCTAGTTAGAATGAAGATGCAACATATCTCCTTAAAATGTTATCTTGTCAGACTTCCTAAATTAAATAACTGTAGATTAGGGTATTATTTAGATGATACTTAATAGATCACATAGACAGTGTTGGGGCATTTCTTAAGTGCTGTTTTGCAGGAGGTAGTTTTATAAATAAGATATGAATCTTGGCTTCTGACCCCTTTTGTAATTGCAAATTTCTATATGTTTTAACTTGACATAGCTTAAAAAAACATAGAGTTGTAAGTTTACAGATAGTAAAAAGACCAGTTAGATAAATGCTAATATTTTTAATATAAAATGCATTTTTATTAGGCTTGATTTTTTTAAACCCTGAAAGCCACAAATAAAGAAAAGATTGAATAAGGCTTGTTATAAGAACTGCAAGGGAAGCATTTGAAACACTGATTTGCTGCTACTATAAATTGTAGATGTACTATGAATTATGCCTTTTAAAAATAGTATTTCGGGGTACTATATATTTCAATACCTAGTTTCTTCAGTTTGCAAAATAATTTTATCAACTTTGACCATGCTAGTTCATTCTTAACTTTAAAACCTAGCTAGGTTGTCTCACATACCATCATCAATAGTTTTTATTTAAATTGCAATTAAAACTCACTCAATGTTACTTAGAGGTGTCTGTTCATAAGCCTGTGGAAATTGGAAAGATTGTTATTTAGTTACTTGATTTTAGGATAAGATCTCTGACTAAAGGTGAACAGTATCATATTGGATGTTCAATACTAGGACTATATGAATGGAAGGAATATTTTTTTTTCAGGGAGGAAAAAGACATTGAATATATAAAAGGAACCACATTTTAGGAAAAAGGTACCATTTTACATTATTATTTTAGTTAAAATGCAGTCAGAGGAATGTTAATTAGTTACTATAAAGATATATTAATTTTTGAGTAGAAGACATGAGTGCTAAATTTCCAGCCTGTCTGATAGGTAAACAAATGGGGGTTTAATTGAATATTTTTGCCCCCTGATGGATAGTGTGGCTGCTGCTCGGAAAAAAGATGATAGTCCTGGGCTTTGTTTAGCTGTTACTGAAGGTCTTATATATACCCCATTTATATAGCTCCAAAAAAAGAATGTGTTGTTTAAGCAATACTGTAATTTAATGTACACACTGAAATCCCAAAAAAGATTTAGTGCCTTATATTTTTATTAGCAAATATTTGGTTAGGTTGTGCAATGCTTTCTCTCATTCTTCGGTTATTTTCTATTATTCTTAAGCTAGAGGATCCCACAAGTTTTATATTTACATATTAAATTGTCAAGTTCTGTAGCTGCTTTTTGTATTTTAATATGATGCTTGTCTTGTTTCAGAATTACATTAGGTAATGTTTGTGTGTTTGGATGACATGCACATATTGTTTATTATTCCTCAAACAGGTACAAAGCCTCTGTGATTTTTTTGTTGTTTTATTGCTTCCTAGATGATTCCTGAGTGAACTCTAAACATAAAAATATAGATACTGCTGCCTTTTGTTATTGATATGTAGAGTAAGGTAATGAGGATGGCCTTTTCTTCTTGCTGCTAAGGTTCTTTCTGATAATCCCAAAGCCAGTAATTTTAACCATCATTTTGATGGATAGAAGTAAGGAGAACAATTTCCTTCCAACTATGCCCTGTTTTCTGCCTTGCCTAGGACTAATGCTAGGAATGCTGCACAGCTGGTGGCTTGTGTGAGGAAGGGCACATTTCTAGTTGTTGTGAGGTTGATCACTCCTACATGTCATGTGTATTAACCCTGTGATGGAACTGTGTCCATCAGACCTAACAGAGGTTGCTTTTACCTTATATATTAGCATAGCATTCACATATCTTTTCATGCTTGTGTGTTTTTATTTTCTTCATTGGTGTTTGTGTTTTCCAAAATTAGACCAAGAGCTTTGGGCTTAGCTACTTTGGATGCTGAAGTCACTATATCAGCCTTTATCTCTCTCTCATGTAGAATTTTGTCTGTGTTTAACAGTCTGTTATAAAAAGGTTCAAGTATGTAAGTACAATATGCATAATTATTCAGATTTACAGTTAATAGTATTTTGGATCGCAGCTTAACAGAACTAAACATGTTATTGTATGATGTTTTTTGACACCTTCAGTTGAATTAAAAACAGAAATTGCAAGGGAATTGGACTAATTTAGTTTATTTATAAAATAAAACCTTTGACAGAATTGTCTGAGAATTCTAGAATAAAAATAATTTTGAAGCCAAAATGTCTATTATAACCTCAGTGAGTGTAAAATATTTTTTTACAGTAATATTGTTGGCTGATATTTGCTAATTCCTCCCCACTTGTCATATTTAAGGGACAGCATTAGAAAAGTTGTTTTCTTGAGTTAGCATGCCTTAATAAGCAATAATATGTTCTTACTTAATGATATCTTATCAAATGGCCTCAATGTCTTTAAAGCTGGCTTCAGTCGTGCTGGGGGATCTGGAGGAACGACCAGGGAAATTCCAGGATTGCTTGACAGGGGCACCATGTGGGATAGGAACTGCATAGGCAATGTCCTGGAAGAGGTCATGAACTGCTTTGCCGAGATGCAGAGGCAGACAGAGGAGAAATTTCGCATGTGGATAGAAAAGCTAACTCGTCTTGACGGACAAAGAAAGCAAACAACAACCGGAGCCCAGGGAAGCTAAAATTCAACTAGTTGGCCAAAGACCCCCCCCTACCACACAGTCAGGGGCTTTCATACAGATGCCTGATAGCCAAGTACTTCCACAGTAGTTGTTTAATTTTTACATGGGCTATCAAAATGTCAATGCAATGTTAGAGTTTCCAGCAACTTTTAATAACAGTTTTCTACCTATCTTTTCAGAGAATGGGAATATTGCAGAGTCTGATCTGAATCAATCATAAACAAAAAAAAAATATCTCATCTTTGCAATTTTGTTGTTATTTTGGATTATGCTAAAAACAAGGATTCCTTTTCTCTCCATATGTTTGTTTTGTTTTCTCTTTTGGGTTTTAAAGCCATGTTTTTTGGGTTTTGTTTGTTTGTTTGTTTTTCATTTTATAGAGGATATATATGTTGTTTAAAAAAACTGTCAGTATACTCGCATGTGTCAGCACACACATATAAACACCTTTAAAGATATGTAGGGGAAACCACCCTAAGCTTTCATCACCAAACTGGAGAAAATATAACTTAAAATCTGTGTTTAGATACCCCAAAATCAGTAGAGCTATGTTTACTACAGTAGGAAGATTCATCCAGATGGTCCATTTTCATGTTAAAACATTTATATAAGTACCAGACTAGATACAAATGCATAACATTTTCTTAACTATGTTTACTTCTGAGTTTTTCAGCTTGAACATGTCATACATTAGTGTTCTTTTTCATTTTAGGCAGAAATAATAAATAAGCTTACCTTTAAGATTTAGTTACATGTAACAAATGTGCACAACTGATTTTTTTTTGCCTCCTGTTTAGTGGTTAATTTTCTGTCCAAAGTTTTTATTAATGTCTCTGCTATGTTGCACATGGCATATTTATGGAAGCAGCTGTCTCATATTGTGTGCACAAATAGGCACATGAACACATATACATGTGTTTGGTATGGGTGGAAGTAATCTCTCGTTTTAGGTGTTTAGTTTGCTGCTCCCTGGATCTCCTCCTGAGTCAATGGGAAGAGAGAAGCACCTACAGAGGATACCTTCTGGCAGTCTTTCTCTTGCATTAGTTGTCTAAACCTTCCTTATCAACAGTTTAGAATAGATAACTTCTGGCTGAAATGAGGTGAGATAAATCACACCCAACTGCATGTGCATGCATGACCTGTGCACACAAAGTACTTCTGCTTTCTTTCTGTTTATGCAATCAAACTGCATCCTTCATGCTAGAATAAAAATAGTCTTGTCAGTCTTAAGATAAGCAGCTGTCAGTGGATGGATTGAGCCTTGGCACAGGATGTTAGAGGAAGGCCTAACAGTCAGGTAAATAAACTGCAGTGGTCTGGAGATTGCTGGTCTGGGTCAGAAAGCAAGAGCTTCTGAACCATGTTTGAATGCCACTGAAATAATTATTTATTTGTGATGGAGAATGCCAGAACATTAGTTTCATTGAATTAATGCAAAAACTTGCTATTGTATGGATCTTTTTATACTAATAGTTATCCTGAATAGATAGGCTTGAAACTGTGATGTTTAAAGTTGGATTAATTTAAAGTATATATTAGAATTCGTTATTAGTTCTTACTATTATCACTGTACGCTGGGATTTTATTGGTTACCTTTCCATTGAGACCTATCTTCATGTCAAATAACTTCTCTGTAGTGGCCAAAAATGTATATTTTACATCAGTTAAACTTGCTAAAAGTTTCTAATGTAAATTAAATCAGAATTTTAGTAATGGAAATTGAAAATCTTTATTGGCATAGTTTAAGTAAAGAGAATGCTCTATGTCTCCATAAACGCTGTTATTTTGCTTTTTGAAAGAGACACTTTTTTCCTAATTATTTTAGTGTAATTCCTTTTCTTTCTATTGGAAATATCCGCTGTATCTTCTGTAGGTCTGATTTTTTTTTAATCTCCCTGAAGTCAGTGGGAGTTTTTTCATCAATTTATATTGGTGTTTGGATCAAATATGTAACAGAAACTCAAGAATTTTTTTTTTTTTAATCAGTATATTAACACTGGTGTTTTTACATTATTCTTGGCCTAGACTTACTTTTCTTTTAAGTATGTGATGCCTTCATTAAAAAAATGAGATTAGAGAGCTATATTATTTTCAGAGTAACTGTTTGAAAGACTATGCAGGAGATAATTTATAAGTACTGGAATGATTTCTTGCCAGATTACCTTCATGTATAATTTTGATAAAGATTTTGATATGAGCTTGTGTCTTGGTTTGAAAAGACAGGTGTCTGCTAAGGAAGGCAGGAGCCTCCCCTGAAATGGAAAATGCAAAGCCCCTCCCTCTGAATTGTTATCATTTTGAAATTAAGGGGCTCTCAGGCAAAGATATGGGAGCAGGAATAACAGTTCTTTATTAGGGAAGAAAAAAAAAATCAAAAAACAATGCAGAAATACAAAACAGCACTGACAGAGTCAGAATATGATCTGACACCCTGTTGGTCAGGGTGTTGGTAGCAGTCCGGTTGAAATGGTGGCTACAGTCCTCCTGGAGTGACAGGTGTGGTTCTGTTGAAGCAGTGATCCTGTAGAAGGGTGTAGTCTTTTTCTGAAGATCCAGTGGTGGTGTAGATGGGCCTTGTCTTCTTCTGGGAATCCAGTGGAGAAGTGGTGTCCCAAAATATCAGATTGCATCCAGGAAGGAATGTTTGGCTCCTCCCCCTGGGTGGAGCATCTCACAATGGGATGATGTAATTTTATCAGTCATGCAGTGAGGCTCAATGGCCCATTAACATAAGATATTTCCCAGAGGGAGGATTGGTTGTGGAAGAGATAAAGAAAACTGCCCAATTAACAGAAGATAACTGCACGACCTCTAACAGATTGCAAAGAGAATACACACTTATCTTACAATCCAGGACAGCTTGTTAGAAAAATCCTTCGTCTAAAATTGTGTGCATTTCAGGTAAAAGTTAAACAAGTTCTTCTCTGTTTGATTGTAATTTAATAAACTTGCCCTCATCTCTTTAACATTTAATATCCTTCAGGGTAGATTATTTGCTGATATATATGAAAAAAATAAATCAAATGCTTCTGGTGTTCAAAGATAAAAAAATATATATAAATACCTTTATGATGATGATAAAAGTAGCATATTTTAAAGCATGACAATTTTACAAGTGTTCCCATGCATGTAGAACCACCTTTTTTCAGTGACTGCTTTCTTTCAATGTGTAAGAGTCCCTGTCCTGGCTTAGGAATGGTATTCTCCAATTTAGTGTTCACACTGAAACCATCCCGAACCACTTGCTGCTTGCTCACAGAGAATTGGAAGCACAAAAGGTAAAGATAATGGGTTAAGATAAAAACCATTTCTTGGAAACAGCAACGAGATAAGAAAAGGAACAGTAACAGCTACAATATTAATAACAAAAGTGTGCAAGAGAGGCGAGCGATTCACTGTGCAAATGCTCACCACTGTACGACTAACAGAGCCTGACAACATGCAACTGCTGGCTGCAACATTACCCCAACCCAAAAGGGACCCCTTTCCCCATTCCCAAAAAACTTGTGTGAAGGAGTATGGAATAACCTCCTGGTCCTAGCCATGCCCCATCCTGGCTTCTGTAAAAATTAACCCTGTCCTGGACAGAACCCGGACATTCTCCAGTGCTTATTCTACACCGTCTATGTCATGCCCAGATCCTACACCTTCTAACTATATACATATGCACACATGTGTGTATATATATATATATATATATACATATATAAGCATAGGTAACATTTCCATAGTCAATGGCTGTTCCCTCCACGATGTTTTTTTGAGTTTATTTAGTCCATGACTGTGGGTTCTATCCATCCTAGATGTCTTTGTGGGCAGAAGGGCTTGTGAGTTGTTGGCTGGTTGCTGTATCATGAGTTCATGACTGGTGTATCTGGAGCAGTCCCTCTTCATTGTCCATGGTAGTTATGGCATACAGCGGCACTGTCATTCCTCAACCAATATTATAGAATTCAACATTACTGACTGTTCTCACCCAAAAATCAAATCCCCTTGAGATATACATTGTGTTTCCCTGTCCCTCTGCATTACCCACCCAGGCCCTCAAGCAAAAACAATCCCACAGATGGGTTTGCCTTTGCTTGAGGCAGGACTAATCCAAATTGTCTTCTGTAACACATTCCTCATAGATACCATGGGGACTTCATCCCCTCCTATGGCACGTGGTAGTTTTGATTGGGCAGGGCCAGCTCAATTGGCAGGTGGCCTTTATTATATGTAGATCCCAATGTTTGAAGGTTCCCTCACCCATTGCTTTCAGTGTGGTTTTTAACAGTCCATTGTACTGTTCAATTTTCCCAGAAGCTGATACATGATAGGGAGTATGATACACCCACTCAATCCTGTGCTCTCTGGACCAGGTGTTTATAAAGCTATTTTTGAAATTAATCCCATCATCCGACTCAGTTTTTCTGGGGTGCTATGTCACGGCAGGACTTGCATTTCAAGGCCCAACATGGTGTTTTGGGCAGTTGTGTGAGTCACAGGATGTGTGTCCAGCTATCCAGTGATTGTTTCCAACAATGTAAGCACATAGTGCTTGCCTTGGCAAGTTTGCGGGAGTGTGATGTAATGAATCTGACGTATTTAGATTTTGACTATTGTCCCCCCCATACCACAGAGGCTATACCTGCTTGGCCTGCTTGATTGCAGTGCATATTTCACAGTTATGGATAACCTGGGAAATAGTCTCCATGGTTAAGTTCACCCCTTGGTCACAAGCCCATCTGTATATTACATCTCTTCCCTGATGACCTGAGGCATCATGGGCCCACGAAGCCAGAAATAATTCAGCTTTATGGTGCCAGTCCAAATCTACCTGAGACACTTTATTCTTGGCAGCTGGATCTACTTGTCTTTTGTTGTGATGCTCATTAGCCCAATCCTTCGGTACGTATGCATCTACACGATGGACTTTGACAGCCAACTTCTCTACCCAGGCAGTGATCTCTCGCCACAATTCAGCAGCCCAAATGGGTTTTCTTCTGCACTGCCTATTGGTCTTTTTCCATCGGTCCACCCACCCTACAGAGCATTTGATACCATCAACAAGTCAGTGCAGAGATGTAGCGTTGGCCATTTCATTCATTCAGCTGGAGCCACTTGGATGTCTTTCAGCTCTGCAACCTGGCTTGATCTACATTTGGGACAGTTTGTGATGATCTCCAAGATCCCAAGGCAGTTAGGATTTCCTCTCTGAGATTACTGTGTGATCAGTGATCCACTTAATACATGAAGCACCAGAGGCATGATGTGTGGAAGGGACTTTCCCTTTGAACATCCATCCCAGCACTGGCAGTCAGAGTGCCAGGAGGAACTGTGCTTTGGTGCCAATCACTTCTGAAGCAGCTTGAATCCGTTCATCAACTGCCAGTACCTTTTTTTCATCTGGGGTTTTACAGGCCTTGGATTCATTGTATCCCTGACTCCAGAATCTGAGGCTATGTTCGAGTCTCCCTGGGTACTTCTTTTCAGAGACTCCCAGAAGGACCATTCTTCCCATCTGTGGAGTAGAGGATATTCTTCGCATCCTGCCCTGACTGGCCCAAGGACTACTGCGTGAACAATTTCCTGTTTAATTTGTTCAAAAGCTTGTTGCTGTTCAGGATCCCACTTGAAATCATTCTTATTCTGGGTCACATGATAGACAGGTCTGTTCTTACTGAAGTTCCAGCATGTCCAGCACAGCGGCACTCAGTGATGGTGTGATTTTGTTCAGGCCACAATAGTCCACTGTCAGCCTCCACTCTCCATTGTACTTATGCACTGGCCATATAGAATTATTGAAGAGTGAATGAGTCTTGCTGACCCATCCCTGGCTCTCCAGTTCACAAATCATCTCATGGATGAGAGTCCAAGTTAGTGTGGTGTTGTCAAGAGTGCAGTGTTGTGGTAGTGATTGGTAGCTGTTGTTCTCGGAGCCTCAGCAGTCCCACAGCAGAAGGGTCCTCTGAGAGACCAGGCAAGGTATTAAGCTCTCTAATTTCCACTGCCTCCACAGCAGCTATCCCAAAAGCCCCACAATACCCTTTTGGGTCTTTGAAATACACTCTCCTGAGGTAATCTATGCCAAGGATGCACGGAGCCTCTGGGCCAGTCACAATGGGGTGGTTTTGCCATTCATTCCCTGTCAGGCTTACTTCAGCTTACAGTACAGTCAGCTGTTGGAATACCCCTGTCACCCCAGAAACAGAGATGAATTCTGTCCCTACATATCTCAATGATATCAGGTCACTTTGTGCACCAGTGTCAATTGAAGCCTTATTCTCCTGTTGGTCTGGTGTGCCAGGCCATCAGATCCACACAGTCCAATAGATCTGACTGTCCCTTTTGTCCACCTGGCCAGAGGCAGGGCCCCTCTTGTTCTGATCTGATACATGGGCTCGTGGGTTGGAGTCAGACACCCAACACAACACTGGTGGGTCATCAGCAAACAGCCATGAGTTTAATATGGCTGCCCCTTTTATAGGGCTTTGGATTTCCCAGGTTCAGATAGTTGATTGGATGAGACTTCTCTCTGCCCAGCTCTCTCTGGCCAGTGGTGTATCTTCATCTCAGCTAGAACAGGGTTGGCTGAGGTCTTTGCTTGGGTTTGAATCCAACCTATCCCCGCCTTATCCGAGGACTTGTTTTCTTCTAGGTTTGTTGAGTTTAGGGGGCAGCTTCAGATCAGCTTCAATGTGACAACACTGGTCATAGTACTCATTGCTCAATTCATGTAACTGCACTGGAGGTCCCTTCTAGAGGATCTGAAGTAACATCAGCCGTTTTTTCTGTCTGAGGACTTGCCCACTGGAAACTGGAGTGGCATTTATCCCTGAAGAATTTCCTGTGGTGATTGTTCTTCTTCTCATTTCACATCCCCATGCTGCAAGGCCAGGGGTAGATTTCAATCCCACTTTCTCATGTCTTCTCCATGGTCATGCAGGTAAAACCACAGGTTACCTGGTGTTGTGTACCCTTTCTAGCAGGGGAGCGCTTGCCCCCAATAGCAGACTCTGGTCTGTGCTTGCAGGGCATGGGACATTTCCTTTCTAACTTACTTGAGTCTTTCAAGTCTCTCTGCAGTCTTGGACAGTTGTTACAGAGCTGAGGTGCCAGTCAGTAGGGAGGAAAAAAGATGACATTGCTGTAGTCAAGTAGTCAGCTAAAGCACTGATTGTTCTCCTTCTTTAATTGACATCCATGTCAATGAGTTGGTGTACAATGATGACACACTGTACAAACTTCCATCACATGGACTGTGTACACTGGACCTCATCTGGATCTAGAGGGGACTGCTTAGTATTTGAATCCCTATAGATTACCTCCAGGACAGCTAATTCTCTCAGGTACTGGATACCTTGCTCCATGGCATTCCACCTGCTTGGGTGCACTACCACATCATCCATGAGAGAAAACCTTTCCCTCACACTTGACAGGTGTCGCCTCCAGAGGCTGAGAGTTTCTGTTCTCTTTCCAATCCCCTCATCAATGCCCATGGATGCCGGTTGCTTGGCTTTACTACCATCTAGTTTCATGTTATGGGCCATGATGTCACAGTGTGGGAGAAGCCAGGTCACCAGGGGCTCACCTGATTGGTGACTGAAATCTTTTTGCATGTGTTGCAGCTCACTCAGGGATAAGGATTGGACTATTATCTCTGACTCTGCCTCTTCCTCCTGTTGTGAGGGCCCTACTTTCTCTTCATCCCCCACTAAGCAAACTGATTTGGTCTTGGATTTCTTCTGTATAGGGGTGACTGCTACTGGTACAGGTTGTTCCTCTGGTTCAGCTGCAGTTTGAGTTGCCACAGTGACTGTTGGTCTGCTTTTCTCCTCCTCCCTCTGAGGGTTCTGTCTAGTATTGAGCCATGTCCAATAAATAGTAGCCAGTGCCCAGCATGTTGCATAACTTCATGCCTCTCTGGAATTTCCACATAATTTTCCTTTCACATATTTTTTCACTTTAAGAAGGTCCTCTGGTTCAGGGGTGGAGTTCCAGACTATCAGAGAAGTCCTCCAAATACTGGCCCATGTCCTCCCACATTCCATATCACCTATGACTATCCACCTTCGAGGCAGATCTTTGAATGACCTCCCTAGAAATCTCTTTTGTGACTCTAAATGGGGTGTAGACCTCACTGAGGAGACCTGGCAGACTTAGCAACAATAACATGCTTTCCTTAACATTCAAAAGAAATTGAAAATTCTCAGAACCTTTTCTACCAGGCCTGAAGGAGGAAAAGGGGGTGAAAGACTGGGGAAAATCATCCTCCCCTGTTCCCTCCACAGACTGGGTATGATTATTAATGCACTCCCAAAAGTAGTGCCTGAAGTAAGGGTAGGAGAGCAGCACTGAATACACATCCCAAATGACACTCATTGCCCTTGATGTTATCATGTCATAAAGTGATATCCCTCAGTACAGCAACAAAGCAATCCTGATCCCTTCTCCCTGCTTTGAAATAGACCACTGTGGATGGGCGCATTGCATATACAAGGAATATATACAGGATTAGGTTCCACAGTCACGTGAACAGACCAAGCAACATTGTGACCAGTGCTTCATTGCTTCATACAACAGATGCTTAGATCAAATTTGTTTCCAACCCACTCTAGGCAGACCTGTTGCTATCTCAACCCTTTGTGCCTCACATTGGGCACTAAATAAGGCTGTCCTGGTTTAGGAATGGTATTCTCCAATTTAGTGCTCCCACTTGCTCATTCCCCCCTCCCTCTCCTCTGCTGGTCTGGAGAAACAAAAGGTAAAGATTAGAGGCTGAGATAACAATTTCCTGGAAACAACATAAGGAAAAGTAACAGCAACAATATTAATAACAAAAGTGTTCAAGAGAAGTGAGTGATTCACATGCAAATGCTCACCACTGTACCACCAACAGAGCCTGACAATACCCAGACCTTTGTCTGGTCTGGGAAGGTCCCTGCCCCGGGAAGGGACCCCTTTCCTCCTTCCCTGAAAATGACACTGAGGTGGTATAGAGTAACCTCCTGGTCCTAGCCATGCCCAGTCCTGGCTACTGCAAAAATTTACTCTGTCCTGGCTGGAACTAGGACAGTCACTTAACTCAGTATGTGTAAAAGCATGCCTTTAATCTTTTTTATAAAATAGTATATATGGAGCAATTAGGTATTCGTAAACAAATTGTGTAAGGAGATCAGTTTAACTTATTTATCTCTCAGACTGAAACACCTTTATATACGGATCTCATAAATGGATAATAACTTTGTTTGGAATGTAGCCAGTGAAATTTCTGCCAAGCTTCAATGTCTCAGTCAGGTAGTCTTTAAAAAAAATTGTAATCATTCTGTGTATTAATAGATAAAATTTGGGTTTGGTTAGTAAGAGTCACAATTTAAAACCTTTTAATTTCATCAATTTCACTTAATTGTTTATTTCAGTGCAAGCAACTTTGAATGTAAAAGAACAAGCAGAGGATGACAGCAGCTGAGCATAGATTTTAAAGTTGTGCTCTTTCCAGGATAAAAGTATCCCAAGGTACCCAGAAGACTGAGGGAATAGTTCATATTAGATATAATTTAAATTTAATTTCCCCATAAAGCCTATCTAGTGTTAAGAACACTTGTGCAAGATCAAGGGTTGTAAATGGTAAATATTAATTTCTTTGGTCACTCTTTTTACTTGCCTCAAAACTGGAGCCAGGTCTTCAGCTATCATAAATCAGCTCCTCTAAAATGAAAAGTGTGTGTTGATTTACACAGTTGAATATCTGGTCCATGAGCTTGTTTTCTATGTGAAGCAGTATGCTTCTCCCTCTGCGAACTGAGAGGGGAACCCCACCTTTCTGTTGTTCAGGTGTAGTATAATATACCTGATGAAGGATTTGGCAAGCTGTGCCATTAAAGAGGAACATCTCTTTTCTTGCTTTGTATTGTGAATTTGAGAGATTCAGAGCCCTGAAGAAACCAACCTTCACATACCAATAGTAGGTGATGAGTGTGTATTTTCAATAAGTGTGCGACAGACTTTAGCCTCTCTTTGAGAAAACAGATTCCCAATACATATTTTCAGATTATGTTTTCTTTTTTTTCTTTTTCTTCTGGGAATTCTTTTGCTATATTAAATGCAGCCATATGTTTGTCATGATTTCATTTATAAGGTCTTATTTTTAAAGGACTTTGACTATTAATTTTTTGGGAAGTTAAAATTGATTCAGCTGAAATTTTCATAGAAATTTTAACCTCATCCACTCTCTATTTCATTAAATCAGTCTCACTTATTTTAAGATTATCAGAAGGAAACTCTCCTACTTTCCAACTCAGTTCTCAGTTACATTTTGAATGCATGTTTATGCTCACATCTAAAAAAATTACTTGAAAACCACCAAATGTAACAAGTAGAGGAGAAATCAGTAGTTTTTCACAGATGTGGAGAATCACAGATTATAAAGTTTCTCTAATTTCCCTAGGTTTTATACTTCATAATGGAGTAAAGAAACACTCTATTTTCTTTAAGGAATTTTATTTATAGTTTCAAAGATTAAATATAGTGAGTCAGATCACCTGGTGTAATTCTAGTGTATTCCTAGAGGTCAGAGAACCACAGAATAGTTTGGGTTTGAAGAGACCTTAAAGACCATCTATTTCCAACCCCTCTGCCATGGACAGGGACACTTTCCACTAGACCTGGTGGCTCCAAGCCCCATCCAACCTGGTCTTGAACACTCCCTGGGATGGGGATTCACAACTTCTCTGGGCAACCTGTTCCTATACTGTAATTTTTAATATTGAATTACATGTTTTCTAATGTGGCAGCTGTTTCAGCATAGGAGTAATGGGACACCTGTACCACTGTGGAGTTAGGATTTTGCAGCAGGTAAAACACAGCTTCCTTTGCAAAAGAAAAAAGTCTTTATGTAAAGGCTTCATTTAAATGCCTATAAATGTCAAACTGACAGCTCAGTAAATGAAAAATTAAAGGATTTTTTCCTAGAATTGGACTATTTTTAGGAATCCTTGAAAGTCCAAGGGCTTTAATGTGCAGTGGTTTTGCAGGCTTGGCTGCATGTTCTTTCCCAGGCATTTGTGCTGCTTCCCTCCCTCAAGTGGGGTTCGGCAAGCAAGGTCTTTAGGAAGTTCTACCCTTCACACATTTTTAAAATCTGAATATCTGGAATTTTGCTTCAAGCATCTGAATTCTCAGGTTTTATTTAGAAAAAACATTGAAGTAAAGGCAGTGAAACTTTTTTCAGTTTTTCCATTGCAAAACATAACTGAGCAAGGAAAAAAAGAAAAAGTCCTAAACCTTTCATATATACTGCACTTCAGTATATTTTTTAACAGTATTTTGATAAAATAATTCAGGCAGAAATATACATCTCTATTTTTTTGCATTCACAGTGTCTTTTGGTGTTTTTGCAGGATAGTTAGATTATTTTATCTGAGCTACTAGAGTTAAGACTGGAGGACCAATTTTAACTTCAATGAAACAGGATTATATTTGGTAGTTATTTTACAAATTGAAATGTGTTTACTTTCACTGATTTATTTTGTTAATATATTTTGCCTCTTCTTGTATCCACATACTGTAAATATCTCTTTTTTTTTTAAGTAATATTTCGAGTATGTTAAGAAATTAAATTCTAGCCCTATTGATATTAGTAGAAGTTTTCTACTGGTTTTAATGGGGCTAGCATTTAATCTCATTAGAAATTAAACTTATTCTGCAGTTTTTTGTCAGATTCTTCAGATTAATTTCAGGCGAGTCTTTGCCTGATGAGGGTGTATAAATCAGACCAATTGAATATATGTTTCTAAAATAATTGAAGTCTGCACTGTGATCACTGCAGTTGCATTTGGAAGCAGTAGAACAAATGCACTTTGTAATTTGTACTGTAAAAGCTAAAATATTTGGGCTGATTGATAGAGATAGTACCTTGAAAAAATGAAGCTAGAAACCAGTCTTTCTCACAAATTTTGTTAGTCTCATAGTGTTAGATCATCAAAATGAAGGCATGTGAAAAATAGGCTTATTAAGTTAGAAGCAATTTCAAACACTCTGTTAAATCTCACCAACTGATGGGAGCAACGGATTAGTCTGGAACATCAAAAGCTTTGCATCAAGGCTGTATCAGTCCTTCCATGAGAAAGTGCAGTGTGCACTTGCAAAACTGTGATGTTTTCTGGAGAGGTGTGTAGGGGGTGTGTGTTTGCTGACTTTTCCTAATGTAAGTGGTATTTACACAGGGAATTTTTTTTTAACTGTCATGTCTATGTAAGAGTGTAGGTTGTGATGGTTTCCAAAAGCCTCCTGATAGATTTTTGCAAGTAAAACTGGGGAAGAGATCTGTCTAATATATCTGTTTCCATAATTAATGAATCAGTAGATGGCATCAGGGTAAATAAATCCTGTAATGAGAAATAGAGGCCACTTCTCAATAATTTCAATGCACAGCCATATGCCATGTGCCTTTGCTTAACACAATGCAAAAGACTTTATTACATCTTTATATATAATTTGATGAAAAAAATCCAAGATATTTTCCACCTAGTCATCAAAAAGCCTGGAAGAATGAATGTTGATCAGCAAGACTTGAATTTTTGAGATCTCTTTTGATGTGATATATTAAAAATGATCCAGTCTGAGAACAGATACTCATTTGATAATGTTGTTTTGATTTTATTATTTTATTATGGTTAAAAAAACAAAACCTTTACTGTGTGAAATTAAGGAAAATGGGAGGAAAGTGGGTTCACCAATAAAGTTCACTTTAGGATTTTGGAAGGAATGATGTTACACTATTTTTTAAATGTATTTACAATGTATTCTTTGCCTAACTCTGTAAATTTTGAAATGTAACTATTGTAACCTCAAATAAATAAATAAATAATCATAATAATGAAGTGTTTCATGTTGCTAATTAACATTTAAAAAGCACAGATCCTGCCCCCCATCCCCTCATGGGAATTGTTTTAGGGTTGAGCTAGTTTATGCCGTTTGAACTCTGCATACTTTATGAAACAGCAGCTCTAGGTCACATTTGAAATGATAACAGGGTTGTATTGCTTATCTAAACAAAAAGGCTATTAGCCTGTAGTCTTTTATATGAAGCCTTTCTGTTTGGATCAAAGTTACTGATGTGTCTACTGTAAAAATATTTTAGCAAGTCATTTAAGAAGAATCTTCTAGGTTTTGGCACACAAAATATTTCAGTTACTGTAATGATCATCTGATCTTAAAATTTATATAGGTCTTAAACTTCATTACATGTTTTGTGTAATCTTGAAGTAAATGGCGTTATCGCTTAAATTTAAATGTCAAGTGTAATTGAGGGCATTCTTAACTCCTATTTTAAAATGTTTCAGTATTTCCTTTTGTTATATAAAAAAACATCAATTTAGTTTGAGAGATTGAGACAAAGCAGTACCTATATTCACAGTAAAGATGTAGAGGTGAGGCTGGAAGAAGCTGTGTCTCCTTTGGCTTTCAATTACTTAGGTGCCTCTATGCGTCACTGTTATAGCTTTTGCACATTTCATGAAAGCATTCCTAGACACTATTTTTAAGCTCCTCAGTAATCTGAGGGGAGTATTGTTTTCACCAAAGCTGCGCTCTTCTGCTTGTTAGCCTTGAGCAAGCTGCGAATCTCTGCTTGCCTCAGTTTCCCCCATAGGCAAAAGGAGGTTAATAAGCACCTCAGAGTTCTTTGAGATCCTCTAATGGAAAGCTTTCTGTGAGAGTCAAGTACTGCAATTATTATTGCTAACATTATTGTACCTGTTATGTGTGTTTTAAAGCTTAGTGTGATATTTACACCTAAATAAGGCTCCATGTCTCCTTCATTGTAAACATACTGACGACTCCAGGGGGCAATTCAGACAACCAAAATTAGACTTAATTCTGAAATTATTTTAATTAGAATAGACTCCTGGAGATATCAGTCTTTTTCCTCTACTTATAGAGAAAACAGCAAAGTTTAAATCCCATCCCTAAAGCTGGAATTAATCTTGCTGAACTTCAGAGATGTAAAAGTTAGGTACCTTGGCTAACGTGGATACCTAATGTCTTTGTGTTTACTGGGGAAGGAGGGGAGATGGTGATGCTCCAGGCTGCAATTTCCAGAATGGGATTACCTTACTCTGAACAACTTGTCTCTGGCTACAGTGGTAGGGAGTTTAGGTGATTATGATCTTGGCAGAACTTGCCTAAATTTAGGAAAGCTAAAGTAATGATTTACAGTCAGTCTCATTGAATGGTTTGGGTTGGAAGGGACCTTAAAGACCACCTAGTTCCAACATCTCTGCCATGGGCAGGGACATTTTCCACTAGACCAGATTGTTCAAAGCCCCATCCAACCTGGCCTTGAACACTTCCAGGGATCGGGAATTCGCAGCTTCCCTGAGCAACCTGTGCCAGTGCCTCACCACTCTCAAAGTCAATTCCTGTCCAATATCTAATCTAACCCTGCCCTCTGTCATTTTGAAGCCATTCCCCCTTTTCCTATCCCTCCATGCCCTGGTCCAAAGTCCCTCTCCAGCTCTCTTGTAGCCACTTTAGGTACTGGAAGGTGCTCCAAGGTATCCCTGGAGCCTTCTCCAGGCTGAACAACCCCACCTCTCTCAGCCTGTCTACATAGATTTAAAGGTCTAAATTCCCCATTCAGGTTCTGCTAGCTAATATCTTTTTGTTTCCTGTGCATTGATACCCAGTGGTTGCAGTGCAAAAGTATAGTGCTTCTTATAGAATCACTGCTTTTAACCTATAGCTGAGATTTTACTGTTGATTCTCCCATTTTACTTGTGTTGCCATTATAATGAAATAAGAGATAATAGGAGCATGGTTCTTACAACACAGTTTGCATCACCGAATGTTGAGATGTGGCTCTATGAAAAGCATGGGAGCAGATAGCAGATAAGAAATTACTGACTTTTCTATGTTGCAAGCTTAAAATGAAGGTTGATATGTGTAGGCATGCATTTTTGTGCATGTGACTTCTGATTTAATTGTCCTGAGTGGAGCTAGTTTTAATATGTAAATTAAGGGAGAATTGGACACTTGGAAACATTAACCCCAAGCTGACCTCTGAATTCTTTAAAAATAAAAAATGCAGTCTTTCCCTCCCCCTATTAAGATTAAATGTAAACAGCTGGATTTTTCTGCTGGTATTTACTAACTTTCATCTTTGCCTTTTTCAAGCATTTATTGCTTTAGAAGTGAATTATAGCTTATCACCTGGGATATGTACATCTTCCAGCTACCTTTGTTGCATTTTTCCCAACCTGGAAACTCGAGATAATTTTATTAAGGAGGCAATATAAGAGCAGTTCTTTATTTGAAGGCCTTCATGGCACTTATGGAAAGATGTCCACAAAAGCCCATCCCCTCAAGGGATGAGTACATATTTATAGGTTTTAGGAAATTAGCATAATTGATAAAAAGCAACAATTAGGAGGACAAGTGGTGATGCAATTCCCCCCCAGGTCAAGCCCCTTCTCTGGAGTCCCCCCTTCGGCAGTAGCTGTACTTTGTCCATGAAAATGTATCTTGAAGACTTGTTCTCAACCTTGGTTCCCAGGAAGAACCAAGAAAGCATTGGGGCCTTGTACCCCCCGGGGCTTGGAGCTCTGGAATTTCTTTTGTATTTCTGCTTAAAGAAAGGGCATGGAAAAGTACTGGGAAAACTAGCCACTAATACAGTAGACTACAGAGCTACAAATATATGTGCAAAGAATATAGAAAACATAGGAAAAAAGGCAAAACCCAAGCCGGCATCACCTTGCCTTCTCAAAATACATGATTTTTCTTAAATAGATTGTTTAAGTTACTGATAAGGGAACCTCCTAATTGTGTTACATTATTTTAATTCTGGTATGGTTTGTTTTGGTGTATTTTTCTATCTGTTGAAATCCTATTACAGTAAGTAATTGCAAGGAGTGGTTCTGTTGCAAAGAAAAGATTATAAAGTTCAATTTTGCTTGCAGTTAGTTGTATAAACGTCTTTACATTTAGTCCTTTTGACTTTTCAACTTGAAAGCATTTTTTCACTTTATTTCCTAGCTGAAGCCAATAGTCTTTATTTCTTGGTGCCACACATAAACTTTGCATCATGTCACCAGGTGATCACGTAGTTGGCTAGGGAAGTATTATTTATTTCCAAATTTAGCTGGTCCTGTCCCATCCTTATAGCACTGAAAAGGAAACAGGCTTTTGTGAACAGAGGAATTTTTTTATATGCCTTTGCTGCAACTTTTATCTAGTTGTAGTTCTCTACAACTTATTGTTTGGGCATTTTTAAACACACATAGGCATTTATTGCTTATTTCTTCTTTTATACATGCTGAGAATCCAGGAACTTCTTGCAGCATTGTGGCTATTGTCTTTGTTGGTCATTTACTTGTGATAGATATGGTTAAAACTGTTGTCGGGCCCTTTTGTTTTCAAATCTGATTCTGAAAGGCAAGGTTGAGAAAAAAATAGATCTCTGTTGTGATTGCTTTGTAAATAAGCAGCTTGTTTTTTTCCAGATTGGTAAATTGGTGGCTCTTACACTGACAGATGTAATGACAGTATTTAAATTATATTGAAAATATTTTTGTCTGTTTGATGTATACTAAATTGAAGCAGAGTTATACGGTGTTCTGTTTGGAAGTGTGGAAGATACAAGAGTGGAGCTACAAATAACAAGTTTATGCTTGTATTTCCTACTGATGAAGACTTTCACACAAGTTATTTCTATGGGTAGGTGATTAGAATATCACTCTGCATGTATATACGTTTATAATACACTTTTGCATGATTATACATGTAGGAGTGGTACAATTTTGACTTGAAACTATTGGTGCCTTTTGTCCCAATGCAATTTTATTTGTATAGACATGTCTATCTAAAAATCAAATTTCACTTCTGCTTTTGGGGATCTGAATAAGAAGTGAGAGAAACAAAGACCTGAAGGAACAATACATAGCTCCTGAAATTTTAGATAACCTATTGAAAAAATGGGCAAATAGTCAATATTGTACTTGACCCTCGTATCTTCTCCACTCGACTGTTTATTTTTACAGCTCACGTTATATATGTTCACATGAAACTCTAATGATAATACTGAAAGACAACATGCCTCTCTATGATTCAGTCCAGCTGTAGCTTATGCATGTAATTTAATCATCGGCTGTCACAAATAATTAACTGAACATCAGCCAGCTTAATTTTTAACTTGGTCTTCTGTTATTTTGTAAGTCTTTTAAAAAGACAAAGATTGCCTTTCAGTTAATTATCATTACTTCTTTTCCAGTCATAATCATCAGCTTTTCATGTTGATCTTTAATACATTGCCATTGAACTACCCATTTATTTTTGTCAGGTCTGTTTTAAGTTTCTAATATAACATCATTTTACGAAATTGTTGTTTTGAAGGCAGGTCTGATTGGAAATATTTTGTGAATTTCTTCATACCTTGTTGCCATTCTGATCTTTAGTATGACTTGAGCGATATGGTCACTCTTCAATGAAGTGTGTTGCTGATCACAAAATAGGCACTTCTGAAAACAGTGAGTTGAATTATGTTTCAGGCACCAAGTTACAAAAACCAAAACTAAACAAAGCCAAAACAAAAGAAACCCCACCCTAAAAACCTCAAGAGAAACAGCTTTTAAGAGAATTAAATTTGAAATTTTTTTCTATTTCATCCTTGATTTTGTTGATGAAGTCTTGGCCCGAAAAGAGTTTTGATTGTCTCATTTGAGGAATGGGAACTCCAGCCACTTTCATCCACTATGAGTCAATAAGCTGTAGCTGGGGTGAACCATTTGAGTTAAACTGCACATCCTTTCAGAATTATTTTTTCATTCGCTCTGCTTCTACATTAATCTTTGTCTTGAATTTGACTTTTTTCTGAGCCTCTTCTGTTTCTAGCATGCTTTCCAATTATAAGTGATTTTAATTAATTACAAAGAATATAGTTGGTCCTAACAAAATAGACCAAAAATAGCTTTTTGTTATTCCTCAGGAACAGATTTCAGAATCTCATAAGCTATTTTCTCTCCCTCTTTCCTTCTTCACTTTGGTGACCAAAAATGCATATGGTAATCATATTGAATTAAAAGCATATTTATCACTGCACATGATAGTTTTGTTTCTTGTTATCCTTGATTTTAAAAAAAACAACACCAAAAAACATTGCTACTTTTAAAAAATTCCCTGCCCTTGACAGGTAAATGTTATGAAAGGAATGTTGCCTAATGTTAAATTGATTGTCACTGGATCAGTTATATCAAAAAGTTAGTCTTATTCAATCAACCATAATGTAATGTAAGCTCTCACTTGACTTTTGTAAAATTCTCTAGATATTTTGTCTTGACAAATTTAATGTCCTGTATCTTATTATGTTTTATTTAAAACTGAAGTTTATCCTTTTAAGATTGTAAATATAATGTCATCAGATATGAAGATGTTGATGTGTTAATATAAAAGATAATACACAAATAAGTGATAATTTCATAAATGTGTTTTTCTTACATTTGTGTTTTCTGTGTATGCAAAGGTTAAAATGTCTCTGTAATCTCAGAGTATGTTCATTAACTGAAGTTTAATGATTCATATAATGAATGTATCACTATAAACTATAAGCTTCATGTAGGAGATTTTATTCATCCTTAAATTATTGGACTTTGTACTTTTAGAGGGGGTTTTCACAGTATGCAGACTTCTAATCTGTGCTGTTTTTCTCTCCTGCAGATGGACCTCCAGTTATAGCTCACTATGATATATCAGACACAAACTCAGACCCAGAAGTGGTAAATGTGGACAATCTGTTAGCAGCTGCAGTAGTTCAAGAGCACAATAATTCTTTAGGAAATCAAGACTCAGGATCTACCTGGAGAACCAGAGGGCTGCTAGATGAACTGAGTGCTGATACAGGTTTGGTTAAATTCTCTTCCTCTGACATTTGTTCCAACATCTCAGTAGGTATCTCTCTCTTTCTTGCTTTCAGTACTTTTGTAGTTTATACATCTTTAAAAGCTCCCTAAGTGGATTTTGCAAAAAAAACAGTACCAGTGCTTATTAAAAAGCTCTGACATTTATTCCAAAATATAACTGATAAAAACTGACAAAGATTCCTGCAATATATTTTTGACACTAATTTTCTTATTTATTTTTTCTCCTTTGTTTCCTTCTAATTACTATTTGGAATGTAAGTCTGGGGTTTTGGTGTTGTTTTTGGTTTTATTTTAATGAAAGTGAGCTAAGCTTGTTACTGGATGATTGATTATGATGACCCATGCCACTAGCTATTAAACTTGTCTGCTAAAGAATAGGTTGGAGCCTGGGTTCTAAGGCAGAGTTAGTTTATTTCAACTCAAGCTGGGTGTCTCCAGAGATGGACCCCGAACAAAGAAATTCCTGGACCTTTATACCCTTGTGCACCCAATCTTCACACACCCTGCATGCATCTCTTGGTCCAATGGTGATTTATGTTCTGGGGTCTTTTAAGACATCAGTAGATTCTTTCCACATAGGTAGGCCATTAACTGCTCTTACCTTCCAGCTTGGGCCAACCTTGGGGGCCTCCAGGGTCTCAACCCTTATGCAAACCTATTCAACTTTTCTCTGTTTCCTCCTCTGTTTAGCCATCCATGCTAATAGAACTCATTTTAAGTTCACTGATCCTAAGCTTTAAGCAGGGCCCACTCATGCCAAGCTGTAAGCAAGTTACAATTAATCTTAAACCTATACAATTAATTTCTGATATTTCGTATTTAAATGTAAACTTAATTTGATCCCCAACTGGTCATAATCTAAGTATTGGAATTGTCTGTATCTTTTTTCTTTCTCTCTTCATTTTTTTAAAATACAAGCAGTAAATCTTCCCATATTCCTTCTGCACCTTAGAAAATCGGACAGACCAGCATCAGATAAACCTGAAGGGTAAAAAGGTGCTGGTAAGTGAGCTTAGCATTTTAATGGGTTTGCATGGCCTGGTTTAGGTAGCAAGGGGGCTAAAGGAGTGACTTCTGTGAGAAGCTGATAGAAGCTTTCTCCATGTCTGGCAGTCAATCCCTGGCAGCTCCAAAGATGGATGTGCCGCTGGTCAAGGCTGGGCCAATTAGAAATGGTGGTAACACTTCTGTGATAACATATTTAAGAAGAAAGAAAAAAAAAGTTTTTTGGGCCAGAGAAGAGCGGAGTGAGAATACATGAGAGGAGCAACTATGCAGACACCAAGGTGAGCGGAAAAGGAGGGAGAGGAGCTGCTCCAGGCACCAGAGCTGAGATTGCCCTGCAGCCTATGGCGAAGACCATGGAGAAGTAGCTGTCACCCTGCAGCCCATGGAGGAGACCCACACCAGAGCAGGTGGATGCCAGAGAGGAGGCTGTGACCCTGTAGGAGGCCCGTGGAGAGAGGAGACCCCTCTGGAGCAGTCTGTTCTTGATGAACTGCACCCTGTGGAAGAGTGATCCATGCTGAAGCAGTTTGAAGGATACTGTTGCCCATGGGATGGAGTCATTGTCGTGGTTTGATGTGGAAGTGAATTTTCTCAGGAAGTTGGTAGTCAAACCAATCAGTGGTCACATTTGGATATTGGCACCTGGAGTGTCCACTGAAGGCTGGACATGCCTCTGAGAACACAGGGGGTTAAAAGCAAGAACTCCCAGGAGAACTGTCTCTTTGGTTCCAGTCATCAGAGAGTGTAAACCTCCCCCACCCAGCCTGAGGCTGGGCGCTGGGCGGGGCAGGGGAAGCCATGTGGCCCAGGCTGAGGTAGGCCGAAGGATAGAGGGACTGGAACTGAGCCAGTTCCTGCAGACAGAAGGGTGGAGGAAGTCTGAGATGTCTTTGTTTCCCCCCCAACCTAGAGGGAAAGAAACAGAGAGCCTGAAGACACCTGGAAGTTTGCTGGCAGAGGAGAAGGGGGGGGGGGTGGGGGGAAGGTGTCCAGCATGGGAGATGGAGTCCTGGGCCGAGATTTCAGCCATCCAGGGAGTCCGGGAATTTTAACCCTTTCCTGGGAAATGAAGGCTTTGTGAAATATTACTCCTCCTCATTTTGAAGAAAAGAGAGACAGCCAGGGACCTGAGATGTTAGGAAAAGAAGGTTGGGGGGGATGATGGAGTGGCTTTTGGCTGGACTTTTCTTGTTAGCCATAGACTGAACCAATTTCTCCTGCAAGAGAGATTGCATTTTAGGGGGATGCATGGTGAGCCAAAAGACCTGCTTCAGCAACTACCAGTACAAGAATGGAGTGAACAGAGAAAAGCTGAGGAGGGTGTGATGATGCCCTCTGTCTTCAGGAAGACGAAGATATCTGTTTTCACCCTCAGCCCCAGGGGAGGAGGAAAATGGGGGGGACTCTAGTCCCAAAATGAGACACTGAACTGTTGTTCCTGTCGGTCCTTGGCAAAGCATCCTTAAAGGAGCCCTATGAGCAGTCTGTCCATGCACGGTGGTGAGAGCACTGTGCATGGAGAGTGTCACAATGGCAGATTTTCTCTGGGCAGTGCCATGTGTGACATGGAAGCACATTAAGTGACAATTGTGTTTCCTGGGGGCCTATGGTGCAAGGGAGACTCCTCTCTCCCTTGATGGACTGAGCATTGATTATATTGAAGGGTGATAACTTGATTGAGGTTCCAAGTTGTGTCTCACTGTGGTTTGTTGGAGTTGGGTGGGGGGAGGAGGAATATTTTGGAAGGTTTTCATTTTGGATTTAGTGGGGATTTTTTTCCCCTTTTTTCCTTTTATCATAGTAGTAGTTTAATAAAAGTTTTTTTTTTTTTTCCTTTGTTATTAAGCTTGGGCCTGCTCTGCTCCGGATCACATCTCACAGCATTTATTTAGGAAGGTGTATTTTCATGGGGGCGCTGGCATTGCGCCAGCGTCAAACCGTGACACTCATGTTTCAGCAGTTTGCAAAGAGCTGTTGCTCGTGAGATGGAGCCATGTCAGAGAAATTCACAGAGAGCTGTCCCCTGTGGGAGGGACCCTACAGTGGAGCAGGGGAACAACTCTCCCTGAGCACCGGGAGAAGCCACAAGTGATGAACTGACCATAACCCTCATTCCCTGTCTCCCTGTACCACTGTAATAGGAGGTAGAGCCAGGAAGGAGGGAGGGGTGAGGGGAAGGTGTTTTTAAGGTTTTATTTTACTTCTCATTATCCTGTTCTGATTTTGTTAGTAATAAATTCAATTAATATCTCCAATTCTAGCCTGTTTTGCCTGTGACAGTATTTGATGAATGATTTCTCCTGGTCCTTATCTCAACATATGAACCCTTTGTTATATTTTCTCTCCCCTATCCAGCTGTGACAGGGAGTGATAGAGAGCAGTGATTCGTGGAAAGACTCCACAACTCGTAAAGTTGTAAAGTAGGTTATTCGGTGCCGGGCGCATGGAGGACAGTTCCTCCAAAAGCACGCTTGCCTCCCGAGAAACCTGACCCTCTTTTTATTCTCTGAAATACTACATATGCATCAAGTTTCGCAAGTTTCATGCATATTCCCGGCCTAGCCCTGCTTCCTGTTATAATTAGCTTATCAGTCCTTCTGCAATTGCAGTGCTCTCTGGTGGTTGTCTGGTGGTTGCAGGAGGAAGGGCAAATGAGTCTTCATCAATGTGAACTTTTCCCCTTTTCTTCCTGGTGCATGTTCTTTAGTCTCTTGGCTGTAGCCCAAACTATAGTGCTGGTCTAAGCTGGTTTAGAGTGCAAGGAACCTCTCTTATCTCCAACAGCTTGCAGGCTCTCCCATTCCTTCTACCTTGTTTTGGGTAAGGAGCTCTTCTTATCAGGATCTCTGCATTTCTTCCTTTCCCATATTCACAGGCCTTACAAGCAAGTTAAGCAAGTTAAGCAACATACATTGTCTAAAACAGCTATCCTGAATCCTAAATTAATTTCTAACCCCCATATCTCAGCAGCTTTGGTGGATGCTTGGAATCCAGCTAGCATCAACCCACTCTTCCATAGGGTGCAGTCCTTCAAGGACAGGCTGCTCCAGCGGGGGCTCCTCTCTCCACAGGCCCCCCACAGTGTCACAGCCTCTTCTCAGACATCCACCTGCTCCAGCATGGGTCTCCTCCATAGGCTGCAGGTGTATCTCTGCATCCCCCGTGGACCTCCAGGGGGACAGCTGCTTCACCGTGGTCTTCACCATAGGCTGCAAGGCAATCTCAACTTGGGTCCCGGGAGCACTTCCTCTCCCTCCTTCTTCACTGACCTTGGTGTCTGCATAGTTGTTCCTCTCACATATTCACATATTCTCACTCTGCTCATCTCTGGCCACAATTACAACTGTGCAATAACTTATTTTTCTTTCTTCTTAAATATGTTATCACAGAGGCGTTACCACCATTGCTAATTGGCCCTGTGAAAAACATGTTCACTCTCCTGTGAAAATTTAAAAAGTTTAATAAAGGACAATAGGAGACAAGGACCATAGAGAAAAGGTTATTACAGCTGGGTGCATCTTGGCACTTAGCCAAGACCACACAATTACCTTCAGGGATACCCCTTAAATACTTTTTCCCTTACATCAGCCCTTTGCATATTCATAGAACCTTATGCATATCCATAATTAATTTACATATTCCAGGAACTGTTTTACATGGCCCCTCCTTGGGTCTGCCTTTTTAGAGCACGCGTGTTTCTTGGCTGTGGTTTTGGCTCCTTCTCTTTATCACTTCCAGTTTGGGCCTTGGTCCATACTTTCTTCAGATGGCAGATGCTGATAGTTGGCATATCTGTAGCAGGTGTCCTCATCCTATGTTCATTGGATGTTATCCCATCCAAGCAGGCATTTTAGCACAAGCATAGCTATTTCACTACTATGTCTAAGCTTAATTAACAACAGAAATAAAGACTATATATTTATAAAAAAGTTACTTTAACATCACACATATAAAATCCATTTTAATATTTGTGAAAAGCCAATATTATAATATGTATCTATAACAGCTTAGCCTTGACCAGAGGCACATCTGTCTTTTGAGCCACCAGGGATTGGCTCTCCTAGATATGGAGGAAGCTTCCAGCAGCTCCTCACAGAAGCCACCCCTGTAGGCCCCAGCTACCAAAGCTTGGTCACGCAAACCCAATACATTCCACCCTTTGCCTCTGTGAATTACATATTTAAGAATTATCATTAAAATTTGGCTGGCTTGCTCAGTCGGTAGATCATAAGACTCTTAGGGTCGTGGATTCAGGCTGCACATTGAGTGCTGAAAAGGACTGTATAGGGTTGATCTTGACTGGACACCAGGTGCCCACCAAGTCACTATCACTCCCCTTCCCAGTGAGACGGGATAGAAAATAAGATGGAAAACAGCTAATAGATTGGGGTAAGGCAGTTTACTAAAGAAAAAAAAATTGCCCTTGCGTAAGCAAAGAGGAAAAAGAATTATTCTCCACTTTTCATTGGCAAGCATTGTTCAGCCACTTCCCAGGAAGAAGGGCTTCAGCATGCATAGCAGTGGCTCTGGAAGGCAAACATTGTAAATAAGAAATGCCCTCCCTGTCCTTCCTCCCTCCCTTAGCTTTTATATATGAGCTGATATCATATGGCACGGAATACCCCATTTGGTCAATTTAGGTCAGCTGGCCTAGTTATGCCCTCTCCCAGGGTCTTGCCCACTCCTGGCCCCTTGATGGAGGGTGGGAGGGGGTAATGTTGAGAGACAGCCCTGATGCTGTGACAGCCCTGCTCAGCAGTAGCCAAAACACTGGTGTGTTATCACTACCTTTCCAGCTGCCAATAGAAAGCACAGCGCTGTGAGGGCTGCTATGGGAAAATGAACTCTATCTCAACCAGACCCAATACATCTTGGTATAGTTCTGAGTACACATTTGTCAGTACTGGCCTTTTCTTATAATCTCTAGGATTGCACATTTGGAAGGCCAAATTTTAAAATATTTCATCTTGTTCACAAATTTAATCTTCAGCCAGTATCTAGTTTAACAGACATTAAAGGATGTGGACCCATGGGAGAATAACAACATAAACTTTATCTTGTTGCCGCAGGCTGCCAGCTGGGCAATAATTAGCATTGACTCCATGATTGCAGAAGGCTGATCAATTGCTTTATTTTATCATCTTATACTATATTATACTATACTTATTAAGAAACTCAGTAACCCCTACAGCCAGTCCAATACAGCTTTGACTTAATTGGTCAATCAATCCAAACACCATCCAGTGTCCAATTAAGAAATCACCCTTTGGTAAACAAATCTCCATGACTGTCGGAATCTGTGGGTATTGGTGATTCCGAGATTGTAGAAAGTCTCTGTCTTTCTGCCCCGTTGCCAAAGAAGAAGCCATAATTCGTCTGTGCTGTTTTGTCCCTTTGAGAACAGGCTCAGCTGTCATATATATGTGTGGCCAAATTGCCGAGTCAAAATTACTTGAATCCTTTGGGCCCCCCCAAGAGAGTTTCAGTCCCAGAAATTGCTGTTCCCCAGCAAGTCACTGAGTTTCAGAGTTCTCAGCCGGACGGCACCGGCTGTGAGCTGCCAAGCGGCGCCGACTCTGTGGAACAGGCTGGCGGGGTGGGGGAGGGGAGGCTGGTTACAGGCCCTGAAGCAGACGGTGAAGCGGAGAGCGCAGCTGCTGGAGGCGGCAGAGCGCGGAGCGGAGAGTGCAGTCTCCTCCGGCGAGGTGGTGGCAGCTGCTGCAGCTTGCGGGGGCTGCCGCCCCGCAGCGTGGTGTGCCATCAGTCCAAGCAAAGCGGGCGGCGTCGCGGGGGAGCTGATCGGCGCCGCTGCCACGATCATCGGATCGGCGGGGGGTGCGGGGGGCAGGGCCGCCAGGGGGGCCACAGTCGTGCAAGGAAGCGCTGCGGCGGTTTCTCTTGGTCCTGGTAGGAGCGGCACCGGCGGTTGCAGAAGTGGGCTCGGGGCCGGCCGAAATAAAGAAACACCGGCTGCTCCTTCCAGAGCGGGGATGGGCTCCGCCGGCGGCCGCAGCAGGGCGGCCCGCGGCGGGGTCTAGCCCACCAGTCCTTGCAGGGCAGGGAATGCTGGAAATGCTGGCCAGTGCAAAGGCACTACTGTCGCCTCTCGAGATGCGGGCGGAAATGGAACGGGATGGTCCGTCCCAGTCGATCAGGACATGGTTCCCGGCGCCATCGCAGGCGAAAAGCATGTTGGCTTTGTCACTTTTCTGTTCCCCAGTGTTATAAATTATGACACGGGACCAATTTGTGTCACTTTATAAAGAGAATTTTATTAATTTAGCAAGCAAGCAGTACGGGCAAATGCAGCGCTGGGCGGCCGGGGAGCCTCTGCTCCCACCAACGGCTCGCACCGCACCTCCCGGTCTTTCAGTTCTTATACCCCTTCAGTTCCGGACTTTGTGATATTCTCGACGTGCTCTGCATCTGCGCGGCGTGTTGCTAGGGGTCTTTGTCTGCTGTCCAGTGGTCGTTTGAGGAAAGCTCCTATTCTTCTTCCTCTGAGGTAGCGTTAACCCTGCAATAACTTCTCCAAATATGGTAACGCAGCTTTCAAAGATCTCTCAATTCCACTATCTACTAATAGCAGTACATCCTGCCCTCCTGCCCCACTGTTTCCTGTGACTTACACAATCCCTGGGACTTTTCCTGATGAACAAAAACTATGCTATTGTCTTTCACACCAGGGTCTTGCCTCGAAGGGCTTTAGAACTGCATCTCCAGGTAGGGCCCAGTGCGGACGCGAGTGCATCTCCCCTGGAAATCTCACACACAGAATCGCCTATGTCTTCCCAAGTTCTCAGGCTCAGTGCAGCTCCCAGATCTACTGGGAACTCATGATCTCTGGCCCAACCCAGCAGATTGCAGAGCACTTGATCTTTATCCAATTGTTTGGACATGTGAGAACCCCGGGACTGATTCAGGGGTCTCGTGTGGTGGTAAAGTCTCTCCTCCAACCCATGCTTCCAAAGAAAAACTCCGCAGCCTCTTGTTGTTCGGTCGCAAGGCAGTTTATTGCTAGTTATCTAAAAGATTGTCTTTGCCCGCTGCGGCTGCTTTGGTCAGCGGCCCAGGCAGAGACACACACACTCCTGACACCCTCACTGTCTGGTGTCTTCGTCTTCTCTCTCCCCACCCAGGGCTGCTGCTATCTTTTATATGATATATTACGTATTATATGTTTACAGATTTTCCCCAATACCTACTATCTATGTTACAATGTGCTTTTCTACTCTAAACCAATCTGTGAGTGCCAACATCACCAAGAACATGGAGGCAAGGAAGAAGAAGGAGGAAGAACAGGATCAGGCCCACTTTCCTCCATCTTAGAACTCCTGACCCCCCTTGTACAAAGTAAAATTTTCCTGTACAGGTGTTAAACCCCCCTGTACAATACTAAAAAATTTTCCCCTTTAATTTGTAATTACTTCTACTATACCATCTAACCCTCTGTGACCGCTTGTTCCACCTTCAAAGTTGGTAACTCATTCCATGGCTCAAACTCAAAATCCCAGCTGTTTTCAGCTGCTTGCCAGGGTCTAAAATGCTTCTGACCAAGGCCTGGAACCTCTGAAAATGTCTGAGGGACATTTTGAGTTCCGACAGGACACACTTCCTCCAGGATCCCAAATGCTGTGCCAGTACCCCTAGTGCCAGGCGCATCCTTTCACGCACAGATAAATAAAGTGATTTGGTTGTGTAGGAATCCCAATGCAAGGATTGGCATTTAGGCTTTTGTAGGGCTTGAAAGGCCCTCTGACTCTCAGGAGCCCATACCAAGTAATTTTTCATTGGAGGGTTTTGCCAGTACCCCATAATGGACAATCCATAACTGACACCATCCAGCCATACCTAAGAAGGCTTGTAGTCCTTGGCTCTAGAATCTGGCAAAAGGCTTTTTTTTTCAGCTGCTTCCCAAGCTTCTTTCTTCCTGCAAGATCTCAAAACCAAGATATATTACTGCTTTTCTGCCTATTTGTGCCATTTTCTTTGACACCCTGTATCCAGATTGTCTCAAGAAATTTAACAGATTTACAGTAGCATCAAGGCACTTCCTTTCAGTCTTGGCAGAATATCATCTACATATTGTAGTAAAGTTCTGTCCAGATTTTTTTTCCAGGTTTCCAAATTTTTTTTTTCCAACTGATTGTCAAATATAGTGGGATTCTTCTGAAGCCCTGGGGTAGCACAGTCCGTGTTATCTGCACTTTCCACCCAGTGTTTGGATTTTCCCACTCAAAAGCACACAATTTCTATCTAGGTCAAGAGGTATTGCAGAAAAAGGCATCCTTAAGATCGAGCACTGGACCATTTGTATTCCATTTTCAGTGTTGTCAAGAGTGTGTATGGTTTCGCTACTACTAGATAAATATCAGGTTCTTTTTATTAATGGCCCTTAAATCTTGTATTAATCTGTGTTCCTTATGGATCTTCTCAGTTCAGTCAGAGAGAAAAGGAGAGGTTTCTACCAGGCTGGGCCCGGGAAAGAGTTTGAAAGGAATGTAAATAATTTACTCTCTTGTTGTTCACATTGTTTATAGATATGTTCTGCCACTGTGCATCATTCACAGCACACCAGTGGTGTGACATGTTTTTACTTTAAGACCAATGAAATTAGTCTGCATGATGTTCTCTATAAAAAGAGCAATGTATTTGAAATAAATCAGTTCAGTTCTTTTAGCCTTCTGACTTGGAGTCTTCTTTAGCCCCGTCCTGCCTCAACAGCGACAGTTCCTCATTTTGCTTTTTAATTAATAAAATCGGGGTGTTATATTCTGACTCATACCCTTTCAATAACCCATATTTTAAAAGTTTTTCTATAAGCTTTTCCAACCCCTTCCTTGCCTCCCACTTAATAAGGTAACGTTTTTGCTTTACCGGTCTGGCTTCAGGTTTGAGAGTAATTCTCACTGGTTTGGCCACCTTTGATCATCCAGGCAACTCAGTTGCCTATACCAACATGGTTACAGCATTCTCTCCCTCCTCTGGGATTTCTTCCAACTCTTTTCATTCCTATGACATAAAATATTTGCCTCAACAGCTTTTTATTTGGGTATTTGAACTTGTATTTCCCCATCCTGGAAAGTTATTTGAATAACCAGTTTTCCCAATAAATCTCTCCCCAACAAGGGGATTGGGCATTCAGGCATATACAAATTCATGTGGTCCCCCCACTGTTTTCTTAATTTAAATAGTAATAGTTGTAAAAAAGGCCTGTTCTCTTTCCTCCCTGTTACACCCACAGTGCTTACAGGTTTCAAGCTAAATTTTCTTCCGCACATATTCAATACTGAATAAGTTGCTCCTGTACCAATTTTTAAAATTTACCTTTTCATTCCCCAGCAATAATGCAACCAGGCACTCAGCTAAAGATGATTCCCCTGGTTCCCTTTCAGGGTAATTCTTCATCTTCACTTAAGGTCTTGAGCTTGATGGCTTGAAAAGTTGGATTTAGTTTTTAGGTCTTAATTCCCCTGCCTTGGGGACACTCTGTTTTCCAATGTCCCCTTTCTTTACAAATTGCCAAAATATACTTCAGCCACCAATCTTTACAAATTGCCAAATATACTTCAGCCACTAATTATTGCAATAACCAAAGTATACTTCAGCCACCAACTATTAAAATATTCAACCAATTGTTTTTGAGTGGGGGGGGTCCTGAGTCCTAATTATGGTTTCAAATACCTTAGCAACTCTAACTGAATCTTCCCTATAAACTCCTGCCACTTTTCTTCATGACATTAAATCTACTATTAAAAATGGGTTTTTTACTGTTACTGGACCATGATTCCTGACCACCTGCTGGAAGGAAGTCATCAGAACTTCCCCAGAATCTCCCCCAATATCTCCTTTCTGCCTTTTGGTGCATCCCACAATCAGACTAAAATCCTCCGATCCCCTAAAAAATTCTCTCCATTCTAGTCCACTTTCCAACAACCTCCTCATGCATCTAAATGTATTCCTGGGTGATTGATCATTCCCCCTCCATTCTTTGCTGAGGAGCAACCATCAGCTCTAAATCCTCCTCCTCTTCTCACCTGCACTTTAAGCACCCCTGTCCTATTCCACACGCAGAACAACGTATCTTCAACTATTTGCCTTTCTTTTCCTTTTTAAGGGCTAAAATTAATGGATCTTGTGGGGTTGTCCTGCATTCCTTTTGCTATTCTGGATGATTTCTTAGGGTGAAAAACCAAGTCAACATAAAGAACTTCATCCCACTTATTCTCCCTTCTACAAAACAGCATTAATTGCAATATGGTATTATACTGTATGGTTCTATCCTTCAGCCACTTTTCTTGGTCTTCCAGTATGTAAAGTGGCCACCACTGATTACAAAATTTTATGTTTTTCTCGTGTAAGGGGATCACATCTGATTTGTTTCCAGTGTTTCACGATACAGTGCAGTGGTGACACCTGTGAAACCCCTTTTGAGGTTTTGTTTCCCATTACAACCAATTACCATTTAGGAGATCCTAGAAGGGACTCTAACCCTTCCCTGTTCCCTCCCACCTTAGGTACCTTTAAACCCAACCCTACAAAGGTTTTGCTGTGCCTAACAGGCAGATTAACAGTTAACACCTTTAAAGTAAAGAATGCCTTTATCTTACCAGGGGTCTTGCTCTGATTTTCTTTAGACTGGGGCTTGAAGGTTCTCCCTGAGAACCCCTTGATGATGGCTGGAGGTTCTGTGATCCCTTGGATCTGTTGACATTCAGGAGTATGTTACACCTGAGTTGCCAAAACTGTTACCAAAAATTCGGTAAAATAAAAAAAACCAACTCCTTGACACCAATGTAGTATTAAAAAGCAGGTATTCTTTACTTGGCTAGATGCACAAGGGGATATCTCCTCCAAAAATCATGCTGTAGCAGCAGTGACATTCAGAAGAGAGGAGATGAGAATTTCTGAGATGGTGATCATAAACTCATCAAATGGTTTAGGTTGAAAGGGACATTAAAGATCATCTCATTCCAACCCTCCTGCCATGGGCAGGGCCCCCTTCCACTAGACAAGGATGCTCAAAGCCCCATCCAACCTGGCCTTGAACAATCCCGGGGATGGGTCAGCTACAGCTTCTTTGGGCAGCCTGTACCAGTGCCTCACCACCTTCACAGGAAAGAATTTCTTCCTAATATCTAATCTAAACCTGCCCTCTGTCAGTTTGAAGCCACCAGCACATGAATCAAAGCCTCTGAGCACTTCCATTTCATGTTTCTCTGTGTGCCCAGCTACTTCTATTAAATAAAGAAATAAATAAAGTTTTTGAGAATGTTGAATTCCCTCTTTGTTGCTCTCGTATTAGGGACAGCTGAATAAGACGACACAGACTCCAAGGTCTCAGAAGGCAAATAAAGAAGCTTATTAGACATCATATTCTTTTATAGACTGTTCCAAGAAAGCTGGACCTGATTGGTCCTCAATCAAAACCCCTCACATCATTGGCCAATTAGGAACAACACCCTTCTTGTAAACATCTGTCCTAGTTTAGGGCAAATTTGGGGAAAGCCCTCTGAAAGGAGATCCTAGCAGCTGATGAAGGTTTTCAAGCTGCTTCAAAAGTGATTGGCACCGAAGCACAGTTCCTCCTGGCACTCTGACTGCCAGTTCTGGGCTGGATATTCAGAGGGAAAGTCCCTTCCACACATCATGCCTCTGGTGCTTCATGTATTAAGTGGATCACTCTGATCACACAGTAATCTCAGAAAGGAAATCCTAATTGCCCTGGGATCTTGAAGATCATTGCAAACTGGCCTAAAGGTGAAAATTTTGGATTATCATTAGAAGAGGAGGAGGACAAGGTAAGACGTGCTAAGGAGGCCCCAGCATATAATAAGCTACCAGAAGATTAAAAGAGACACACTCTTCACTAACGGCTCCTGACATATTGTAGGGATACAGTGAAAATGAAAAGTTGCCCTACACAGTCCCACATGATGAGTCACAGAAGCTATTGAGGGACAAGGTGGATCAAGTCAGGTTGCAGAGCTAAAAGACATCCAGCTGGCTGAAAGAGAGAGATGGCCAACAGACTACCTCTACACTGACTCCTGGGTAATAGCAAGCACTTTGTGTGGATGGGTGGACCAATGGGAGAAGGCCAATTGTCAGCACAAAAGAAAACCCATCTCAGCTTCTGAATTGTGGCAAGAGATCGTTGCCTGGGTAGAGAAGTTGACTGTGCAAGTAAATCATGTAGATGCACACATATCTAAGAGTCGGGCTAAAAGGAGCATCACAACAACAGACAGATTGATCAAGCTGCCAAGAATAAAGTGTCTCAGGTAGATCTGGACTGGCAACATAAAGGTGAGTTATTTCTAGCTCAGCGGGCCTATGACACCTCAGGTTATCAGGGAAGAGATGTAATAAACAGATGAGCTTGTGACCAAGGGGTGGACTTAACCATGGACACCATCTCCCAAGTCATTCATAACTGTGAAATGTGCTGCAATCAAGCAGGCCAAGTGGGTAAAGCATCTGTGGCCTGGGGCATGATGGTCAAAATGTAAATATGGGGAGGCCTGTCAGATTAATTACATCACACTCCCGCAAACCTGCCAAGGCAAGTGTTACGTGCTTACAATGGTGGAAGCAATCTCCAGATGGCTGGAGACACACACTGTGCCTCACGCCACTGCCTGGAACACCATCTTGGGCCTTGAAAAACAAGTCCTGTGGATTCATGGAACCCCAGAAAGAACTGAGTAAAACAATTAGACTCATTTCAAAACCAACCTCATAGACACCTGTGCCAGAAAGCGTGGTATTGAGTAGGTGTATCATATTCATGCACCAGCCTCTAGGAAAGTTAAACAGCAGAATGGACTGCTAAAAACTACATTGAAAGCAATGGGTGGTGGGACCTTCAAACACTGGGATCTGCATTTAGCCAAGGCCAGCTGGTTAGTTAACACCTGAGGTTCTAACAATAAAGGTGTCCCTGCTCAGTCAGGAACCTTATGTACCAGTGTCATGGTTTGATGCTAGCACAATGCCAGTGCAATCATGAAAATATATTTTTCTCAAATGACTGCTGTGAGATGTGACCTGAGATGTGACCAGAAACAGGGCAGAGCAGGCTCATGCTTAAAAGTAAAGAAAATAACTTTATTAACCTACAACTATAATACAAGGAACACACAGAATTCAGAATGAAAACCTTTGAAAACATTCCTCCTCCCCCCACCCAATTTCTAACAAAACACAGTGAGACAAAACCCTGGATTCCCGATCAAGTTACTACCCCTTAGATATTAAATTCTCAGTCCATCAAGGGAGAGTCTCTCTTGTACCATAGACTCCCCCAGGAAACACAATTGCAACCTCTTGTGTTTCCATGTCACACACAGCACTGCCCAGAGAAAATCTGCCATTGTGACATCCTCCTTCTATGTACAGTGCTCTCACCACTGTGCATGGACCAAGACTGCTCATAGGGTTCTTTTAAGAATGCTTTGCCAAGGACTAAAGAACAACAGTTTCTCATTTTGGGACAACAGTCCTCCCATTTTCTCCTCCCCTGGGGACGAGGGTCTTGAGAACAGAAATCTTCTTCCCTGAAGACAGAGGGCACCACCACACGCTCCCTTCTCTTTCTCCTCTGCCCATGTACTGCCGCACATGATATCAAATTTCCAGGTAGAACAGGCTCTCTCTCTCTCTCTCTCTCTCTTTCCCTCTGGGGAGGCTGCCTGGGACATCTCAGTGTTTCTCAACCCTTCCGTCCTGCAGGGCCCGACCCGGTTCCATTCCCTTCACCCCCCTTCTCTTTCTAGGGCTCCAGCCTACCTCAGCCATAGGCTGCATGGCTTCCCCTCCCCCACCCAGCCTGTGGCTGGGCAGTGGAGAGTCTGCACTCTTCAATGACCAGAACAAAAGAGAAAGTTTCCCTGGGAGTTCTCTGCTTTTAACCCCCTGTGTTCTCAGAGGCGTGTCCAATGTCTTCAGTGGTCACACCAGGTGCAATATTCAAATCTGACCACTGATTAGTTTGACTATACCTTCCCAAGAAAACTTACTTCCTTATCAACCTATGACAACCACAGAGAAAAAGTCCCTGTGGTGCAAATGAGAAATAAGAAAGACAGTTTGGATTAACCTTGCCTCAGGCAAACTTATTGGTGGGATTGTTTTTGCTTAAGGATCTGGTTGCACTTGATGGGTAATGCAGAGGGATGGGGAAACAATATCCCTCAAGGGGATTTGATTTTTTGGTGAGAACCATCTGTAATGTTGAATTGTATATATAATATTGGTTGTTGAATGACACTCCCACTGTATATTGTAAATACCCTGGCCAATTAATTTGGACTACTCAAGTTATACTAGTCACAGACTAAAACTAACTCAATAAATATCTTGGGGGAACTGTCATTGAGCACCTAAGTTATAACTGTGTTTGTATATAGTTATTTGTATGTGTATGTGTATACATTTGAAAGCTATAAAATCTGGGCATGAGTTGCATGGTATAGAATAAGGGGTGACAATGTCTTGGGTACAGAGACAAGGGGGTGGAGCTTTCAGTGCTGTTTATTCAATACCATTTTACATCATAACCATGGGCACGTGTTGGGGTTTGACACTGGCTAGAAGCTAGAAGCCAGGCACCCACAAAAAACCATTCACTCATTCGTAGATTCCTTTGTTCTCAAGTTCTATAAATTGAAAAGTTTTTATAGAATTCTGCTGAAAGGTTGATCCCATCTGGGCTCTGCATTGGGGAGTTGCTAGCCATGCCCCCTGTCGCTGGCTGTGTAGTCCCCGCCAGAACCGAGCAGGTCATGCTGGCCACCATTTAGAGCTTCTCTTCATGCAGTGGATTGAAAAGGAGAAGCTATTGTTGCCGTCCCCGCTCTTTTGTCCACAGTACAGGTGGTTAAAAATAGCTAAGCAAGTAAAGTTCATTGCGAGCGATGCTGTGCCACCCTGACTGCACTGCCCCAGCTCTGCCACCGCTCCCAGCACAGAGATGGCTGCGGCCAGGTGCCTGGTTCTGGCCCCAGCTGCCCCAAGTGCCAGCCACAAGATTGGTCTCAGTACCAGGAGGGCACTGGTACCTACCCATCCCTCCAAGGAAGAAAGAGATCTTCCCATGGTTTTTTTTTTCTTTCTTAAATATGCTATCACAGAGACATTCCCAACTTCTCTAATAGGGCCAGCCAATATGTCCATCATCAGTACCTTCAGGGATTGGCTCTGCTGGAGATAGTAGAAGTTTCTCTCTCAGAGGCAGCTTCTGTGGCTTCCTCTGCTCCCACTAAAAGCCAGGTTGTGTTAAACTAACACAGCGTGCTTTTGGCAGGGAAAATGCCATGACCACAAATGGAAAGGGGGGCATTTTTGTTTGGCTCACTCCAGCTAAAGGACCTGCAGACCCCAGCACCACATGCGGCGCCATTTTCCCCCATTTCCCATCCCTCCAGGATGTTTTTGCATAACAAGGGGCTGAGGAGAGACATCAGCACTACTCCCAGGGGATGGTGCTGAAGTGACAGCTCTGTGATGCAGCTGAGACCAGCGCAGCCAGGGCTGCACGGCTTTCAGTTCACCATAGGACCAGTTCTTCCCCCTCTTCAGGATAGCAAAGTGACCTGGAGCAAGGGAACTGATTTCAACTGAGTCCAGCCAAGCCAAAAGGGAGTCCAGCTGAGCTGAAAAGGAGCCCAGTGAGGTGGTAGGAAGAGGCAGCGAGGAGGATGAACCAACCCCCACACACACCCCAAGTGGAAGTGGCAGTGCAGGAACCTCGTGTCAAACTGAACTCAGCAGGGAGAGATACTTGCTGCTACCGCCACTGTCACTGCTGCAGTGACAGAGCAGGAAACCCTCCACTACAAATCTGGAGCTGCTCCAGGCAGCACCAGCACCTCCCATCCCCCATTGGAATTGCTTCATAAGTCCCTGCCATCTTTTCTTTGTTCCAGGGAGGCCACATGATATTGTTGCCTTTTTCTCAGCATGGACATGAAATTCGAGATATTTTTAGTAAGGAGGTGTTCTGGATTAGGGCAAATTTGGGAGAAAACCTCCAAAAAGGGCCCCCCCAGAAAGCCAACCCACACAGCCCCTCTCCCCAACCAGTTCAGGAAAATTTACTTGGAGAGAGGTGGAAAAAAACCCTGTTTATTTAAACAAGTAAAGCACTCCCCAGCACACAAAATGAACAATACCAGGTGACAAAACTCATTTGCCACTCTGAAGAGATGACAAATTCAGAAAGTCTCTCTGGGAGTGGTTGCTCTGTTATCAGTCCCTCCGGTGCTGGGAAAGGCTTCTGCCCAGATGTCCGAGTTTAGGGCAAATTTGGGGAAAACCCTCTGGAAGGAGCCCCCAGAAAACAAACCCCCACGGCCCCTCCCCACCCACCTGGTTCCGGAAAAAATTTTCTCTGAGAGAAGTGGAAAAGAACCTGTTTATTCAACGAACAAAGCACCCCCCAGCATCAAAAAGAAAATTAACAACACCAGATGACAACAAAACTCTTTCACCACTCTGAAGAGATGAACAAATCCAGAAAGTCTTTCCTGGGAGTGGTCGCCCGGGTCTGGATGCTGGGGATTGCTTTCCAGCACTGGGGATGGTTGCTGCAGATCACAAAACACTCGGTGCTCCTCGTTGTTTCCCAGGTCCCAGTCCGGAGCAGGTTGGATGGTATTCAGGAAAGGGAAAGGAAAAAAGCAACAGTCCAGGGAAAGAATTGGACTGCTTAGCTAAACTAACTAGGAATCAAAGGCAAAAGCAGAAGCAAGCAAAGCAAGCAAGCCAAGCAAGCAAGCAAAGCAAGCAAGACAGCCAGCATTAGCCTTTTCTAGACAGCAGACCATGGGGGGAGGTGAACGGGCTGATAACAAGGCAAAACAAACCTTCACTTTCAGAGTCAGTTCTGAAAGCACAGAACATAATATCAAACGTAAACAGAACACACGATTGGAGATACAAACACCATAACGTCACCCTAGGACACCAGAGCTGGCCCCGGTAGGACACAAAGTGTGAGCTCTTGGTGTTTCCCCAGGTCCCAGTCTGGAGCAGGTTCGAACAGAACCAAGAAAAGGGAAAGAAAACCAGTCCAGGGAAAACTTGGACTGCCTCAGCTAGCTATACTAACTAAAAAGCAAAGGAGCCCCGTGTTCTGCCCCGTCCATGCCCAGACAACACAGTGGAGTTCTGTGTTCCAGCAGACTGTGCAGGAGTGAATGCAGGCTGATAACAAAACTCCGTGCTTCTTCTTCTCCCCGCTTTCAGTCTCTGAGCCAATCTTGAAGGCACAGAATATAATATCCAGCATAAACAGAGCACCCGATGAGGATACAAGCATCATAACATCACCCTAGGACAGGAGGTAATATAAGAACATATCTTTATTTGAAGGCCTTCAGGGGCACTTATGGAAAGATGTCCACAAAAGCCCACCTGCTCAGGGGTGAGTACATTTTTATAGGTTTTAGGAAATTAGCATAATTGATAAAAAGCAACAATTAGGAGGACAAGTGGTGATGCAATTCCCCCCCAGGTCAAGCCCCTTCTCTGGATTCCCCCCTTGGCACTAGCTGTACTTTGTCCATGAAAATGTATCTTGAAGACTTGTTCTCAACCTTGGTTCCCAGGAAGAACCAAGAAAGCATTGGGGCCTTGTACCCCCCGGGGCTTGGAGCTCTGGAATTTGTTTTGTCTTCCTGCCTAGGGAAAGCCATAGAAAAGTACTGGGAAAACTAGCCACTAATATAATCGACTACAAAGTTACAAATATATGTGCAAAGAATACAGAAAACATATAAAAGAAGAAACAGCAATCCCCAAAACACCATCAACACCTTGCTTTTTTTGGTTAAACCACTCCCTCTTTTGTACAATGTTCTTTTTTATTGTTGTGTTTATTGATATTTTATTTAGTAAAATTGTGGATCTAACCTTTTTTAACCTCTTGTAGTTCCATTTTTTGGGTTTTTTTTCCTTCCCTCCATTGTCATGAGGGAGGGAAGGGGGAAGGGGCTCATTCAGTCTTAAACTTTTCATCACTGTAAAACCATTACATCCTCTCATCTTTGAAGAGATGCCTACTCAAGCTAGATATACATAATATATTCACCTTCTCTCAAATTTCCTGCTTGACTACTGATTCTTCCCTTGTGTAATACAGATGAGTGAGTGGTTCCCAAGGAGTAGTTAGTGTCATCTGCTTCAAGGCTGCCCAGCATCCCCCAGGTTACTGCTAAAGAGACAGAAGTAATTGTCTTTTTTTGTTCCCTAAAACAGCATTTTTAAAAATAGAAGTTATCTTTTTCTATTTAAATCTTATTTTTAATTGATTTTTTAAATAATGTATTTATTGTAAAATAAATATTTTTGTCTAGTTTGTGTTTTCTATGCAAATATTATTTACTATGTCCCAACATAGCTTCATTAATTGGGGTTAAGAACCTTCTTAGTATTTAGAGAGGACAGACTGAGGAACTGGATATCATTGAGGAACTAGCTGTAATTAAAAAAAAACACTGCTGTATATGGGACTTGAGAAAAACAGAGGGGTTTTTTTAGTCTTTGCAATAATTTTAGAGAAGATGTGTGAAGCAGCATGGCCAGAAACTGATGGGTTTATTGTTTTTTATTTCATTGACTAGCTTCCCCTAAAAAAAAAAAAAAAGAAAATTTTCCTCAATGTGTGATATTTATGCCCAGACTATAGGCTTTATTTGTCACAGCATCATTGAGTTTGATTTATTTGCATTAGATGGTCTTGTTCCTTTATTTCAAAGGGATTTAGGCACAGTCTAACTCAGCATTGTTGTAAAATAACAGCTGGAAATCCTAATTACATTGAATGTTCTTGATGCAACAATCGGACTTGGTTCACATTTTTGTGATAACACCATCACTGGAGCTATTGAGACTGGATAAATCCAGTGGTCATCCTGTATTGGGTGATGAACAGAAAGTTGGAAAACTTAATCTAAAAAGATTTTCCATTTGCAGTGTTTCAGTGGTTTTATTTGTTCACTTTGGAAATTCCTTTTTCAGCTGATTTCTGAGTTATGTAAGTTGTTAAACATTTGCTGTATTTGCATTTTCCCCATCTATAGGTCATTTGGATCCAGGCTTCCGTGCAGGTGACAAAATATCTTTAAGTAATGCCCAGATCAATGAAGAAATTAATATTGCCTCTTCTGATAGTGAAGTAGAGATTGTTGGAGTTCAGGAACATGCCAGGTATTAATTACTTTTTCTTTTTCTAATATTTATTTAATTTTATCAGAATACCTGTATTGCCAAAATTAATAAAGAAAAAAAAATGCTGACTTTCACTGCTGTGGTTATCCATCCATGACTGATGCCCAAAAGGTAGCAAATGTTGCACTCATTTTGTCTATTCCACTGGTCACGGTGATATCAGAATGTATTTTTCTTTAGAACATTAGCAACTTGATAAGTATTCTTATTAAGCTTGTGATTTTATATCAAACATTAACAGGCTAAAGATATGTACTCTTAAAGTACCAAATATTGAGATACCAAATATATAGACATCAGGAATTCAGATTTTAAGGGCATAGTGTGACTATGCAAATAATGAAACTAAAATATTTTTATAGGTTCTTGTTTCCTTTCAAAATATTACCTTTAAGCATTTAATCAGCTTCCACTTTAATTAATCAGTAGCTGTAAAAATGCTATTAATTTTTCAATAGCTTATATCTTAAGATAACCCTTTAGATTAAAAATCCTATCTTCACGAATCTTGGTTTTATTTCAGGATACAAGAGAGTTCAAATCCCCAAAATAGAGGAGAGTAAGGAAACCAGAGGTTTCTCTCAAGCTCAGATAGAAAGCTGTTCAGCTGTGCTTCAGGGGTTATTCTTACTAGGCTTTTTTTTTTTATGTTACTCTTCATCTTTAGTCTATGATCTTTCCTTGGCTTAAGATATTACAAAGCAGTTGAACAAGACTGGCATTTGCATATAGTATGGAGTGTCAATTTGGTGGAATAAAGGCAAGTTAAAACAGTATATGGACAAGGTCCCTCTAAAACTAGTCTGCTGCCTGGTGGATATGGTGGATGCTTGGAGTCAGAAAAGGCATGTGAGGGACAAAGCAGAGCTGTTCCTTTTTGTCCCTTCACCACATCTTTTGTTGGTGAAAGAAGGAAGGTGTGTAGGACCCAGTTTCCCAGGCAGGAAACTGTACAGATAGTATGGACACAGTCCAGTGCTGTTGAATATGAAAAAAGGAAATTTCAAGGTCCCAAAGGAAGAGATTTAGTCTTTGCTTTTAGAATAATGGAAGTCCTTAAGTGTCTAACTCTTCTGGAAGATACTAATTCATTAGGAAGTAGTTCTCCTGACTGTTTATCCAGCAGACCCAGGGCTTGGAGTATCTTTGTGCCAATAATAAGCAGTGTGGACTTGTCCTCCAATACTAGTTTGTGTAAATCTGTCTAGCACTATGCATGCACAACCCTTCTGTTTGAGGTCCCCTATTCAAAAACTTTCTATGCCGCTTGCCTCAATAATATTTACTGTGTACAAGAATGGAAATGTGAAGGAAATGCAGAACTGCCATTTAAAATCAGTTTTAGTAGTTATGGACTGAAATAATTTCAACAAAGACAAATTTAAAGCACACGTTTGTGCTTTCCTTTGTTTATGTAACCATCTATCATCTCCCACAGACTAGTTTTTACTGTCTCTGTTGAATACTCACGTGTTTCAGTTGCTCAAATCCTATTTAGAATTGTATTGCTCTTGCAGGTCTAGGCTTGCAGTTATGAAATATTGGTGGGCTTCTTTCAGGGTTGTCTTTTGGAAAAGGTTTAGGTTTTTGATCAGTATTTTTACATGCTTAGCATGGTGTTTAGATTCTGTTATCTTGCTCATACTGTTTTTTATCATGCTCCATATTCCATGTCATTATTGGACTGGTGCGAGTCATGACACCCTGGAGTTTGTCCATCATTTGTAGTTTTTCAGATTATTAACGTATTGGTGCTGTTTTTCATCATTAGAATATTCCTTGGCATCTACTTAAGACACCAAGACTATTTTTTTTAGTTTGTTTAATTTTTTCCAGTTATGCTTAAAAATGTTTCTTCTTATAAGAAAGAAATCAGATACATTTGTTAGAGTTCCAGTCTCTTATTGCTAATTCTTTGTAGATACGTACTTTAAGTATGTATTTTTAAGACTGAAGAAGTAATGAAAAAGTCATTCTAAATATCAAAACATCACATACAAAAATAAATAGTGTATGTAAGAAGGCAATGAGACATTTATATTCAGAGATGCTACAGCTCAAAGAATGAGATTTTTCATTCTATTTCATGAAACGCTAATGAGAACCAAGAGAGATGAGCATAACCTAAGTAGTTCTGGAGAAAATAAATTGCATGACCTCAAAATAAATTAAAAATAAATAAAACATAAATGTCAGGGATATTTAAGCAATGCATAAAATTTAGGTTCCTGAAATACAATACATGCACATTCACAAAGAAATGGGAAAAGCTTAACTTAACAGCCAAAAACACCTCCTACTTATATGTGCAGCCACCATTAGTGCTTATGACGCAAACCAATTTTTGGAGCACTAGGTATCAAGTTTTCCTAGTGTTTGTTTAAGACTTACAGGTTGAAATTATCATCTTAAATACTCCAGTAAATTCTTGTCATCACTTTATCATATAACAAAATTGGTCTTTCATTGTGTTTGGTTTTTTACTAATTATTATCAGCTTGCACTTCAATAATAACATATCTACTATGAATGTAATCTGTAAAAATACTGTACAAATAAATAGATATGTACCTCACTTCAGCAAGGCACTTGAGTGTGTGTTTAAATACATGATTTAGTCTCATTGACTATAATCGCTGAAAGATTCATTGTTTTGCTGAAGTTGGGCTGTACTATAATCAGTGAGCATTTCTCAGCATTATTGTAATTTTAGTTAAGAAGACCAAAAAAAAATCAAATGTAATGGCTGTAATAATAGAATTGACAAGCTGTCTTTTTTAATTATTGTAATGAAAGTATCATTGCGTCCTTATTTTAACATGGATTTGATTTCATATAGAAAGACAACTTTTCTTTGTCTCATCCAACCTCACTTAAAATTTTTCTCTTTTTAAGTCCAGCAGGTAAAAGGGCTATGAGGAAATTATGCTTCTCAATAATGCATGGAATTACACATAATAGGACAGACTTCTTCAAGATCCTTGGGATCCATGCACATATTTTGTAAGGAATCTCACTTTATACCCACTGGCAGAATTCAGTTCTTAAAAATAATTTAATCACCACGACCACCAAGTTCAAATTTAGTCTCAGCTTTGTTTACTGGGTATTTAAGATGTGATGGACTCTACAAACGGAAAATCCACGAGGACATTTTAGAGAGGGGCATGTTAACAAGATGCCTAAGTGATAAAACACTGCAATTAAGAATCTTGCTCCTGAATTCAATAGTAGCTTTAATCCTTTGTGGTTTTTGCCTTGCTACAGGTATGTGCATCCCAGGGGAGGTGTGATTCAGAGTGTGTCTTCTTGGAAGCATGACTCAAGCTCACAATATATTAACAGTCACCAAACACAATTATGGACAGCAGTGACTCCCCAACAGAACTGGTCTTCACCCCCAGAAGTAGTAGACCTCACTTTGGATGAGGATACAAGACGCAAATATCTACTGTAATGCAGCATACCTTTGTTTCTGTCCCCACCTCTTCTCCCCTTTGTGGCACAGATGTTCATTGTTAAAGTTTCAACTTCAGAAGTTCCCTTCTTGGCTTTACGAAATTCAAACTCATTATCTTTTTCATTTCCATAAGAATGTAGTATGATTTCAATATAATTTAAAATAGTTTTACCTTCTCAAAGAAGGATTCCTCCCAGAATTAAAGCCTAACAGTACCAAATTTAAAACACATCTACAGTTTCTAACATGTGCATGTTAATCTGAAGAAATAACTGTGTGCAGACTTATGCCCATCCACCCTTTCTCACCTCCAATTTCAGAACATTTTTAATTTATCAGTATATTGAGTTTCTTAGTAGAAGTTAGTGTTTTGCTGTGTGTGAGCATCAGTGGTTTTGAAAAATGCTGTGTCCTCACTGATTTCAGTGGAACTGGGTGTATTCAGTACTTCTGAAAATTGGGCCAAGAGTATTTTTTACCCAAACTGATTTGGATATTTTACCAGCAGGAGGGACTGTCTTTAATGCAAATGGCCCATAACTTATGCACTGAACAGCTTTTATTTTAAGCATTTTTATTTTCAATATAATTTCTAGTTTGCACTCTTCAGTTCTGAGTATTTTATCTGACTACTGTGTTTCACTGATCATTTACCATGCCTTGTTATCGTTTAAAATAGTAATAGTAGTGACTTAGTAGCAGATGATTATGGCAAAAGCACAGGAAAATGAAAAGTAATAAAAAGGCCCAGCATCCCTCTCTTTTTTAAATAGAGCTGAATTTTTTTGCCTAAATCAGAGTCTTGCCTGGAGTAGGAGAGAAATGAAACATTTTGCTCACAGTCCTCATTTCTACTGTTGCTTATTTGCTTCATTCACCATCTCAAAAACAACCCAACCCCAAACAAATTCCAAAATCCCAGTCTGGCAAAGCACTTTAGCAGCTGTGTAACATTCAGCAGGGACAGTTTGGTGAACCTAGATGGACCATTCAAGTGCTTAAAACTCTGTCCTAAAAGGTGTTGTTGGATTAGAACTTAAGGTTGCGATTTTTTTAATTATTATAATTATTTTTTTAAATAGATCTGTACTATTTTCCTGGCTTTAGGTCATGTCTCTTATGCTAGTTTTGGAATTGCTTTTTCAGATATGATTCAGGAAACACTTTCTACCAGAATATTTACTGAAATCAGCGAAACTACTTACTTTAGCAGTCTGTAGTTTCTGTAGTGTATATGGAAATTCTTGCCATTCACCTGTCATTTTGAGCCTTTCTCAAAGCAAAAGCCAAAGATTAGACTTTACAAGATTATATTCACTTTAAATGTCTATTGTGCAATTAAAACATTTATTTGTATTCCTGTTGTTTCTAGTGGGAATTTTGTGCAGCTCTATCATCAAATTTTCTGCCATTTGAGGCTGAACAGGTGGTAATAAGGACATGGGAAGTTCTATTTTCTTTTTGTGTTGGCTGGTTTAAAAATGTTGTTTGGCTTCCAATAATTTTATCTGCAGGCAAAAAAAAAAAAAAAAAAAAAAAAGCAGAACAGCTCAGACTGCACTTTAAAGAACAATTAGGTAAGGGATTGATATTCCAATTTCAAGCTTTCTAAAACATTGAATATAAGTATATTGCATGGCCAGAAAAATGTATGTGGTGCTTCTAGTGACCGATTTCTTTCTCTGGGGGAAGGAAAGAGGATGGGAGAGGAGTGTGGATGGAGCCCATTCACACTGCAGTAGGGAAAAGCCCCGTGCTATTTGGGCACTATATTCAGTAGTGTTCTTTTCTCTTTGCATTTTAATCACACAACTCAGCCAATATTTTAGCGGGCTAGCGCACATTTTTTCAGCAGTAACTTAAACAGTGGCATACTGTGGCTACTTTTTCCTGTTTCACAAAGTCTTTTGAACATCAGTTGTGAAGAAAGTTGCAGAAATCCATTTATAGTCATTCTATGAAAAATGCAAGCTAACACTTGTTTTTGAGTTTGATGTGACTTCCATGTATATATAAAAACAACTGTGTCCTAGCCAAGCTTACTCCAATTGTGCACTGTGTTTCTTTAAACAGTTCATGCATTGTAGTCTGATGCAAGTTTTCTTTTATTTAAAATGCTACATATTTTTTCTTATTCTTAACAAATTTGAAAGGTTGATGAGTAATCTGAAAACTGCAATCACTGGATAGCTCGGAAGTTGTTTGGTTTTAATTTTTTTTTTTTTCTTTAATAAGAGCAATAGGTGCCTGTATGATTTTGCTCTTCTCAGCAGGAAAGAGAAATGATAGCCATTGTATGGCTAAGAACCAATGCACTTGGGCCTGAACCAGAACCCATTGGAGTTGATGCGGGACTTTCCATGAAATTTAGTATGCATTGGCTCAAGCCCTTCAGGCTTTAAGCAGTTCCTGAATTGCTGGAGTGGGAATTTGGAATCTTCTATAGTGAAAACAAATCATTTCTTAGAATGTAAATGTTTAAAACATGCAAGTCTAGTTAAAAATTCTAGATTGTTCTCAATAGTCATTATTTAGTTGTCATTTTCCATCTAGTATTTAATGGTCTTTGAAGAAAAGAAAATAAAACAGAGCGGTTCATATATATATATATTTTTTTTTTTTCCTGTGTGTGCAAGATAAGACCTGTTTTTTGAAACAAGTCTGTAGCATAAAGGTTAAACTATTTTAAAACAAAATAAAATGGTGTATTATTTAAATAGTAAAAATTTGTTTGGGATTTCTTTCCACTTTCATCAATCTGCTTTGTCACATCTCCAAACTAAAGCCCTAAGGTTTGGGTTACAACTGTCCAAATTCTGCACTTTTCCCCACTGTAATGTGTTTAATTTTGTACATTTAGAATGTAAAAGTGATTTCCTGACTGAAAAAGCTTGCTTTTATCTATTTAGACCAGGGCAGGACCATCACTTCTCCCTGTAACACTGGTGGGGGATGCCAGGGGATGTGCAGGTACCAGTAACAAGCTGCTGCTGTCCATCATAGAACCATACAATGGTTTGGGTTGAAAGGGGCCTTAAAGACAGTTGGCAGGGACACCTTCCACTAGATTGGGTGTCTTCAAGCCCCATCCAATCTGGCCTTGAACACTGCCAGGGATTAAGCAGCCACAGCTTCTCTGGGCAACCTGTGCCTTTGCCTCACCACCCTCACAGCCAAGAATTTCTGTCTAATATCTAATATAAACCTGCACTCTGTCAGTTTGAAGCCATTCCCCCTTGTCCTATCCCTCCATGCTCTTGTCCAAAGTCTCTCTCCAGCACTCTTGTAGTCCCTTTAGGTACTGGAAAGTGCTCTAAGGTCTTCCCAGAGCCGCCTTCTCCAGGCTGAACAACCGCAACTCTCTCAGCCTGTCTTCATAGCAGAGGTGCTCCAGGCTCTGAGAATCTTGGTGACCTCCTCTGGACTTGCACCAACAGGTCCACATCCTCCTTATGTTGGGAGCCCATTGTGCTCTGCAGAATCCCTTCTAGGCATGTGGTTTCTGCACAGCCTCCATGTCCCCACACATGGCAGTCCTTAAGGTATCTGAGCAACCTTCACACCAGTATTTCTCTGGCTGTATCCCCTTGTCCCATTCTCCCAGCTTTCAATGAGCTCCCAGCTGGTCAAGGAGACCAATGTCACACTCAGATTTTCTCACAGAGAGATAGTGCTGACAAGCTTAGACCTACTGCCATTTGAAATGGATGTGTAGACTAGCTATGAAGCTCTGGGCAGGTCCTTGCAGACCACAAGAGGTGGTGCCAGGCTGAACTGCATTTGGTAACCACTGAATTATACCAGGGAATTTGCAGCCACAAGTAAATAGAAGGATGGTAAGTATAACTGCTGTGCTAAACTTGGGGTCCCACTGCCCACAGTCCCACAGTCTTCTTACAGGAAATGGAAATAGCAATAAAAATAATAATAATGATGATGATGATGATGATGATGATAATAATAATAATAATAATAATAATAGTAACAACTCATTACATTTCCAGCTAAATAGGGAGTTTGCTTCAGTTCCGATCTCTTTATCCTGTGAGAAGGCTCTCAGTGGTTAGACAAGAGTCATTTATCCATGTATTTTAAATATCAAGATGGGTAATGAGAGTGAATTGAGTTGGTTTTCAGCCCCATTGAGTTCTTGCCTTTTGTGAAGCTTGAAAATACAAATTCTGGATCTGATGGTGGTTGTGGAGGTGGACACCAGACTCGGATTTTATTTCATGTATATCACCAGCTGAGGGAAAACATTGCTGTGGAGGTTGGTGCAGATGTGGGAAGAGGACAGCTGACACATCTCCTGAATTTTTTTTCCACCAGCAAGACATACTCATTGTCTTTAGACTTAAGGATACATTGAATGGAAAGCTTAAAATTTCTTGTGCGGTACTTGACACCTTGTGGCTCAGGCTGATAGTAAAAGGGTTTTTAAATCATGGGGATTTAGGGTTAACAGGAAAATAAGCTTAGTAGGCCCTGGAAAAATAAATACCTTAAGCACATGAAGAACCAGTACTTGCTAGAATTGCACTATGTAGCTAGTACATGATAATTTATATAATTGTTAGATATGACGACTGTTTAGCAATTAAATATAATTACTGTTTTTAATGAGAAAGAATAATCATGAGAAACTGTGGTCATGAACCTAAGAAAGATCACAATAAACTCATGTCAATGTACACAATAGAACAATGTAAGTTTAATAATTAATGTGTAAGTTATATAACGATAGAATATAAAATACGTTCACCTCGAAAGCCATGTCGGAGTCAGATTTGGGTTTGTACCCCGACTCCCAGACCTCTTAATAAAAGCACCTGCATATAATCATATCCCATGATTATGTGTGTTTCTGAATGCTAACATTTTGGCGAACCCAAATTGGGACCCTGTGAGCGCTGCTGAGGACCCCGCGACCCGATCATGCTCCAGCCGGCACCGAGGGATTCTCGGGGAGCTCATCGGCGCCGCGAACCTCCGCCGCTCACAACGTCCCCTGGAGAGAGGTAAGGTGCTTTTAATTTGGTCTGGTACCTGCCGATAAGACGCAGCGAAAGCTACGCTCGGTTGGGTTAAAGGAATTCCTGTGGTATTGCCTAGGCGCTGTCCGTTAGACATCGCTAAAGCGTTGCAGGTTCGGCATTCTGTGGTGTCTTGTAGCTGTAATATGGAGAAGCTTAAAGGTCTCTTATGCGGCAATGCCCCCATACCACATTATTCTCCTTTGGGGGGCTTATTAGCACATTGGAAACAAGGTAATTTTGGGCAAGACCCACATAGGGGTAAGTTAATTGATTACTGTAATACATGGTGGCCAGAATATGTTTTGGAAGGTGGTGAAAAATGGCCACCAAATGGAACATTGCAACATTACACTATTTTGCAATTGATGTTGTTTTGTAAACGCAAAAGAAAATGGGATGAGGTTCCGTATATTGATTTGTTTTTCTACTTGCGAGATAAGCCAGAATGGCAGGTTGAATGTGGATTGATGGTATTTAAGGCATCTACAAGTGATAAGTGTGAGGTTTGTGTGAAGAAGAAACGTTGTTTAGAACATTTTGCATTGAAAGAAAGTCTGAGTCGGAGGAACGATACATATGTTGATTTACAGGTAGCCCCCGCAAGACCAAGAGAACCTAACTCTATCCTGCCTGCCCCTACCCCTACTTCATCACCTGCTTCACCCAATCCTATTTTGTCTAGTCCTATTTCACCCACTCAAACCCTCTCTCCCTATCCTCCTCTTCCACCATCACCTGACCCCTCTTCCCCTGGAGATGATCTAAATTTAACTGTGATGCATAGAAGGGGGGAAGATGAAAGTGAATCTGCGATAGTGGTATCTCATAGGACTCGGAATCGGTCAAAGCCCGCCCCGGTCTTGGCCAGAAAAGATCTGGGTAAACAGAAGCGGAAGAAAAAAAAAAAAAACCAACCACAAAGGTGGCCGTGGACTGGAGAGGGGAGGTGGACTTGGCAGGGGACACGGGGGAACTGCTCTGCCAAAATTAGGATTTAACCAGTGCGCTTTTTGCCTGCAAGAAGGTCACTGGAAGAACGAGTGTCCAAACCGGTTTTACCAAGGCAGCCAGCCAAGCCAAGGTCAAGATATTGCAAAATTAATGGTGGTGGGACAATACAGCAGCTGTCTAGAAAATAGCAAGGAACCTTTCGTGACCATAAAGCTAGGTGATAGAGCAATAAAATTCCTGGTGGATACGGGGGCCACGTATTCTGTACTGAATGATTTACAAGGACAAATTGGGGACAAACAAACAACAATAGTTGGGGCAACAGGGAAGGAGGAAAATCGGCCATTCCTACAACCCTTAGATCTGTGTTTTGGAAATAAGGTCCTGACGCAGGAATTCCTGTATGTGCCTGAGTGTCCAATTCCCCTTTAAGGTAGAGACTTATTGGCAAATTTTGATGCAGTGATAACCTTTGAGAATGGGGAACTTTTAATGAAAATACCTGAATCAAAGACAGGAAAAATTTTAATGATTAAGGAAAAACCAGCTCCCTCTATTCCTAGGGAAGTAGAAGATGCAGTAATTCCTTCAGTATGGGAAACAGATATACCTGGGAAATCTAAATTAGCACAACCAATACATGTTGAATTAAAGGTAGGGGCAAAAGCAGTACAGGTTAAACAGTATCCTATAAAATCAGAAGCACGGCAGGGAATAGTAAAAATTATTGATAAATTCTTGAAATACAAAATTTTAGAAGAATTTGAATCAGAATATAATACACCTATCTTTCTAGTGAGGAAACCCAATGGTGAGTATAGACTAGTGCAGGATTTGAGAGCAATAAATGAAACAACTAAAGACATTTATCCAGGGGTTGCAAATCCTTACACATTGTTAACATCCGTGAAAGAGACATATATACGGTTTACAGTAATTGATCTAAAAGATGCCTTTTTCTGCATACCCCTTGACAAAGAAAGTAGGAATCTGTTTGCCTTTGAGTGGGAAAATCCAGGAAATTGAAGAAAGACCCAGCTCACCTGGACACGGCTCCCACAAGGATTCAAGAACAGTCCCACCCTATTCGGAAACCAACTGGCAAAGGAGCTGGAGACCTGGACTGCAAGTGGGCAAGTACCAAGAGAACAATACCTGCTGCTACAGTATGTTGACAATATACTGATAGCCACAGAGGAGGAAGCAACCTGCATAAAGGTAACAATTGAGATTTTAAATTCACTGGGAACGGCTGGATATAAGGTATCTAAAAAAAAAGCACAAATTGCCCAACAGACTGTGATTTACCTGGGATGTGAAATCTTACAAGGGCAGCGAAAACTGGGTACTAACCGTATTCAAGCTATTTGTGCCATTCCAGAGCCCCAGAATCTACACGAGCTGCGAGTCTTCCTTGGGATTATAGGGTCATGCCGCCTGTAGATCATGGACTATGGACTAATTGCAAAACCCCTGTATGAGGCCCAGAAGATGCAGATATTTACCTGGGGCAAACCACAGAAGGAGGCTTTCCTCAAACTAAAGGAGGCCTTGACAACTGCTCCTGCATTGGGGTTACCTGATTTGTCCAAAGATTTTCAGCTGTTTGTACATGAAAGGATGCGTCTGGCATTGGGAGTCTTAACCCAACGTTTGGGAAGCTGGAAAAGGCCAGTGGGCTACTTTTCCAAACAACTTGACAATGTCAGTGCCGGATGGCGTTCATGTCTGCAGGCAGTCGCAGCCACTGTGATCCCAATACAAGAAGCCAGGAAGCTCACCATGGGAAGGCACATAGATGTCTATGTACCACATGTGGTAACTACTGTGTTGGAACAGAAAGGGGGCCATTGGCTCTCCCCGAGTCGAATGATGAAATTCCAGGTAATCTTAACAGAGCAAGATGATGTAACATTAAAAACAACTAACCTTTTGAACCCAACCTTGTTCCTAGGTACAACATCTGAAGAAAGCCCATTGGAACACGATTGCGTGGAAGTAATAGAACACACCTGTGCGGCTAGACCAGATCTGAAAGATGTCCCCCTAGAACAGCCAAACTGGGAGTTGTTCACAGATGGAAGCAGTTTCATGGAGAACGGAATCAGACACGCTGGATATGCGGTAACAACAATCAGTACAGTGGTAGAGGCAAAAGCATTGCCACCAAATACATCCGCCCAGAAGGCAGAAGTGGTTGCTTTAACCAGAACACTAGAATTAAGTGAAGGGAAAAAGGTGAACATATGGACTGATTCAAAATATGCATTTGGAATAGTGCATGTGCACGAGGCCCTATGGAAAGAACGGGGCCTGTTTTCGTCTCAAGGGATGCACATTAAACATCAAGATGCAGTTCTGCAGCTGATAAGAGCAGTACAAAAACCTGAACAAGTGGCAATTATGCACTGTAAAGCACATCAATCAGGAAACTCCAAAATTTGTGAGGGAAATCGAAAGGCAGATTGGACAGCTCGACAGGCTGCTCGAAAGGTGCAAATGACAATGGCATTGGTCCCTTTAAAACTTAATGTATCTCAATTCAATTTACCTCCACAGCCAAAATATTCAGCAGAAGATGAGAAATTGGGACATTTGCTGAATGCATGGAAGAATCCAGAAGGGTGGTATGTAACTGCACACGGACAGATAGTAGTACCCCCCTTGGTAATGAGAGAGGTTCTACAAATTAAGCATAACGAATGTCATTGGGGTGCAGAGGCATTGGTAAAGTTTCTAAAACGTTATTTGGTCTCAGTACGAATCTTAACAATGGCAAAATCAATAATGTCAAAGTGTGAGGTTTGCTTGAAAAATAACCCAGTGGCTTGACAACAGGCACAACTAGGAAGGGCTCGGGTAAAGATAGAACCAGGAGATTATTGGCAGGTAGATTATGTAGAATTATCAAGAACTCAAGGATGCAAATATTTGTTAGTAGGGGTTGATACATTTTCTGGATGGCCAGCAGCCCTTCCCTGTCGCAGGAACCAAGCAAAAGAAACTGTTAACTGGTTACTACAAGAAATCATTCCCAGATTCGGGGTGCCTCTAGTGATATCATCAGATAGAGGACCCCATTTCATAGCCACGGTGGTAAAAGAAGTTAGTAGGTTGCTGGGAATAACTTGGGACCTCCACACACCATGGAGACCCCAGCCAAGTGGACAGGTAGAGAGGATGAATCAGTCACTAAAAAGGCAAATCAGTAAAATATGTCAAGAAGCCAAACTGCAGTGACCACAGGCTTTACCAATAGCATTGCTGAGAATTTGGATAAAGCCTAGGAGTGGCATGCCAGTCAGTCCTTATGAGATATTGTATGGGAAACCATAGGAATCTCCTGAACCCAATCCAAATGCACACTTCATGGGAAAACAGGAAGCATATAACTATGTTCTGTCCCTCGGGAAAACTTTAGCATGACTTCAAAGCGCCCTTGTGTGGAATGGGCCTCTGACTCTCGAGAATCCAGTTCATGACATACATCCAGGAGACTAGGTGTACATTAAGAATTGGAATGAAGAACCATTGAAGGAAAAGTAGACTGGACCTCATCAGGTGCTATTGCTCACCTTTACCGCAGTCAAGGTAGCTGGAGTGGAGTCCTGGATACATTACACTCGAGTGAAGAAAGCCCATCCCGGACTGCGGACTGTGTAAACTGTGGGACCAACAAAGCTGCAGATAAGATGTGTTTAATTGTTTCAGGAATGTTACCAGTAATTGTACCAATGCTCATTTCATGCTCTTTGTGATGTGGAATGCAAAAAGATCAATTAACCACTCTTCATTCTAGAATGAAGAGGGAGGTGCAGGCAGAAACACAGGTGATAAAGGTTTCCAATGCAATTCGGGCTGAGAATATAATGATTGGATTAGTTAAAGATTTTGCAAAAATGCAGAACACTAGCAGAATAACTGCCTGTCTGACAATACCAAAGGCAGCAGGAGACCCAGTAAACTGGGGAATCATAACAACAAAACTGCCTGAAATACAAAAGAGTAAAACAATTACATGCAAACAGGTACCAGAATCAATACAGGTAATCAAGGTAACCTGGAAAGTAATAGGACAATGGTTGCATCCTTTGAGTCAACGAGACTGTCTCCAAAATAATGGCACAATAGGATATCCAATAGAATGTGCGGGGATCATCCCAAATAAATGGCAATGCTACTTACCACATTATAAAAAGATTACCGAAAATGTTACAGAAACCACTCTGGTGTGGAAGTGCGAGGCAAAAGATAACAAAGGTCAAATAGAGCCTTGGGATAGTGCATGGTCTCTGAGTATACTTCAAAAATTCCAGTACATGGCTACCACCCCTTGGTATATTAAATTGGAAGGTTCAGAAAATGAAACAGATCCAGCAGTAGCAAACACTGCCACTAGTAGTAGAACAAAGGCAGACAACGTAAGTTGGTGGGCATGTAATAAAACTTATGATTGCACTTCTGATGATATAGAGATAAAACAAATGTCACCACTGGCAGTAGCCTTACAAATTAGTTGTACCTGCAGAGGTATCAAACACAAACAGGGTAAAGTGAATTACAAAATAATTGTAAGATGTACCAAAAGTGCACTCCGAAGTCCAGGACAATTTGTATGGGCAACAAGTGATGGTACCTGGACAACCCATCTACCTGTAGATGGGAAAGTAAAAGAAATTACTTTAGGCCTCCTTATTTTATGTCCAATTTGGGAAAAGTCCCCATTTAAGGGAAAACACGAACTTCTGCAGATAAGAACAAGACAACAAGTCCCAGATAATGAAAATCAAAATGAAACTTGACAAGACCCCTCTAGTTGTGTAAAATTAGGGTGGGCCTTAGAGTCTTTGCTTGGTCTTGTAGCAAACTATCAGAATAAAGAAATATTGTACAAACTTACAGGTCAGGTAGATAGACTGGCTAGAGTCACTAGGGAAGGATTTAAAGAACTAAACGTGCAATTATAAGCCACCACAAAAATGACTTTACAAAACCGATTTGCCTTAGTTTTGTTACTTCTTAAAGAGCATGGAGTGTGTGGATTTTTAAAGGGACAGTTTGATCATTGCTGCATCCACATCGCAAATGTAACTGCTGATGTAGAATATGACATCAATCAGTTAAAACAAATAGAGCATGAAGCACAAGAAGAGCAGAAAAATGTGACTATGAGCTGATTAGAGAACGTCTTTAAAGGGTTAGGGTGGAATGTGAGTTCACGGATTAAGTCTATCATTGAGAGTGTAATAATCCTATTAATTGTGTTCTTAGTAATTTGGTTAGTCTACAGTGTACTAAAAGAGGAAATACAGAAGAGGACATCCTGGAACCGGAAAATAATCAAGGCACTGACACAGGATCCACACCCATCATCCTCTGATCCTCCAGTCCATGACAACGTTCACGTCAATCCTGGATTTGAAGAACATTATGTATAAACTCAGAAACTAAAAGACTGTATCAAGTGAAAGAATTTGCACTTATAGTGAAGTGAAAATACTTTCAAAGGAGAAAAAATGATAGTAAAAGGGTTTTTAAATCATGGGGATTTGGGGAGTTAGAAGGAAAGTTAGGCTTAGTAGGCCCTGGGAAAATACCCTGGGAAAATGTAGGCCTTGCTAGAACTGCACCTGTGTAGCTAGTACATGATAAATGATGTAATTGTTAGATGTGATGATTGTTTAGTAATTAAATATAATTACTGTTTAATCGTAAGAATAATCATGAGAAACTGTAGTCAGGGACTAAAGAAAGATCACGAGAAACTCATGCTTGAATAAAGTCAATGTATACAATAGAACAATATAAGTTTAATAATTAATATGTAAGTTATATAACGATAGAATATAAAATACATTCAGCTCGAATGCCATGTTGGAGTCAGATTTGGGTCTGTACCCCTGATTCCCAGAGCTCTTCAAATAAAAGCACCTGCATATAAACATATCCCGTGATTATTTTTGTTCCTGAACTCTAACACTCTGAGAGACTAGGCAAGGTGTTAAGGTCTCTTATTTCCACTGCCTCCACAGCAGCTATCCCAAAAGCCCCACTATACCCTTTTGGGTCTTTGAAATACACTCTCCTGAGGTAATCTATGCCAAGGATGCACGGAGCCTCCTGTCCAGTCACAATGGGGTGGTTTTGCCATTCATTCCCTGTCAGGCTTACTTCAGCTTACAGTACAGTCAGCTGTTGGAATACCCCTGTCACCCCAGAAACAGAGATGAATTCTGTCCATCCATATCTCAATGATATCAGGGCACTTTGTGCACCAGTGTCAATTGAAGCCTTATTCTCCTGTTGGTCTGGTGTACCAGGCCATCAGATCCACACAGTCCAATAGATCTGACTGTCCCTTTTGTCCACCTGGCCAGAGGCAGGGCCCCTCTTGTTCTGATCTGATACATGGGCTTGTGGGTTGGAGTCAGACATCCAACACAACACTGGTGGGTCATCAGCAAACAGCCATGAGTTTAATATGGCTGCCCCTTTTATAGGGCTTTGGATTTCCCAGGTTCAGATAGTTGATTGGATGAGACTTCTCTCTGCCCAGCTCTCTCTGGCCAGTGGTGTATCTTCATCTCAGCTAGAACAGGGTTGGCTGAGGTCTTTGCTTGGGTTTGAACAACCTATCCCCGCCTTATCCGAGGACTTGTTTTCTAGGTTGGTTGAGTTTAGGGGGCAGCTTCAGATCAGCTTCAATGTGACAACACTGGTCATAGTACTCATTGCTCACTTCATGTAACTGCACTGGAGGTCCCTTCTAGAGGATCTGAAGTAACATCAGCCCTTTTTTCTGTCTGGACTTGCCCACTGGAAACTGGAGTAGCAATTATCCTTGAAGAATTTCCTGTGGTGTGTTTATTGGACACGAAATGAGTACACAGAAGCTTGGTGAGTTTAAGAGAGAAAAGATTAAATTTTATTTTTGATCTTGTAATATATAGAACTCTTAAAGTGACAGTGGATTGGAGGATGAAATTGCTACTTCTGCAACTACGCTGGTCAAATGTCCGAGATTGAAAGGCAAGATGTTTTCTATTACATTTGTGTAGCAGTTGCCCTCTGTGCAATTTTCCTTATCTCTTGTTAATGGGCCCATCAATGTCTTGCCACATGACTCAGAGATAACACTCTTCAGGAGCCAGTTCTGTTTAACAGGTGATCAAAGACACACCTCGTGACTCAGAATGACATCAGCCCATTGTGAGATGCTCCGCCCAAGGGGGAGGAGCTAAGCATTCCCACCTAGATATATCCTGGGATTTCTAGACAGAGAAGCAGCCTTCCCACAGGTTTCCAAGAGGACACAGCTGGGGTTTCCACTGGACCGACTACACCTTTTCTACAGGACCACTGCACAAGCAGAAACCACGTCTGCCACTCCAAGAGGACTGCAGCCACTCCAATTTGGACTGCTACCAACAGGCTGGCCAAAGGGGTGTCAGGTTGTATTCTGACTTTGTCAGTGGTCTTCCTTTTGTATTATTGCATGTATTTAGTTTCTTTTCCCTTTTCCCAATGAATTGTATTTCTGACTTGAAGTCTTTCCCTGGTTTTGCTTTCAAACCAGAATATCAAACTAACAGTTTATTAATTTTCTCTTCCTTCAAATAAGAATGTAAAACTGTTATTATTACATGAATAGTGTTAGAACTCTAGTAGAAATATGCAAACATTATTAGAAGGGTAAAGAAGTTTTATGAGAACTTTAAAACTTTTAAAAGAACTTTAAAAGAAAACTTAACTTTTTTAAAAATCAGGACAACAGTGCTGCTAGGGCAGAGGTGGGTTTTCTATCTCACTTCCTCATGTCCTCTCCATGGCCATGCAAGTAAAACCACAGGTTACCTCATGGTGTGTACCTTCTTTATCGAGCATGTGGGCCCTTGACCCCAATAGCAGAGACTCTGGTCTGCACTGGCAGTGCATGGGACATTTTCTCTCTAACTTGCTTGAGTCTTTCAAGTCTGTCTGCAGTCTTGGACAGTTGGTACAGAGCTGAGGTGCAGATCAGTAGGGAGGAAAAACTATGATATTGCCCGAGTCAAGTAGTCAGCTGAAACACTGATTGTTCTCTTTCTTTCATTGGCATCAATGCCAATGAGTTGGTGTACAGTGATGACACCCTCCATACAAACTTCCACCACATCGATTGTGTGCACTAGACCTCATCTGGATCTAGAGGGGACTGCTCATTGCTCAAATCGTGCTACAAACAGAGATGAGTGCTTAGAGAAGTCCTGACTTTGGCTCAGATTTCTGGCAGTAACTCTGTTTGAAGTGGCCTGCACCCCAAATGTCTCTCATTCAGAAGTTCTTAAGAATGGCCAATTAAGCCAATTACAAAATGAATTATTTATTGAATAGACACAAGATTAACAGACAAGACTTTAAGCAGACTACTTACTATACAAAAATAAAACAAAAAGAACTACTAGTAGATAAAATACAGTGTACGACAAAAATACCTATGTTACAGCTAGCAAATGAATAGTATAGATTCGAATTCAGTGTAACTTACCACCATATTAATGATGGCGTACACATAGAATTCTTTCACTTGATTCCCAGGAAGGTATCCTTGGAATTTCCATCCAAACTCTATGGGAGAAGATCTATATGTTTCCAAGGTGTGTGTAGGAGGCTTCTGCCTCCATGAAACTTTGTGCAGCTTTTATAGTTTGTAAACTAGCGTGTCTCAGTCAGGAATTCCAGCTTATCTCCCCCCATCCTGTTCACATGGCTAGTTGTTTATTGGGAATTCTACCCCTGGCACCAGAGAGAGAAATAACTCACTTGCCAGTGAAGACTTACTGGTCAGACAATCTGGCCTCGGTTATCTCATAAATTAATGTGAGAGGGAGAACATCCAGAGCTATCCACCAGCTGATGGACAGAGCAGATAAACTCTTCTGTGGTAGGGGTGTGAGAGATGCAACTCACTTCGAAAAATTTAGAAAGGTTTATTAAATATTATGAAAAATACAACAGAAGACTGAATAGAGAAAATATTATGGCGCCAGGAGCAAAGGATTTTTCCTACCACGTGCTCGCCCACTCAATGGAGATTTCGCCGTTTAACCCTTTTACCCCTCTCAAAGTTCTGTCCATCAACTCCTTCTTTGCTGTCCAGTGGTGGAGTTTACTTCCTTAAATCTTGACTGGAGGTCAGGTATTGCCATAGGGACAAGCCAACCCTCCCAAATGTCCCAAACTCACGCCATCACCCGATAACAATGCAAAGAGGTAAAACATAACTATTATTCTATAAAACTTGTCTTAAAATATATACATGATGTAATGAACAAAAGAGCCTTCCTGGTTCCTATGGCAATACTAGGACTACTGTGGGAATCCAGAGCTTCCCTCTGGCTTCCCTGGAGGGCCTGGGACCCTGGCAGGGGGTCAGGAACCCCCCTGTACAGAGCCCCGAGAGACACTGTCTCTGATCTCTGTCCATGGAAAAGAGTTTTCAATCTTACAGGATGAATTACAAGCTCTGAGTGTTTGATATGAGTAATAATTAAGTGTGGCATGGGTGCAAAAGTAAAATTTTAGGTTTCTAGATTAGGGGTTCAAAGGGGACAAGATGGAGGAAATTGGGTGTGTCTTGTCCTTTTCCTCCTTCTTCATGCCCTCCATGTTTCACTGTAGTGTTGGCATTTTTCTATTGGTTTAGGCTGGGGACACACTGTTCAACATAGGTGATAGATATTGGCACATTATTGTAAATATAGTACACGTAATTTCTGGTATATAATGTTTGTAACATCCCACTGGGGGCAGAGCCCCGCATGCTGCCCTGCAGGACAGACCTGCGGTAGGGCAGCAGAACATGTTATAGATAAGCAAGAATAAACAACCTTGAAAATAGCACAGACACATTATGGCTTCTTCTTTGGCAATGGGGCAGAAAGACAGAGACTTTTTACAATCTCGGAATCATCAATACCACAGATTCCGACAAATGGCGCCCCTGCTGGACGATGAACATCCATCTCTGGACTGACCTCGTGCTGACTCAGCTTTTGGTGACAACGGTCGAAATTAAGAACATGGGGAAGGGATGCTCCCAAGGACAGACCAAAATTTTTTTAGCCCTACAGGGCAAGATTTCTACCCATCTGGTAGAGATAGCTCCAAATGAGATGAAAGCTTTGTTATTGTGGGTTCAGTATAATCACCCGCACACAGATGCACATCTTTTGTTTGAGTCAAATTTTTGGCAAGGGATCAATAAGCAACTATATTACCGTGCCACAAAAAAAGATAAGACTGCCGCAAAACTTTTGCCTTCAGCAAGGACAATAGAGTCACCTTCACAACGCGGCATTCCAAACCAGACAGCTAAGGCTCCTATGGGAGCACAAGGACGAAGATCACCCAGCCAGCAGCTTGGGACAGTTTTCCTCACCACAGACCCAGTGGAAGGAGGATTGCCTCCCGTGGAGGATCAGGGAGATAGTGTCTCATCATGCCCTGCATCTCCGTGTTCCCACTGTTCCTCAGACTCCCTTGAACCTCAGTCCTTAAGCTCCTCCAATGCAGAAACTCCCCAGATGGTGAGAGATTAGCCAGGCACAGCCGCAGCCCTCGGTGGGGGAGGGGACCGGGCATTGCCCGAGTCCAAACCTGCGGCGGGGGGGCAGCGGCGGCGGCGACTCCGGTGGGGGAGGGGGCAGACGTGAGTGCAGAGCAGAGGGAAGAGGGAGAGGAGCGCGCACAGGCGGGGAATTCAAAACAGCCCGAAGTGCAGACGAGAGCGGGGGGGGAAGGGCGGGGGCAGTGGGAACGACGTAGGCAGAGGAGGCGGCAGGGGCGCGAGTGCGGTACTCATGCGTCCTGAGCGCCCCATGACGCGTTCCATGACAAGGGTCCGTGAAACCGTGGAAGCGGTCGCCTGGCAGGTGCAGGGGAGTGGCTCCCGGTTCGCAGCGGGCGGCTTAGAGAGAGCGGGACTCCATTCTCGCCGCAGCGATGGCAGCGCGCATGTGCGAGACGGTAGAGCGAGACCCGGAAGACAGGGTGCGAGACCTCTTGCATGTCGTAGACGCAGCACGGCCGCAGACTGCGCGGCGGCCGCAAGGGGAGACCCGAGCAGTGCGGGACCGGGCGGGATGCGGCGCGGGGCTGCGGCAGCGCGGGACACGGCAGGCGCGCGCTGATGACGTCAGCAGAGCACCGAACCGCGCTCAGTGCCGGCACTGCCACGGACCCGGGGGGTGGGGCGACCCAGAACAGGACCGGGACAGTGTCTGGCCCGGCCGGTGAAGGGGGAGAGGCGTTCCCGAGGCGCGGCTGCGCCGGAGCCGGTGCAGGCGGGGTGCGGCTGGGGCGGGGCTTCCTTCGGTCGTTCCCATGGCGACACAGACAGAGGGGGTGAATCCAGGCTGCGCATGCGTTTGCAGGAGTCAAAACAAATGCGGAAGTGGCTGGGAGAGTGGGCGCTTGGTTCGGAGGGGCAGACTGCAGGCGCGGCCTCGGCACAGCCGACACTGGGTGTGAGCGGGGAGGGGGAGCAAGAGAGAGGTGCAGCCATCCCAACGCAGGTAGAAGTGGGGCGCGACTGCACCAGAAATGCTCCCCTCCGCAGCACCCATGCCGGTGCAGGCAGGGGCTGGGCAGAGCCAAGGCAGGGCAGACTTTGGTCACTACCTCTCCACAGCAAGTGCGAGCGATGCACCGCCCATCTCCTTTCATCAACGGCGGCAAACAACAAAACCACAGCAGCCAGAGCAAACAACTTTTTACATGCACATCCATTGTACCAAATATCCTGCAGCAATGCTGAGGGATGGCACTCCAATTTTCACCCCAAAAATGAGATGCAGTTAAGTCGTCCTTTGAAATCATTGCAACATAAGGGTTTCCTCCAAACTTCTCCAATGTTTCTAAACACTAACCCCAGGTTTTTCAGTTAGGTCACAGAACTGATCAGCAGACACACCCAGCTGGTGTGATGATAGGTTATGATTGTGGAACACAATGTGAAAAAGAGTTATCTTATCATAATGAAAATTGAAATAGAAAATTAAATAGCATAAAATTTTAGTAATTTATTATATTAAGGTTTAAGTTAGGTTGCATTTTAACATTCTATTAATGATAGAGTTGATTTTTATATAGTTTGGTTTGAGTTTAAGTTAAGTATTGTTTAATTAGAGTATATCACTTTATGTTTATTTTAGGTTTGGGCCCTGAAAAAGTTAAGTTTATAAAGCTTTAATTGATAATGGATTTATGTATTATTAATTTGATACATATGGACTTCTAAAAGTTAATATAATTTAGGGATTCTTTACCAAAATTTTTTATATTGAGTTTAAGTACTGTTTGATTCAAAAATTACTTTAAGTTTTTGAAAGATCAAGTTTATTTAGATAATAAAATTTAGGTTTTTTTATTTAAGGATGAGAAGGTTTTGACTGAAAGAGCTCATGAAATAATAATGAACATTGATTTAAGGAGAAGACACAATTTACTGGATCCTTGGTTGTGTTAATCTTTTCTGGTTTATTATAAGGTTATCAGTTTATAACAGCTGTAAAGGAATTTATTTTGAGTTTTATGAAATTGATTTTGTTGTTTAATAATCAGTTTTATAGTCTGTTATTTCTTTGTATAATGATACAAAGGGTGTTTGTTTTCAAATCTTTTATTTTTAACTATTTAAGTGTTTTATAAATGTTATTGTTAAGAAATTTTATCATGTTATCAGGTGAAGCCTTGTGCTTTGTTTATTCATAGTAAATTTTTGTCTGTTTTATTGTTGTTCATATAATCTTATCCAGGTTGCATGCCATTCTGAAGCCTCATTTTGGATTTTAATCATATTGTGCATTTTTCTAGGTGAACTTTCTGATTTTTTTTTTATATCTCTTGTGAGTGGAATCATTGCATTTCTATTTTTTATCATTCTCAAATGTTTTTCAGAAGATCTCAGAGAAAGGTGCCTGAAGCCTTCTGACAGCCTTTTGTCATTGTTAATTTTATGATTTCTTCCAATTGACATCCTTTTCCCTCAAAGAAGTTCCAAGAAAAATGAATCCTTGTGTTATTTGATCAATTTATCAGTTTGAAATTCAAGTGTTTATTTTATGTGAAAATGCTATAATAGGTTATGTTTTAACTATCATATATGTATTGTTGGTATAAGCTTTGTTTTAGATAATATGTTAGGGGACATCACTCCAGTTTTAAGTTTGGGTTTTGGCCAGGCCCAGATTTTAACTTGAACAGATGAGTTTGCCAGCAAAATCCAGAGGTTTCTGCACAAAAAGGAAGGATATGTAGATCACTTTGATCCACCAATTCGATCTTACAAATGTGACAGCTGACACAGCTTTGAGGTGAAACTTGTCAGCCCTGCCCGGGAAGGGATGCCAAGGATTTTCACTGGAAACAAATGTTTCAGTTTTCTGCAGGCTCTGAAATGCTGTCACAATGTTTCTAATGATTATGTTTTGTTCAATTTTATATATGTACTTTAGAATCTCTTTCTTTTGAACTTTCTTGAATTGTTATTGATTTTGATAAGTTTTATGCATTCTATCATTGAGGTATTTTGTCTTATTCTATATTGTGTTTTATATTTCAACCTTCCTGTTTCAAAAGGGAAGAAGAGAAAGAAAGAAAAAAAAGAAAAAAGAAAAAAGGAAAAAGAAAAAAGTGTGAAGAAGTGCCTGAAATAAGGCTGGAATGAAGATGAAGATTTTGTATATTTTAATCTTTTGAAATAATTCTTTTGTAGACCTGATTTCGCTGATCATCGAGAGAAATGTGAGGAGATCCCAGACACTGGACAGATCAAATTGAAAAAAATAATTCAAACTAATAAACTAAACTTTGAGCAAGCATTGTGTTAATATTTTCACAGGAGTTGAAAGTGTTGGTTCTTTTTTTGTATTTGTTTTTTTTTTTTTTCTTACAGGCCATCAAAAACAATTCTTACAGATTTAGAAATGATAGCTCAGATCATTATTGTGGCAAGGACCATGTTGCTGACAATGTCAGGCAAAGATGTCTTAATCATTTATTTACCTTTAAAGAAAAAATACTTTAAGTGGACAATCCAAAGTCACAAGATTTTTCAATCACGTTGTTAGGGTATCCAGAAGTTTGCACAGTTCATTTTCTAGCTCACAGAATGTTTAATGCAAAAATAAGTTTTAGAGAGAAACCAAAAATAAGTCAGGAACTGGTGGAAGGGGTGACAGTGTTCACTGATGTTTCAGGGAAAACTCAAATCAGTGATCACATGGCAAAATCCAAAAACGGGGAAATGGTAATCAAATATCAAAATGGTACAGGGTTCACCACAAATTGTAGAATTGATAGCAGTAGTAAGGGCTTTTCACTTATTTCAGGAACCCTCAATCTGATCACAGATTCAGCGTATCTTGCAAATGTGGTCAAATGATTAGAGGAATCACTTTTTAAACATACGGACACTGAAATTTTATATTCATATCTATTATGCATGAAAATAATCTTAGAAAACAGAGAACATAAATATTTTGTAATACACATCAGAGTGCATTCTTCACTTCCAGGGTTTTTAGCAGAAGGGAATGCTCATATAGACAGACTTACAATACCTATCTCACAGACACTGCCAGACATTTTCAAGCAAGCAAAATTGAGCCATGCATTTTTTCACAAAAATGCACAAACATTGATGGAATCCTTTCACCTTTCTAAAAGCCAGGCAAAGGAAATCATCAGTGTTTGCCCACAGTGCCAGTTTGTGCGGCCTCCTGTGTCTACAGGAGTGGTCAATCCGAGAGGTTTGAAAAAACCTTCAGCTGTGGCAAGCTGATGTCACAAAATATGCATCCTTTGGGAGGCTCGAAAACATTTATGTTTCAGTTGACACATTTTAGGGGCAATTTTTGCATCATGACATACAGGGGAAACCACAGAACATGCCTGCAGACATTTTTTTACAAGCATTTGCATCATTAGGGGTGCCACAAGATATAGAAACAGATAATGGTCCAATTTACACAGGCAAGGTGCTTGACAAATTTCTAAAAAATGGAGAGTCAAACACATTTTTGGTATTCCTTATTCTCCCTCAGGTCAAGCAAGCATTGAAAGAACACATCGCACCCTGAAATCCATTTTGGTAAACAGAAAAGGGGGGAGGCAGGCACAACATCTTATATGCGGTTGAACAAAGCTCTGTATGTGTTGAATTTTTTAAATGGTTCTTTCTCAGAGCCCACTCCACCAATTGTCAGACATTTTACAAACAGCACACAAGCAAAACTAAGGGAGAATCCTTTAGTTTTGGTCAGAAACACAGAGTCAGGACAAATTGAAGGCCCATATGCATTAATAACTTGAGGCAAGGGTTTCGCTTGTGTCTCTATAGGGCAAGGACTGAAGTGGGTGTCAGCAAGGCACGTGAAACCTTATTGGGTGCAGACAGAAGTGGACGTGGACCTGAGAAGCAGAGAGGCAGGCACGCCGACGAAGGCAGACAGCGACGCTGCAGACGTCTCATCAGACAACAATTGACAACTCAGAGACTTGGGTTTTTTTCTAGGGAATCAAGTGTTGTTTGGGTGTTGCTGCATTGCAGGGTTTCTCACAGAGGGTGGGGGCATGGACATGGGGTTCAGACAGATAGTGTTCATGTGCTTCATTCTTTCACCTGTTGCCTTGGGCAATAGGACAGACTTTCCCATGAGACAACCAAGGGAAAATGTGTGGGAGACTTTGGCAAAAGCAGCGGGTCTGGACAGCATTTGCCTGACCCATTCAAAACCGGGGAAACCATTTTCAACATACTTGGTAGGTGTGCCAGTGGAGGAATGGCGAATCCCAAAGGACATCCTTCCAAAGGTTCTGAAGTCTTTTTCGGATCCTGTGGATGGATGGCATGTTTGGACACAGTTCTCTCCTGTGGCTCACTTTGAACCTCTGGAATTGGACATCTTTGGGTCAACAAAAATGAAATTCTGTATCAAATTCAATCCATTGGGAGTGACAGAGTCAGGTAACCACATTATAGATGTCACTCCAAACCAGCTCTTTTACAGAAATGCATCATCCTGGTCTAATTACACCAAAATGATGAGCAAACCATCCCTCCAAAATCCAACCATTCTACCAAAAGGGATGTTTTTGCATTTCTGGGGACAGAACAGAATTTGCCCCACTATCCCTGCAAAAATCAAGGGTGGTCCATGCAGCATTGAAGGAACTTTTGTTAACACACAGCATGACTTTGATAAGAGAGCGAGGAGAAAAAAAATATAATGAATGAAGTGATCCAGATTGTGACAATGATAATGTTAGCACCAAGAAAAAAGCCTTGGAAAAACTGAATGGTTCTACTTTCACAACAGGTGGCATGAAAAAGAGCCTTGGTACAGTTGGATCAAAAGAGGTTGTGGGCAGAGTAAGGATGCCCATGTAGTTTCTTTTGCATTGAATGATTTGTTAGCTAGCAATGAGAAATGAGAACAAAGCAGCAGTTGAACATCTGTTGTAAACACATGAACACAAGAGTGATAAATTTGAAGAGGTATCCTAAGAGAAAACACACCTTGGGAAAAATTAAATCTTAGGTGGATGGTGTGTTCAACTTTTTTTGCCTTTCACAGTTGTAGAAGGAGATTTTGAAAACAGTTGTATATAATTATAGGGTATTGTAATTCTTCTGATGCTTGTGCTGTCCTTGCCTCAGTGCATGAGGCAGACCATGGACAAAGTTGTCAGAGAAGTGTTCTTGGTTCAGAAAGGAGAGGGAGATGTGGGAATCCAGAGCTTTCCTCTGGCTGCCCTGGAGGGCCTGGGACCCCGGCAGGAGATCAGGAACCCCCCTGTACAGAGCCCCGAGAGACACTGTCTCTGATCTCTGTCCATGGAAAAGAGTTTTCAATCTTACAGGATGAATTACAAGCTCTGAGTGTTTGATATGAGTAATAATTAAGTGTGGCACGGGTGCAAAAGTAAAATTTTAGGTTTCTAGATTAGGGGTTCAAAGGGGACAAGATGGAGGAAATTGGGTGTGTCTTGTCCTTTTCCTCCTTCTTCATGCCTTCCATGTTTCACTGTAGTGTTGGCATTTTTCTATTGGTTTAGGCTGGGGACACACTGTTCAACATAGGTGATAGATATTGGCACATTATTGTAAATATAGCACACGTAATGTCTGGTATATAATGTTTGTAACATCCCACTGAGGGGCAGAGCCCCGCATGCTGCCCTGCAGGACAGACCTGCGGCAGGGCAGCAGAACATGTTACAGATAAGCAAGAATAAACAACTTTGAAAAACAGCACAGACGAATTATGGCTTCTTCTTTGGCAATGGGGCAGAAAGACAAAGACTTTTTACAATGTCAGAATCATCAATACCAGACAGGTTCCCTGGCTGAGGAAGAGGGAAACATCCCATGATCTATGTTTGACCTGTCACCATCGCCTATGGAAGACTAGACTGGAGTGGGCTGTGGGAAGCAGGAACAAAGAGGCAGATCTTCCTGGTGTTACCACGAGGAAAGGAGAGGGGACAGCTGCTGCTGGGACTTCAGAAACAGACTCTGCACGCCTCTTTCCCCTTCAGCTACCTGGAAAAAGCTACAACAGCAGGGGCGAGCTCTGTGTCAAGCCCCCTGCCCAGCTGATCTTTTTTTAATAAAGAGGTGAACATTAATAAAGGCATTAGCCCTGTTCATTTCACATGATATTTGCCTTTTAATTGTGAGAGTCAATCATTGCATTACTCATCTACCACAAGGGGAATGTCCCGCCACAGTAGGGGTAGTGTGGGGGTGGGGGCAGTAGGTATTGTCAGGCTCTATTGGTGGTACAATGGTGTTATGTGTAGTAGATATAATTCACACCATTTCTAGTATGATATATGTGATATTGAATATTTGTTGGAGTATACACGTTTGTATTAGTAGTCCCCCCCACCCTCGCAGGCTAAACCTGGTGTATGTTGAAATCCGATTTACAAGTAAAAAGATGTGGCTGGTCGGGAGATGTGCTGTATCTGAAGCGATATGGGGATGCCTGAACGACCCGAGATGGATATCATGGGAATCCTCCAGACAGATACATGTGAATGCAGGGTTCCCATAAATTTCATCAAGGGATTCACCAACTCTGGACATCAAATTGTTCTACCTTGTCACCAAGAAAAGAAATCTCATCAAACTATGGGACTCTGAATAGAAGAAAGGACTGATTGCCGAAATCCTGGACTCAGGCAGAATTTTCCCTATAAAAACGACTTGTACCAGAATGGTGGTGTGTGAACTTAGAGGTAAACCTCTGCTTAGGCTGACTTCTTTGTTGTACAGCCAGTGCCATCCCTGGGCTCAGTACTGTTCTTTCCTTGTGGCTGGCTAGATAGAATTTGATTGCAAAATAAATATTTTATTTTTTCATTTTAATTTGGCTGGACAAATTTTCATTTATAACAATGGTGAACATTTGCATGTGAATCACTCACCTCTCTTGAACACTTTTATTATTAATATTGTGGCTGCTACTGTTCCTTTTCTTATCTCATTGCTGTTTCCAGGAAATTGATCTTATCTCAACCTGTGATCTTCACCCTTTATTCCTCCAATTCTCTTCTCCTGACTGCAGCAGGGAAGGGGGAGGGGGGAGTGAGCAGCACGTGGCTTGGAGTGATTTCAGTGGGAACTGGAGAATACCATAACAGCTTTATTTAGTGCCCAGTGTGTAGCACAAAGGGTTGAGGTAACAGATATCCCCAGAGTGGGTTGAAAACAAATTTGATCTAAGCATTTGTTGTAATAGGTATGGAGCCACTGGATATAATGTTGCTTGGTCTATTTATATGGTCTGTTTATATGGTTATGGCATCTATCCCTGTCTACGTTTCTGTATGTGCACTATGTGCCCATCATGGTGGTCTTTTTCAGAGCAGGGAGAAGGGATCAGGATTGCTTTGTTGCTGTACTGTGGGATATCATTTTATGACATGATAACATCAAGGGCAATGAAGGTCAATTGGGATGTCTATTCAGTGCTTCTCTCCTACTCCCACCTCAGGTGCAGCTTTTGGGAGTGCATCAGTAACCATACCCAGTCTGTGGAGGGAACAGGGAAGGATGATTTTCCCCCGCTTTTCACACTTTTTTCCTCCTTCAGGCCTGTTAGAACAGGTTCTGAGAATTTTGAATTTCCTTTAGATATTATGGAAAGCATGTTCTTGTTGCTATGTCTCCTCAGCACAGTCTGCACCATGTGAAGATCCAAAACAGAGATTTCTAGGAAGGTCATTCAGAGCTCTGCCCCAAGGGTGGATAGTCATGAGTGGCATGGAATGTGGGAGGACATGGACTAGTATTTGGAGGATTTCTCTCCTATGATAATCTGGAAGTTCACCCCTGAACAACTACAAGACCCTGTTAAAGGCATTAAATATGTGAAAGAAAAATCTGTTTCCTTAGTGAGCGATGAAGAATAAGCAGATTCCTCACTGTTGCCTTTATAAAGGGCAACTGGCGACCTGGTTCAGGTGAGGCAGCACGGCGGTCTGGCCTCTCCAGACCGCTCGGGCTATCGACAAAGACGCTGACACCAGTATGGTGGACGATCGAAAGCCTTTATTATCTCATCTCGTGGGTTTAAATAGTCTTGGGGGTCTTTGCTACGTCAGAGGGGGGTTGTGGGGTCTCAGGGGTTAGTCGGGAGTGGAAAATTACTCGGGACAGGTGTGGTCACATGCTTCTGGGGTTAATGGATAGCGTGGGGCAGGGGGAGGGGGAAGGGTCTCTCTCTTTCCGTCACATCCCGTGGTCTTCCGTTCGCCTGTCCCTATCTACCACACTCACAACAGGAGGACGAGGTAGGGCCAGAAAATCACTTGATCTCTATTCTCATGTGGGCTGCAAGAATATGCAAAAATATTTCAGCTGCCAGTTGAGAGAGCCTCTGGGGACCTGATTGCTCCAATGCTGGCATATCACAGCCCACAATACAAAACTAGATGGTAGTAAAGCCAAGCAACTGAGATCCCTGTCCTGGGATGTGGGCATTGACAAGGGGATTGGGAAGAGAACAGATATTCCCAGTCTCTGGAGGCAACACCTGTCAAGTGTGAGGGAAAGGTATTCTCTAAAGGATGATGTAGTAGTGTGCACAAGCAGCTGGAATGCCATGGAGCAAGGTGCCTAGTACCTGAGAGAATTTGCTGTGCTGGAGGCAATCTATAGGGATTTGTGGCTGGACATTCCCCCTACCACAGAAGAGCTTATCTGTTCTGTCCATCAGCTGGTGCAATAGCTCCGGACATTCTTCCCCCTCACATGAATTGATGAGATAACCCAGACCAGCCTGTCTGGCTAATGAGTTATCTCTTGCTAGTGAGTGTCTCAGTTTTGAGACAAATTTCAGGAGATAATGCCCTGGAATGAGAGTTTCCTCAAAGGAAAATGGCTTCAATAACTTCCTTTCCTTCTGCCAATGAGAGAAATGGATACCGGGGGGTATAAGTGAAAAAGCCATGTTTATTAGCATTTTTTAAAAAATTGAATAAATGCTAGATATTGAAATTGTTGAACCTTACCCCCCCCCCTTCCCCCCCAGAAACCCAGTAATAGCCTTCTCTTGGCTGCAGGTACTTTCCCCTTTGGTGTAGTTACGGTTGCAGCTGCCAGGGGCGCTGGTGGCTGCCCAGTCAGGCAGGGCAGGTGCGATGATTTTCCCGCGGCTGCAGGGGCCGCTGTGGCGAGAGTTTGGCCGTCTTTCTCCACGTGGACAATGGCAGATACAGCTGGCTGAGAAGGAATGGAGAAGGGGCTTCCTTTACATCTCACAGGGGCAGCCAATCCTGGTGCCCCTCTGGATAGCAAAAGTGACTGTAGCAGGAAACCTCAGAAGCAGCTAAGGCAGAACAGCAGGGCAGATTCCCCCGGGGCAGCAAGCAAGAGGCAGCAGAAACTGCAGCTGTAGCTGGACTGCCCAACAGGCAGGGGTGAAACAGCTACAGTGCAGCAAAAAAACCCGGAGCAACAGTAGAGGCACGGCAGGGGATGGACAGGCAGCAGCCTGTCTCCCAAACACATCAGAGAGAGAGACTCCCCAGGATTTCTCACTGGCGCTGGCTGGTCCCTGGGGCCAGGCTGTGCAGAGGGTGGGGGGCAGCCCCGCGGCGGGAAATGAGGGCGGTCCCAGGTCCTGATGGGACATGCACTGGCCCTGGGCTTCCCGACAGCAGAGCAACAACAGAAGCCAATCCGGCAAGCTCAGTGTGAAAAACGCCAGTCACTTGGTTTTTAAAATTTTAAAACTTTAACAATAAAGTAATACAATTTAGAGTTAGGACAATTTCAAGACAATAAAAAGCAAAGAATTATGGACGTCCGGATGCTCTCAGGCAATGAAGCCACGACAGGCATGTTTTGTCAACAAAGGAATAACCCTTAAAAACCATACGCTGTTGCATATTCATACATACTTCAAGGTTATGCAAACATTCTATTTAAAATAAGAAACTCTGTCTGGAATATGTCAACTCCTTCTTCTAATCCCCACGGCGTCTTAGAGTCTGAGCAAGGCCTGAAGAAATTAGCTTCTTCTGATAAGAAAACCATAAATTCCTCTTCTCTGGAAGATTTAGGTGTTCTGTGATTGTTATATCGAAGCAAGTATCTCATTCCTTAAAAAAAAAAAAACCCACATACATAGTTTCTATTTTAACTGCAAACTACATTTACCATACTATTAAAATGTTAATACAGCACTTCTAATCAGTATAACATAATACATATAGTATTCAATTTAATATTTGTGAAAAGCCAATTATAAAATATGCATTTTCACAATCCCTCCTCTTATTCTTTATAAATCATTTGACTTGAGCAATATTTCTTATCCAATTACATTCTTTGGACTATGTTGGTAATCAAATAAAACATGGGATTAATCAAGGAAGAAACATCAAAACAGTTGTAACACATAAAAGAAAGAATCCTAATTTCTTCCACCATCCCATTCTCAATACATTACCCCACCAGTTAGTTTTTTAACATTGTTTTCCCATTTTTCGACCGGTATCTGAGTTAATTCTTTCTGATATACTTTGTTTTTTTCCAGGATGACCTCCCCTTTGTCATCTATTTTCAACAATCGTTTATATTAAACTTTCCACAAACACCCCCTTCTTTAGCCAATAAATAATCTAAAGCCAACCTATTCTGATACACTACAGTTTTTGTTTGGCTTTGCTGATTCAATATTAATTCCAATGCCTGAGCAGCTTTGTTTGTTATTGTCCTGGTTTATAAGATAAGAATGTATTCTATTTGCCATCTGTTGGAGGTGGGGCAGGTATCTCCTGTTAAGTTGGGGAGTTTTCTTATCTCTTCCAAGAACAATGAACAATGTCTCCCTCCGGGGAGATATCTTCTGTTAATGGGCCATTGAATGACTCACTGCATGACTGGTAAAGTTACATCATCCCATTGTGAGATGCTCCACCGAGAGGGAGGAGCCAAGCATTCCTACCTGCATAAAATCAGCATTTTTTTGGGACATCAGAACAGCCTCTTCACTAGATTCCCAGAAGAGCAGCTTTTTCTCTGTTAAATTGTCAGAGGAGCAACTTCTTCCCTGGTAGATTCCCAGAAGACCAGGCCCATCTACTCTATCACCAGACCTTCAGAGAAAACTACACCTTTCTACAGGATCACCGCTTCAGAAGCATTTCATCTGCCACTCTAGGAGGAACAGCCACCATTTAACTGGACTATTACCAACACCCCAACTCCTCAGGGTGTCAAGTTTCTGACTCTATCAGTAGTTTTGTTTGTACTAATTGCATTTTTTTAAGTTAGTTTTTTCCTAGTAAAGAACTGTTATTCCCATTCCCATATCTTTGCCTGAGAGACCTTTAATTTTGAAATTGTGGTAATTCGGAGGGAGGGGATTTACCTTTTCCATTTCACGGGAGGCTCTTACCTTCCTTCACAGAGTCTTGTCTTTTAAAACCAAAACAGTTATCTTCTCTATGACTGCTTGGAGTCCTATAATACAATTCAGTATGTAATTTGGGGTCAATACAGAGCAAGCCTGTTGTGCTTGTTTTACCTTTTTGCTTACTAATTGCCTTTTTGCCAAGTCTTGGACTATATCTCTGAGATCAAATGTAAAACAAATCCATCTCTCTCCTTTTGGACATTCAATGCCCCATCTATTACCACTTTTTCCTGAGTTCCTTTTAATCCAATGTTTTTCCACATTTTGGCTGCAGGTACTTAATTTGGATGGGTTATAACAGTGGCTGTTGACATGGGTGTGTGTAACAAAAAAGGAACTTTGGTTTCTTTCCATGTAATGCTTTCTGTAGCATTTGTGACACGATCATGCTGGTATCCCGAAAGGTAAAAGACAACAAATGAGTGACAGAAACAGGAATAACAGAGGTCTGGTATGGCTTATACCACCACCTCCCCTGCCTATGTAGTTGCTTCCCATAGCAGGTATGTGTAGTCTCGATGGCGAGTTCAGTGGTCAATCCAGGCTTGCCCTCTGTTTCCCTTGTCACTCCTTTTTTACAATTTTTTTTTTTTTTTGGCAAGTTCTTTTCGACACTCCTTAACTGTGGTTTCCCACCGTTCCTCAGGTATCTCTTGGTCAACAGGCACTAATAATTCCCATCCACAAAATAAAGTTATTACTTCAGTTGTTTTGAGTTCTATCTGTATAGGGTATAGATCCAGTACTCAATACTTCTTGCAATGAGAGCTTAGATTTTGTGAGCTACAACACCAGTTATTCCCATAATTTGAACATTTACCTATAACCCAGCTAGCGTGTCCAGAATTGGGATAAATCAAATAAAGTATACAGTATAGTACTAATGGTAATTTCCCTTCTTCCCTGTACGAGTCACAGGCTAAGACCAGAATATAAGAACTCTTTGATTAAAATAGTCTTGATCGTCCTGTTTGAAGTGGCAGTATTCCTCTTCCAAGGAGGTATTGGAGGCATCTCAGGGCTTATTTAAGCAGTGCTTGAAACCACTGATGTAAGCTTTGCTTTATTTCTCAGTTAGGTGTTATTCTTTGTACCTTCTTTGGTTCATTTGGGTCTTCCCAAACCGTTACCACCCAGTCCCAGCTGAAAGTCACTTTGGTATCACCCTGTTTAGATGTGATAATCCATTCCTCAAGTTTCTTCACAAGTCCTTTGATTTTGCTGGCACGAATTCACCCTCTTTCTGTGGTTCGGATTGCTGCTTTAGTAGTATCTGGAAAGGACTTCTTAATAACACAGTGTTAAAAGAAAGACAATACTGCATTAACTTTTACCATTAGTTTTCTTCAAAACTTTCTGGGTTTAACTAAAAGCTTTTTCTACAGCCGCCTCTTCTTGTATCCAGCTGTGTTAATAGCTGCAGAGGCAAATTCTTCTTCTCATGAGCTATAATTAGTTAAATAATAAAAAAGACCAGGCCAATTTTAACACGAGATGTATCACATCTCTTGCTTTTTACCTTTTGGGCAACATCTAACTGTTTTAGTCTTACAGACCCATTCTTCAGAACAAAAGCCTTCTCTTCTTAACAACAAAAAAAAACAGAAAGAAAAAAGAAATCTTGCTTAAAAAAAATAAATCACTTTATGAGGGTCAGCTATATCTGCCTTGATCTTATCTCTAGCGGTGGCCCCTCTCTCCCTCTTTTTTACAGCCTTGTGTTTAACTCTGTGCCTCCCCCCCCCCCCCGCCCCCCCCTTGTCACTTTACCTAGCAGGAATGGGGGGAGAACTTACAGATAGCCACGGGGGGCGTGGGGACCTTGGGGACTTATTTTGCTCTCCCCTTTGCTGTCTCTCTCTGTCTCTCTCTCTCCCTTTCTCTCTCTTTCTCTCTCTTTTTCTCTCTTCACATTTCAACATCCACATTCCAACATCAGTCCACTTCCTAACATTAGTCTACATTCCAACATCCTGGAGCGGTGAGTCTGCCAATCACCCCTCCACCCCTTTTTCAACTGCTTTACAAATTAAATTACTTTTGTTATGTGTGTTATGCAGGTGTGTGATTCACAGCACCCTCCACCAAGGCCACCAGCCACTCACATCTGACACAGTGCTAAAACTAAAGACTTGCTTTGCTATCACAATTTTTTTTTCTATTCACAAGCTCGAAAAGGTTGTAGGAACAAGGTAAACAACAACTTACTTCCAAAGTGACCCTGCCTGCACCAAAAAATTTAATGCAATGCTTGTTAGTGCAATGCAAAGCAATGCTTGTTAGTGCAATGCAATTTGCAACGAAGCCAAGGTTTGATTTGGGAAGGGCATCTGAGGACACAGAGCATGAGTTTTACAAATCTGTATTTTGAAGAGGGAATGGACAAAATATGAATACAGTGGGGGGGGGGGGGCGGGACGACAGCAAGTAAGGAATTTCTCTCTGCAATACTTTCTTTTGTCTGCCAGAAATCACTGTCCAAAGAGGCTACTGTGGTGCCAACAATAACTGGATGGGAAGATGCACTCCTGAATTCAAGCTCTAATGCCACAATAGGAAACAGCACCTGAGCATTGCAGTGGTGAAGCACCTTGCCTGCAAACTCACCAGAGGCAAGCCACTGCTGCTACACTTCAGGGCTACGTGCAGCACAGACGGAATTATGGCCAAGCCCTTCCTGCAGGCCTGGATAAACCACACAAGGAACCCACGACTTCCTCACAGCTCTCCAACTCATTCAAGAAATAAAACTATAGCAAGCAGAGATCCCCCCCACCATCTTTTTCAAGTGTGTGTGTCACACACCCACAGTGATGCTGAAGGTAACAAATTAACAGCTTACATTAGAAGATACTGAAACCTTTTCTTCATCTAGCTTTGTAGGTTCTCTTTTATATATGTAGCCACCTCCCATTTTGGGAAAAAAAATGAGCCCTATTTTTCAGAAGTGCTATGCATGCGCAACTCTCGCTGCTGTTCCAGGTGCACTGCAAATAGTCAGCACTTCCAGAAAAACAAACAAACAAACAAAACAAAAACCAAGAAAGCAAAACACATTTGTTACATGAAATGGACTGGTTGGAAGGAAAAATGTTTCTCATTGACCTACCAAGCAGCTGGTGTTACCTTTAGTTTAACTTTGCACACTGAGAACCATTTGATTGAACAGCCTGCCTCGACTCAAAATAAATTAAAAGCAGGTTTTGCTATGTCACAGCTGTAAACTAGTTTTTCAGTCTTAGAGTACAGAGAGTTACAAATTAGCTGAATCAACAGCTCAATGAAGACATCTGTTCAGTATGAAGCATCCTCCACTATTTTCTTCCCTAGCCCAAACTTCCTCATTAATTTCTTTTTTCATCCTCTTGACCTAATTTTAAAACTCCAGCTGTCATGTTCCCATCTTCTGGGATAACCCCTATTCCTAATTTCAATTGCAAATTTTGTCCCAATAAGTTGCTACCTGCCCCTGGGACCAATAAAACATCCCCTATCCAAAATCTAGTTTCTCCCTCAATTACCATATTTTTAATGACAGGAACTGTGAAACTCTCTCCTTTTGCTCCTGTTATTTTACAGTATCTTTGCTCACACTATAACCTTTTGGAATATTAAAGAAACAGGTTCTTTCTGCCCCTATGTCTACTGCAACTTCTAATTCTTCTTCTTGGGCACCCACTTTTAACATTACCACTGGCTCCAGATGGTATTTGTCCCCTAAAATATAGAGCTTATGACTTCTCTATTCCTCTTTTGTGCCCATCTCAGGGAAGATTTTCAGATCTTTTACCCTCTTAGGACAATCTCTCCTCTAATGTATTTTGCTCTTACAGTAAAAGCAAACATTCCTGGAATGCTCCTGGGACTTGGTTTGTATTGGGGTTTTATTCTTTCCTGTTCCCTTGTCTCTACTACCGTCATATCTAGGAGTAGTGCTTGTGTGGTTTTTTTAAATTTTTCCTTGTAATTGCTTTCTAGCATGGTGACTGTCACAATCCTTGCTTTTAGTTTGGCTTTGCCCACAGACTTTCTGAGCTGAAATAGAGATTTTTGGAATTCACTTAAGTTAAAATTTTGAATTAAGCATTTAAATTTTAGCTTGTAGAGTTATGTGTTGAAATTTAACTTTTTACTTAAGAAACCTCTGCCATAAGTACAAAAGGGCATAAGAAAATGCAAATTTCTGAAGCATATTGCACAAAAAACAATGCCTAAGGATGCAAAGAACCCAGATAAGCTTTCCTGTCTCTAAGCCTATCAAGACTGACGGATGTACACAGATAAGCACTGAAGGACCGAAAGGGCACACGCAGAGAGGAAGAGTTCAAAAGTTCAACCATGAAGAAGACCACGATTCTCAGCCTCAAGAGACCACCAGAGACCCCTGCAGGAACACCACAGCAAACCAGGAGTGCTCAGAAGGGTGTGGACCTATTTAGCATGAGAGGCGAGGACAGGCGGAACCAGGGGTTGAATATGCATGGAAAAGTTGTGCAATCTACTGCATATGGAACACCTTTCTAAATAAAAGTGTGGGTCAGACTGAGGCTCGGGACACAAGTTTTTGGAGAGCTATCTCACTTGTGCCGAGTGCTGACAATACATACCCACTTTATAACTACCCCAGTTGTGGATTCAATTTATTTATTCTGCATATCACTTCAGAGCCTCCTTTAAAAAATCATCTAATGATTTGTCCTGCCAATCTTCAATTTTTTCAATTTTTTTCCTAATATCTGGCCAAAGACCAGTAACAAAGTTAATCCTTAACAAAGCTTTTCTCTCATCAATCTCAGGATCCATTCCGGAACACTGCCTTATATTTCTTCCAAGTCTGTCCAACCATTCAGCTGTAACCTCCCTTTTCCCCTGCTGTGCCTCAAAATCCCCGTCAGCATTTTGCCCTCGAGATGCTGCCCCCACCCCCCCCCCCCCCCGCCAAATTCTCTTGATCATTAAATTCCTGACCCCGCTCAGGAGGCGCTTCCTCTAGAGAGCGTTTCCTTGAACAGCCGCAGTTGTGGTTACCGAGGGAACGGAACGCAGGGCAGGAGGGGGATTCAGGGGAGGGATCTGTGCCGAGGCTGAGTCCTCCAAGGTGCAGGCAAGATCCGCTGCCGGAACCGCCAAAGGAAGATCTTCTGGTGGTGACCGAGCCGCACACGGCTGATAGCAGCTGATTCGTCAGCTCCCGGCAGAGACAAAGCAGGCGGGGCGGCCGCGGAAGCAGCGGTGGCGCCCAGCGCATCCGGCACGGGCAGGGCAGCCGGAGATGGGCAGGGCAGCCGGAGATGGGACGGCCGGGACAGACGGCCCCCCCTGGAGCGGTCAGCGGAGGACAGCCCTAGAAGGACGGCGACCCCAGACCACGCGGCAGGATGGACCCCGGCACGGCTGGCAGAGCGTCTGCGGGCCAAACGGCCAGGACCGGGGCAGACAAATTCACTAGCGGGGCCGCAGCCGGGATGGGAGCGAGGACCGGCGGTGCAGCCCCTAGCGGCGAGACCGGGGTCGGGACGCGAACCAGGACCAGCAGGACAGCCGCGGGTGGGTGGGTGGGGGGGGGGGGGGCGAGTGGGAACGGAGGATACAACACTTGCAAAGGATCCCAATATTTTTCTTTCCTCCCTTCCTCCTGTTCCCAGACCTTTTCTTTCCCTCCCTTTTTTTTTTTTTCTCTTTTCTTGCATTGGCTCAGGGGTTTCTGATACTGTAAAGATTTTTTTATTCTCCCAAAATCTCCCGTTCAGCATATGACATATTCTTTCTTCTGGATTGAACGGTTCTTTTGAATTTATAAATAAATTTTAGAGCCTAACAAATCTAAATTTTTACTTGGATACTTTGAAATGGTTGGAGAGCTAACTCGTGACCTCCTAATGTTTTTCTCATCACCTTTTTATTTATCCTTTGGGAAGTTATATATCTTTTAGTCACTTGCCTTCTTACTCCAAAAACATCCCAATGCATCCATAGCTCCTTTCTTGTGTGTTACATATTCCACTGTTCTTTTTAGAGCATATAATTCACAAGTTTGGGCTTACCACTTTGAGGTAAATTTCTCTTTTTCAATAGTTTGCATGTTTTTCTCATCAACTACTGCAAACCCTGTGTTTTCTCTTGGTACAGGGATTTGTATCTCTGTTAGCTAACATAACCCTCCCCCCCCCCCCCGCCAAGGGCTACCTTGGGGTATCTCTGCTGGTACCCTTTTACTCCCTTTTTCTTCTCTTTTTTTTTTTTTTTTTTTTTACTGGTTTTCTGTCCCATTTTTTCAAGATCTTATCTATTCGTCCCGTGCCTCTGTTTCCCACTTTCTCTAACAACCTGAACACCACTGTTACAGTGAGCTCAGGGGCACTCTGTGCCGTCCTTCCCCGGGACCTTGTGAGTCTGATCAAGATAACCCCTGGATCCTCCTTCCTGCCCCAACGGGGTTGGCGGAGAGCCAGGAAAGCCCACCCTGTCCAAAACCTATATAGACCCCTGACATTTCCTGTTCTCTCTCTCTTTGGCCCCGCTCTCCCATGGGCAGCACAGAATAAAGAGAGCTGTACCAGCTATATCCTGGGGTGAGAGCCTCTTTTGAATATTTTTCCCCTCTCCTGATGTTCCTCCCCTCACAGCCCCTTATCTCGGAGCTAGTCGGATTCTTCAGGGGCTGCTTGAGGGGGGGAAACTACACACCACCTTCTTTCAACTACACAAAAAGTCCTTTCACAATACCATTCAACACAATACACCTTCCTCTAAGGAGATAAAGTGAAGCTCAAAATAAACAATCTACATGACATATACTTTCATTAATCTCCATTTACCTTTATTTTTTTTTTGCTCACTCTAAAAGCCAGGAGCCTCATAAAATCGGGGGAGCTGGCTGGACAGAACACACATCCAATCAATATAATTAATGCAACGTTGTCTGTTTAATCGAGAGAAGATGGCAGTTTTTATACACTTCTACATAGTTTACAATTTGCAAAGGCACTCTGATTGGCACACTAACATTGTTTACCTTTGCCTTAAGGTGGTCAAACTTTTCACACTGCAGCTATAGTCTAATTCATGCTCGAATAGCTCATTACTTTGTAGTTACCTTAACATAATTTCTGACTGCGCAACAACTGAATTCTCACTGGCTTCGAGGCCCCATCAAGGCCGCTTATTAGGCCTAGTCTGAGTGGGTAGCTCAAGTCTCACTCCAGACATAAACCATGTTCTCTGTCTCTCAGAAATTCTGTAACAATTCCCTCTTTTTTCTTTTTGAGCTACCCAGGCTGACGTGAAGGCGCGATGAACTAGTTTTTGCATACACTGTAATAAACACGATATAAAAATCAAAATAATTATAAAGACAAGAAGAAGTACAATACCAAAATGAATTAAATCTTTGATCCAGCCAGCAAAACCTAAAGAATTGAGCCAGTTATCAAATGGAGTGTCTACTACTGTAAGTTTTTTCATGTTGTCCTTCAATTGCGTTAACTGTTTATAAATTGATTGAGAATGGTCAGACAAATTCATGCAGCACATGTCTTCAAATTTTTCACACCCATGTCCTTGTGCTAGAAGAAGGAAATCAATGGCAGCTCTGTTTTGAAGAACTACATGCCAGGTACTACCTATATCAGTGGCAAGCTCATTTAACATTTTAGATGGAATATTAATTTACTTTTCTGTCCAACGGGCCAGGATTTTTAATTGTGTGAGATCTTGCCCTGAAGCAACTCGTGGGGTGAAAAATGAGTCTAGTATTACAGAAGTGCACCCCACTACATATTTCTCATGTTCTTGATTGCCCTGTTTAACATGAAGAGGAAAAACTTAATTCTAAATACAAACTACATTTATGATAAACTTAATGTTCTGCCTATAATTATCTCATTGATTGTCTTTCTTTTTCTTTTGCCATTGAAAAACAATGGCAAAATGAACAGAAAAATCACAGGCATTACTAAGACCCATTAAAAATTAGTAATTAAATTCTATAACGCTATTAAAAACACACTTATGGAAAAACCAAAAGTCCACTGTCTTCTGTGGATGAAACACAAGTCTTTGCACAATCTATATTTTCTGTGCATCTTCTGCTTCCACTTGTGGAGAGATCAGTGCTCTCTTACAATTGATATGCACCACATTCTTCAGTGAAATCCATCCAGATTCTGCACTCGTTAAAATACAAACAAACCAAACACCCCCACGGGGACTGGAAGGTCCTCTCTCAGTTCTGTTCCCTAAAATTTGCATGAAGAAATGGAAATATCAACATCTTTGTTATAAACATGAGAAAACATCAAGAACAAAACTATACATATAGTAAATAAACTAACAACAAATAAAAATCAATCAGATAATACACAATTAATATTACGTATAAAATCACAGTTACCGAGTGCTACACTATCAAATTGTCATCCCAGAGTCTGCAGCAGCTGACAATCCTTAAAACAACAGAGATTTGGATAAAATATGTCTGGATCATGTTCTTCCAAAACTCCCTTTGAGGCTCAGCTGTCCTATATGGACAAATGGTCAAGCCAAAAGGACTTGAATACTTTTTGATGCAGAAAACACCTGGGTCAATCACACCATCCAAGTAGAGCCAGAGCTTGGACAGAGCTTGAACTCTAATTGGAGGGTATGTTCTAACACATTATAAAACAAAAGTCTTAGAAATAACAGCTATAAGTAAAAAACCTTATTATTAAAAATGTATCAAACTATCAAATAATTGAACCTCTCCAAAATTTCTTTCAAGACAAAAATTCTCTAAATGCAACAAACCCTTTCTTCAGTGATCTGAAAATTTGAAATCTGAAATCTTGAACCAAAATTTGGACAATGAATTTGTAAAAGAAGATGAACTGCAGCTGCATAAAAGATTGGATAAAGAAAACACATGAATAGTTAAAAAACCAAAAACACAGGATCCTGAAAAAACGCATCTTGCAATCAATCACCTAAAGAGACAATAAAACATGAAAACTGACTGTAAATACTATAACAACACCTTAATACCTTAATAATAATTATTATCACAATAATCAGACAACTCACATTATATGATCAGCCTATCAACAAGAAATGTTTAAAATAGTTTAACACAATCCTTTTAAAGCACTCATATAGCATTAGTAACAATCACTACTTATCATTACCTACAAAAACTTAACAATAATCACTATTTATTTTATTATCTATAAAACTTTAAAATCATCATTTTTTGTATTATTATCTATAAAAAACCCAAAACCAAAAATCATAAACTCAATACCAACATCCCATCTGACTGACTTTTCCCAAATCTTTGTTTTCAGAGACATCCTTGGTAATTAAATCATTACTAATACTTCTATCTTTATACAGTGATTTCCATCTATATCGTTGTCGTGGTTTAACATGGAAAAAGAATTTTTCTAGAAGGAAGAGGTCAATTTGGACATTGACCAATTGATAGTGGACACGTCTCTGAGAACACAGAGGAGTTAAAAGCAGAATTCCCAGGAAAACTTACTCTCTTAGGTTCCGGTCAGCGTGCAGTGCAGACTCTCCCCTGCCCAGCGACAAGCTGGGTGGGGGAGTGGAGAAGCCATGTGGCTTTCAGAGGTAAGCTTAAGAGTAGAGAGACTGGAACCGGGCTAGTTCCCTGCAGATGGAAGGGTGGAGAAATCTGGGATGTCTTTATTCTTTCCCAGAGTCTTTCTCTCTCCCAAGAGAGAAAAAGAGACAGCGGTAGTTTTGCCAGTAGTTCACCATGGGGAAGGAAAAGAGCGGGAGGGGCCGCAAGGTGCCCAGCCGCCTGTGGGAGCTGGAGCCTGGGCAGCAAGTTATTTCGGAAAATCAAGACTTTTAACCTTTCCTAAGAAATGAAAACTTTGTGAAATTTTTCTTCTCTTTAGTTTAAAAAAAGAGGAAGAGAAACAGTCTGGGACTTGGGATGTTGGAAGGAGAAATTCTAGGTGGGAAGAGATGATAAAGTAGCTTTTGGTTAGACTTTTTCTTAGTAGCCACAGACTGAACTGATTTTCTCTTCCAAGAAAGACTGTATTTTAAGAGGATGCTGGTGAGCTAAAGAGACCTGCTTCAGCTGGGAAAAGACAGAAGTATAGCAAACAAAAAAAAGTTAAGGAGGTTTGTAATGGTGCCTCCTGTCTTCGCAGAAGAAGAAGAGAAAAAGATCTCTGTTCTTGAACTCTCGGCTCCAGGGGAAAATGGGGGGGACTATTGGTCCCAAAAATGAAAAACTGAACTGTTGTTTTTTCCCCTCTTGGCAGGGCATCCTTGAAAGGAAAAATCCTAAAAAGCAGTCTGTCCATCCATGCATTAGTAGTGAGAGCACTGTACATGGAAAGGAGAGGGTCACCACTGGCAAACTTTTTTTCTCCAGGCAGTGCCATGTAGTAACATAGAAGCACAGAATATGACAACTGTGTTTCTTAGGGGGTCTGTGGCACAAGAAAGACTCCTCTCTCCCTGCAGATGAACTAGGTGTTAATTATCTGGAGGGTAAAAACCTGATTAAGGTCCAGTTTGTGTCTCACTGTAGTTTGTTAAAGTTAGGTGATGGGAGGAAGAATGCTTTAGAAAGTTTTCATTTTAAATTGTGTGTGTTTCTTTCTTTTTTCCCCCCTCTTTTGTAGTAGCATAGTGGTAGTAGCTTAGTAAAATTTTTTTCTTGTTATTAGGCTTGGGCCTGCTTTGCTCTGTTCTCGATCGCATTTCACAGCATTCAGTTAAGAAATTGCATTTTCATAGAGGGCACTGGCATTGTGCCAGTGTCAAACCATAATTGCCAAATGTATGTATCACTCCATATGCATATTTCAAATCAGAAAAAATATTCACTCTCTTGTCTTGATATAATTCACAGGGTCTCACAAGCGCATACTGCTCGGCTCTCTGAGCTGACCATGTTGGCAGCAATCTTCCCCCTTCCTTTAATTCCCTTCCATTAATGATAGCATATCCTGTGAATCATTTCCCTTCTATCACCCTTGAAGACCCATCAATAAACACATTTTCTACCTCAGGCCAGGAAGTGTCTCATAAATATTCCCTAGCCCGGTGTCATGGTTTGATGCTGGCACGCCAGTGTCCCCATGAAAATACACCTTTCCAAATAAGTGCTGTGAGATGCAATCAGGAACAGAGCAGAGCAGGCCCAGCTTAGAAATAAAGGAGAAAGAACTTTATTAAGCTACTACTATGATAAAAGACACACACTAAATCCAGAATGAAAACCTTCCAAATCATTCCTCCTCCCCCCACCCAAACTCCAACAAACCACAGTGAGACACAACTTGGGCCCTCAATCAAGTCATCACATATTAAATAATCAATACTTAGTCCATCAAAGGAGAGAGGAGTCTCTCTTGCACCACAGACCCCCAGGAAACGCAATTGCCACTTAATGTGTTTCCATGTCACACATGGCACCGCCCGGAGAAAATCTGCCAGTGTGACACTCTCCTTTCCATGCACAGTGCTCTCACCACCATGCATGGACAGACTGTTCATAGGGCTCCTTTAAGGATGCTTTGCCAAGGACCAACAGAAACAACAGTTCAGTGCCTCATTTTGGGACCACAGTCCCCCCCCATTTTCCTCCTTCCCTGGGGCCAAGGGTGAAAACAGAGATCTTCATCTTCCTGAAGACAGAGGGAATCATCACACCCTCCTTAACTTTTCTCTGTTCACTCCATTCCTGTGCTGGTAGTCGCTGAAGCAGGTCTCTTGGCTCACCATTGCATCCCCCTAAAAATGCAGTTTCTGTTGCAGGAGAAATTGGTTCAGTCTATAGGTAACAAGAAAAGTCCAGCCAAAAGCCACTCCATCATCTCCCCCCACCTAGGATACTTTTCCTAACATCTCAGGTCCCAGACTGTCTCTCTTCTCTTTCAAATAGAGGAGGAGTAATATTTCATAAAGCTTTCATTTCCCAGGAAATGGTTAAAAGTCTCGGACTCCCCAGACAGCTGAAATCTCGGCCCAGAACTCCAACTCCCACGTCTGGGCACCTTCCCCCCCCCCCTTCTCTTCCTCTGCCGGTAAATTTCCAGGTGCGTTCAGGCTCTCTGTCTCTTTCCCTCTGGGGGGGGGGGGGGCGGGGAACAAAGACATCTCAGATTTTCTCCGCCCTTCCATCTGTAGGAGCTGGCCCGGTTCCTGTCCCTTCACGCCCTGGCCTACCTCTCCCAGGCTGCATGGCTTCCCCTCCCCTACCCAGCCTGTGGCTGGGAATGGGAGAGTCTGCATCCTTCACTGTCTGGAACCAAAGATACATTTGTCCTGGGAGTTCTTGCTTTTAACCCCCTGTGTTCTCAGAGGCGTGTCCATGCCTTCAGTGGTCACTCCAAGTGCCAGTATCCAAACCTGACCACTGATTGTTTTGACCCCAACTTCCTGAGAAAATTCACTTCCGTGTCAAACCATGACACCCAGGTCTGGAGATCTATCACTTGAATGCAGTTATGGGTTTCTTCCCGGCCCCCCTGTTCAGGGCCGTTCAGACAGGAGGCTGGGTGAAGCCCTTCCCCACTTTTCAATTCTAAATCCTCTTGTTCCATTAAACAAGTTTCATACTGTAATAACCAAGCGCTGGTCATCTATGTAAAGGATCTTTCAGTTAACAAAGCTTTAACTTGATGTGAAATGTAACAATCAGATATCCTCTCATTAGTGTTTGGGCTTCAGTTACCATCAAGGTGGTGGCTGCACAGTTCTGCAGACAATGAGGCCAACCTCTGGCCATGGGGTCTAACAGCTTAGAAAAATAAGCAACAGGCTGCTGTGTTCCCTCATGGTCTTGCGTGGGAAAGACATTTCTGTGCTGTTCTTGTGAGCCAGCGAAGGCTTCCTGAAGATAAGGAAGGCCTCATATTTCTCTCAAGGAATTTACCAAGGCTATCACCATGACGGCTCGAGGAATGAGAGACAGAAAAGTGTAAGCAAGAAGATCTGGACTTTGGTTGGCTTACACAGTGGAATGGCTCCTTTCACCTATTGAAAATTTTGTTTTTTCTTTTTGACCAATGGGCAGTGTATGTGTTTGTTAAGTAAATGTAAACATCTTGTAAAACTATAAAAGCAACATGTTGCTTCAATAAATAAGTCTAAACAGCCTTCTGACTGAGCCCTGGTGCTTTGCGCCATGCGGGGCTCAATAGCGACACTCTTGTACCAAAATTCCTTTAGCATGGCCCTGTTTAACATCCACATATAGTTCAAATTCTTTTTCTGAGTCTCAAAGAGGTAAGACTGGGGCATTAATAGATTTGTCTTCTAATTTTCTAAATATTTGCTCTCCTTCTGGTGTGCATACCACAACATTAGGATTGTCTTGGGTTAAACAGTCATACAAAGGTATGGCTAAAACAGAAAAATCCTCAATCCATGCTCTGCAGTACCCCACCAACCCTAAAAACTGCCGTAGCTCCTTCTTTCTCTGGGGTAATGGTACTTGTAAAATTCCTTGTATTCTTTCTGGATCAATAAATACACTGTAACTTTCCAGTCAAAATGTGTCCCAAATATTTAACCTTTTTCTCTACCAACTGCACCTTCTTTTCAGACACTCTAAATCCCTTTTTAGCAAGAAAATTAAGCAGCTTCACAGTAGTCTCTTCAACCACCTTTTCCTGTTCCCCTGATAAAAGCAAATCATCCACATATTGCACCACCCTAATTCCTAAGGGTGGAGTAAACTCTCTTAATATTTTCTGCAAGACTTGCCCAAACAAAACTGGCAACTTTGTATATCCCTGTGGGAGGACTGTCCATGTCAATTATTTTGCTATCTTCCCTCCTTTCTCCTGTTCCCACTCAAAGGCAAAACACTGTTTACTGTCCTCTGTAATCGGACACCCATGGAAAGCATCCTTCAAATCCAGTACTGAATAATACTGATGTGAAGAAGGGATCTGATTCATGATTGCATAGGGATCCAGAACCGTTGGATGCCTTGGTTTGACAATTTCATTTATTATTCTTAAGTCCTGCGCCATTCTGTAGGTTTCATCTGGTTTCTTAACTGGCAGGATAGGGGTGTTATAGGGAGACATACACGGCTCCAAAAGACCTGCCTTTAGCAGGGACTCAGTGACACACTGTAACCCCTTCTTTCCCTCCCTTGAAATAGGGTATCGCTTTTTAAACACTACTTGTCCTGGTTGCTTCAAAGTAATTTGGAGATGCTTTATGTCCAGCTTTCCGTATTTCCCTGGAGCTGCCCACGCTTCTGGGTTTATTGCAGCATAAGCCTTCTCAGACATTTTACACAAAGTTACCACACTGTTAGCCTCTGTATAATTTTTCACAATACTAATTTACATTCCTACTTTAGCCATCAAATCCCTTCCCAGTAAATTACAATCACAATTAGCAACAAACAGGAATTCATGCATTTCAAACCTATCCCCCACATCTACAAACAGCAGTTTAATAAAATGCACTCGCTCATCATTTCCACTCACCCCTTGAATAATCAATGATCTTTTTGAAAATTTCCCCCCCTTAGGGATAAAATTTAAGGTGATTGAGAGGCCCCTGTGTCTACCAGGAGACACACCTCCTCTCAATCGGGACCCACCTTAAAAGTTAGCAAGGGCTTCAGTGTGGTGGGTCCCTGGTATAATGGGAGCCCCTGACACCCTGAAAAATCCATCTCCATTATCCTCTGGACTTCCTGAGGATCCAGCTGTCTCTGTGGACAGTCCCGCTTCCAGTGTCCCTCTGCCTTGCAGATAGCACACTGATTCTTTCCCATCCGCTGTTTGAGTTGGTCTCCCCGGCTGAGGAAGGAATGCTTCTGCCACTTCCTTGTGGCCAACCCCATCCCCTCTGTCCTGGGGGACCCCTTGGACTCTATGGTTTATTCTTCCAGGGCTGTAAAAACTCTGTCACCTTTGCCTTTGCCTTTTCCTCATCCCTTCTTACATATATCTGCTGTGCTTTTCTAACCACTTCCTCCAAAGACTTATTCTGCCACTCTTCATCTTTCTGTACTCCTTTCCTTATATCAGGACAGGATTTAGTAACAAATTTTACCTTCAGCAATGTGTCAAAGGCTGGTCCCTCAGGATCCATCCCCCCGTGATTCCTCAAGGCATCCCTAATCCTCTCCAACCAATGAGAGGGACTTTCATGCTTTTCCTTGTTCTAAGGACATAGCCTTATCTATATTGTTAGTTCTCAGAGCTGCTGATTTGATTGCCCTAATCAAATAAGCATGGTAATCATGAAGGTGAGCCAGACTGGTCTGATTATTTGGGTCCCACTGGGGGTCCACCTGGTGGATAGCATCATCCATGGTAGGTTTGTTGGGTCCAGCTCCCCCCGCTGCTTGTTCATCCTCCCATAGCTGCCAAGCTTTCTGCAAAATCATTTGTTTCTCTGATGACCCAAACAAAATCCCCGAAAGAAAATCTCAGTGCTTCCATGTGCAATCCTTTCCCCTACCCCTATGGGATCATCCAAATATGGGGGTAATTCCTTTTCCAACACTCTTATATCCTAGGTAGTAAGTGGTACAATTACAAACCCAAACCCTCCCCCCTGACCCCCTAAGGGAACTTGGCATAGTGACATCTGGTGTACCCCTGATTCTTGGGTCCAGTGGGCTTCTGATGTCCTATACTGAGTTCCTCTTCTAGTTCTAGGGGGTGATATGATATGCTGCCCTCCTCCCCCTGCACTATCATTATCCTCGGGTGGGGCCATAGGAACAGCATTTCCCTGATCCCTTTGCTCTGGAAGTTGAGGATACAGGGGACCTGCAGCTGGCCCTGAGTCAGCTGGCAAAATTGGACAACAAGACAGGGGAAGGTGCTGAAAAACATCCCAATCCTCACCATTTTTCTTTTCCTCCCCTTGTTCCTCTTCCTCTTTGTTTCTTAACACATAGACCTCTCCTGATGCTTGTTTCAACCTTATCAATCCACATTCCCTTTCAATCAGTACTTTCCAATTCTCCTCTAAATACCACCACATACTTCAACACAAACAAGGTCTATTTGTTACATAAGGTGACCATTCAAGACCCTTCAGGAAGTCATACTTTGGCCACACAAAATAATAATATTCTACCATTCTTTCTATAGTTACCTCTGGGGGAATGCATAATCTGTCCCAAAACCTCAGCATTCTCCCCAAAAGACTCTGGGGGTATTATGGGATCATCATCCCTTTTGCCAGGGCCCCTTCCCAGCTTTACCTTTGCAACCCTCCATGGGTGCCTTGCTTCACCTGTGCTACCCCCCATGGGTGCTCTGTTTTACCTGTGCAACCCTCCATGGGTGCCCTCCCAGGTTGGATCCCCAAAGATCCCATATTACTCACCAGTGAGATTTTCAGTGATTCTTCCCTGTGGACTCTTCACAAACCTCCCTGGTCCACCACTCGTCTGTCTCCTGGACAGTCTCGGGACCCCAATCTATCACCCGATGCCAGCCACCACCAAGGGGAGCTGATCGCTGAAACTGGATGAGGTGTGCCTTCAGCTCCACTTGCTGCCCGCTGCCCCAGATGGTGGAAATATCCTGGACAAGAGCCCCCAAATTGTTGGGAAAGTTAATCCAACAACACCAGAAATTTATGTCCAAAAAGGAGACAGAGGAGTCCTGTAACATTATTTGAATAAAAGGAAAGGCCATGGGGCATTTCCCATGGGGTGTCTCAAAATGTTAGAGGACACAGACTCCTTTTTATCCTAATTTCCCAGCCGTGTTTCCCTCTCTCTTTCCCCATTCACTGAGGTACTTTAGAGGGACAGACTTCCTGAAATGCCTAATACCTAAGCCCCCCTTCTAATGTATACCCCCCCGCCCTGTTTTTCTTTTTTCCTTGTGCCTCTGTTCTTTTTCTCTAAAGCCAGAGATTTAGCACAGTCTTGAGTAACAGTCTGTGTCTATTAGTGGAATTTCTATGGAATTTATGGTTCCCTTCATTGCTTCTTTCACCTCTCCAAATCTGTCCTTATTTGCCATCAGGCCCACAGTTTGTTTGTAAAGACACCTCCTTCTAATTCCTTTGAACAGTAAGTTTCAAAACTGAATAATGAGCTTCTGACTGTAAGCAAAATGTTGAGACATTCACAAAAAAATAAACAACAAAGTGCTGGAAAGAATATTATTTTCAAAAGCAGCCATGTGGGAATCCAGGGCTTCCCTCTGTCTGCCCTGGAGGGCCTGGGACCCCGGCAGGGGGTCAGGAACCCCCCTGTACAGAGCCCCGAGAGACACTGTCTCTGATCTCTGTCCATGGAAAAGAGTTTTCAATCTTACAGGATGAATTACAAGCTCTGAGTGTTTGATATGAGTAATAATTAAGTGTGGCATGGGTGCAAAAGTAAAATTTTAGGTTTCTAGATTAGGGGTTCAGAGGGGACAAGATGGAGGAAATTGGGTGTGTCTTGTCCTTTTCCTCCTTCTTCATGCCTTCCATGTTTCACTGTAGTGTTGGCATTTTTCTATTGGTTTAGGCTGGGGACACACTGTTCAACATAGGTGATAGATATTGGCACATTATTGTAAATATAGCACACGTAATTTCTGGTATATAATGTTTGTAACGTCCCACTGGGGGCAGAGTCCTGCACGTTGCCCTGCAGGACAGACCTGTGGTAGGGCAGCAGAACATGTTATAGATAAGCAAGAATAAACAACCTTGAAAACAGCACAGACAAATTATGGCTTCTTCTTTGGCAACGAGGCAGAAAGACAGAGACTTTCTACAATCTCGGAATCATCAATACCCACAGATTCCGACAAATGGCGTCCCTGGCTGGGCTTCAGCAAGAAGAACAAGAAGAAACATCAAACAACCTCCAACCTTCATCAGCAGAGAAAAAAAAAAAGAGAGAAGAACAGAGCACACACACTCTCCGCAAATTCCAAGAAGAGAGGGAGCGGAAAGCTCAAGATAAGAACCTGACCTTCACCAAGACAGCTCGTCTGGAGGACAGCCAGGAGGAGGAAAACCAGAAGCACGCCTGGGATTTCTCGCCTGTGACCTGCTGGACAATGAACAGTGCCATCTCTGGACTGACCTCGTGCTGACTCAGCTTTTGGTGAGAATGGTTGAAATTAAGAACATGGGGAAGGGATGCTCCCAAAGGACAGACAAAAAGTTTTTTCAGCCCTACAGGGCAAGACTTCTACCCATCCAGTAGAGATAGCCCCCAATGAGATGAAAGCTTTGTTATTGTGGGTTCAGTATAATCACCCGCACACAGATGCACATCTTTTGTTTGAGTTAAATTTTTGGCAAGGGATCAATAAGCAACTGTATTACCGAGACACAAAAAAAAAAAAAAAAAAAAGATAAGACTGCCTCAAAACTTTTGCCTTCAGCAAGGACGATAGAGTAACCTTCAAAATGCGGCATTTCAAACTAAACAGCTAAGGCTCCAATGGGAGCACAAGGAGGAAGATGGCCCAGCCAGCAGCTTGGGGCAATTTTCCTCACCAGGGGAAGCAGGATTGCCTCCCGAGGAGGATCAGGAGGATGGTGTCTCATCATGCCCTGTGTCTCCGGGTTCTCACTGTTCCTCAGACTCCCTTGAACCTCAATTCCTAAGCTCCTCCAATGCAGAAACTCCCCAGACAGTGAGAGATAAGCCAGGCTGCAGCAGCCCTCATTGGGGGAAGGGACTGGCCATTGCCCAAGTCCAAACCCACGGTGGGGGGGGGGCAGCGGTGCCGGCGGCTCCGGGGGGGAGGCTGCAGACGTGAGTGCAGAGCAGAGGGAAAAGTGAGAGAGAGGAGAGAACTCCCGCATCTCTGCGGGTGGGGAGTTCAAAACAGCCCGCGGTGCAGACGGGGGGGGGGCAGTGGGAACCACGCAGATGCAGAAGTCGGCGGGAGCACGGGTGCAGCGGTCAGACGCTCGGAGCACTCGGTGACGCGTTCCATGATGAGGGTCTGTGAAACCGTGAAAGCGGCCGCCTGGCAGGTGCGGAGGAGGAGCTCCCGGTTCGCAGCGGCGGCGCTGGCCAGGCGGGTGGCTGAGACAGAGAGCGGGACACTTCTCTGGCTGCGGCGATGGCAGTGTTTATGCGTGGAATGGTAGAGCGAAACCCGGAAGTCGGGGCGGGGATCTCTCGCATCTTGAGAACACGGCACGGGTGCAGATGGGGCGGGGACGGGCAGGACGCAGCGCGGGCTTTGGCAGCGCAGAATGCGGCTAGCGCGCGCTGATGATGTCAGCGGAGCGCCGAATCACACTGGGCTCCGGCAGTGGCTCTGGGACCGAGTGGGCCGACCCAGAGCGAGACCCAGCAGGGAGAATTGGGGGGGAACGTTCCCGAGGCGTGGCCGCGCAGAGCCGCGGCAGGCGGGGCGCGGTCGGAGCGGGGGTTCCTTCCTTTGTTCCCATGGCGACACAGACAGAGTGGGTGAATCAAGGCTGTGCATGCGTTTGCGAGAGTTAAAGCCAACGCCAAGTGGCTAAGAATGTGGATGCTGGGTTTGGAGAGGCAGATTACAGGCGCGGGCTCAGCACACCTGACAGCGGGCATGAGCAGGGAGGGTGAGCAAGAGAGAGGCGTAGCCATCCTAACGAAGGCAGAAGCGGGGTTTGACTGCACCAGAGGTGCTCCCCGATGCTCATGCCGGTGTAGGCAGGGGCTGAGCAGAGCCAGTTGCAGGCATTTCCTTGGTCACCTCTTCTCCACAGCAGGTGCAAGCGATGCACCGCCCATTTCCTTTCATCAGCGGCAGCAAACAACAAAATCACAGCAGCCAGAGCAAACAACTTTTTACAAGCAGCAAATACCCTGTGGCAACGCTGAGGGATTGGATTTCAGCATTCACCCCAAAATGAAATTCAGTCAGTCGCCTTTTGAAACCAGTGCAACACAAGGCCTTTTCCAAACCTCCCCAATGTTTCTAAACACTAACCCTAGATTTTTCAGTTAGGTCACAGAACTGATCAGCAGACACACCCAGCCGGTGTGACGATAAGTAATGATTGTGGAACACAAGGTGAAAAAGATATATCTTATCATAATGAAAATTGAAATACCATAAAAATTAAAATGCATGAAACTTTAGTAATTTATTATATTACGATTTAAGTTAGGTTGCATTTTAACGTTCTATTAATGATAGAATTGATTTTTATATAGTTGGTTTGAGTTTAAGTTAAGTATTGTTTAATTAGAGTATATCACTTTAAGTTTATTTTAGGTTTGGGCCCTGAAGAAGTTAAGTTTATAAAGGTTTAATTGATAATGGATTTGTATATTAATAATCTGATACATATGGATTTAATAAAGTTAATATGGGCTTCTTTACTAAGATTTTTATATATTGAGTTTAAGTACTGTTTGATTCAGAAATTATTTTAAGTTTTTCAAAGGTCAAGTTATTTAGCTAACAAAGTTTAGTTGTTTTTCTTTAAGGATGAAAAGGTTTTGACTGAAAGAATTCATGAAATAATAATGAACATTGATTTAAGGAGAAGACACAATTTACTGGATCCTTAGTTTTGTTTTAGTCTTTTCTGTTTTATCATAAGTTTATCAGTATATAAGAGTTGTAAAGGAATTTATTTTGAGTTTTCTGAGATTGATTTTGTTGTTTAATAATCAGGTTTATAGTCTGTTATTTCTTTGTATAATGATAAAAAGGGTGTTTGTTTTCAAATCCTTTATTTTTAACTATTTAAGTGTTTTATAAATGTTATTGTTAAGAAATTTTATCATGTTATCAGGTGAAGCCTTGTGCTTTGTTTTTTCATAGTGAATTTTCGTATGTTTTATTGTTGTTTATGTAATCTTATCCAGGTTACATGCCATTCTGAAGTCTCATTCAGGATTTCAACTATATTGTGCATTTTTCTAGGTGAACTTTCTGATTTTTTTTATATCTCTTGTGAGTGGAATCATTGCATTTCTATTTTTTATCATTCTCAAATGTTTTTCAGAAGATCTCAGAGAGAGGTGCCTGAAGCACTCTAACAGCCTTTTGTCACTGTTAACCTTACGATTTCTCCAATTGACATCCTTTTCCTTCAAAAGAGTTTCAAAAAAATGAATCCTTGTGTCATTTGATCAGTTTATCAGTTTGAACTTCAAGTGTTTATTTTATATGAAAATGTTATAATAGGTTGTTATGTTTTAAGTATCATATATGTATTGTTGGTATAAGCTTTGTTTTAGATAATATGTTGGGGATATCACTCCAGTTTAAAGTTTGGGTCCTGGACAGGCCCTGATTTTAACTTGGACAGATGAGTTTGCCAGCAAAATCCAGAGGTTTCTGCACAAAAATGAATGATATGCAGGTCATTTTGACCCACCAATTTGATCCTACAAATGTGACAGCTGACAGCTTTGAGGTGAAACTTGCCATCCTTGCCCGGGAAAGGATGCCAAGGGTTTTCACTGAAAACAAATGTTTCAGCTGTTTGCAGACTCCGAACTGCTGGCACAATGTTTCTAATGATCATGCTTTGTTCAATTTTATATATGTTATTTAGAATATCTTTCTTTTGAACTTTCTTGAATTGTTATCGATTTTGATACGTTTTATGCATTTTATCATTGAGGTATTTTGTCTTATTCTATATTATGTTTTATATTTCAACCTTCCTGTTTCAAAAGAGAAAAAGAGAAAGAGAGAAAAAAGGAAAAAAAAAAAGAAAAGGAGTGAATAAGTGCCTGAAATAAGGCTGGAATGAGGATGAAGATTTTGTATATTTTAATCTCTTGAAATAATTATTTTGCAGACCTGATTTCGCTGATCATCAAGAAAAATATGAGGAGAGTGCCAGACACTGAACAGATCAAATTGAAAAAAAAAAAAAATCATTCAAATTAATAACTTTGAGCAATGATTTTGTTAATGTTTTCACAGAGGTTGAAAGTGTTTTTTTTTTAGTTTGCAGACTCTCAAAAACAATTCTTACAGATTTAGAGATGAAAGCTCAGATCATTATTGTGGCAAAGACCAGATTGCTGACAATGTCAGGCAAAGATTTCTTAATCATTCATTTGCATTTAAAGAAAAAACATTTTGAGTGGACAATCCAAAGTCACAAGATTTTTCAATCACATTGTTAGGGCATTCAGAAGTTTGCGCAGTCCATTTTCCAACTCACAGAATGTTAAATGCAGAAATAAGTTTTAGAAAGAAACCAAAAATAAGTCAAGAACTGGTGGAAAGGGTGACTGTGTTCACTGATGGTTCAGGAAAAACTCACAAATCAGTGGTCACATGGCAAAATCAAAAAACAGGGAAATGGGAATCAGATATCAACATGGTACAAGGTTCACCACAAGCTGTAAAATTGGTAGCAGTAGTCAGAGTTTTTCAGTTATTTCAGGAACCATAAATCTGATCCCAGATTCAGTGTATGTTGCAAATGTGGTCAAACGATTAGAGGAATCACTTTTAAAACATACGGACAATGAAATTTTATATTCATATCAATTATGCCTGAAAATTATCCTAGAAAAACAGAGAACATAAATATTTTGTAATACACATCAGAGTGCATTCTTCACTTCTGGGGTTTTTAGTAAAAGGGAATGCTCATGTACATAGACTCACAATGCCCATCTTGCAGACATTGCCAGAATGCCAGTTTGTGCAGACTCCTGTATCTACAGGAGTGGTCAATCCAAGAGGTTTGTAAAAGTCTTCAGCTGTGGCAAACTCATGTCACAAAATATGCGTCCTTTGGGAGGCTCGAAAACATTTATGTTTCAGTTGACACATTTTAGGGGCAATTTTTGCATCGTGACATACAGGGCAAACCACAGAACATGCCTGCAGACATTTTTTATAAGCATTTGCATCATTAGGAGTGCAACAAGAAATAGAAACAGATAATGGTCCAATTTACACAGGCAAGGTGCTTGACAAATTTCTGAAAAAATGGAGAGTCAAACATATTTTCAGTATTTTCATTCTCCCTCAGGTCAAGCAAGCAGTGAAAGAATGCATCACACCCTGAAATCCACTTGGATAAACAGAAAAGGGGGGAGGCAGGGTTGAACAAATGTGTTGAATTTTTAAAATGTTTTTTTCTCAGAGCCCACTCCACCAATTGTCAGATATTTTACAAACTGCCCACAGGAAAAACTAAGGGAAAATCCTTTTGTTTTGATCAGAAACCCAGAGTCAGGACAGACTGAAGGTCCATTTACATTAATAACTTGGGGCAAGGGTTTCGCTTGTGTTTCTATAGGACAAGGACTGAAGTGAATGCCAGCAAGGCACATGAAACCTTATCGGGTGCAGACGCCAGTGGACGTGGACCCAAGAAGCAGAGAGGCAAGCGCACCGACGGAGGCAGACAATGACGCTGCAGACGTCTCGTCAGACAACGATTGATCACCTAGAGACTTGGGTTTTTTTCTGAGAAATCAAGTGTTGTTTGGGTGTTGCTGCATTGCAGGGTTTCTCACAGAGGGTGGGGGCATGGACATGGGGTTCAGACAGATAGTGTTCATGTGCTTCATTCTTTCACCTGTTGCCTTGGGCAATAGGACAGACTTTCCAATGAGACAACCAAAGGAAAATGTGTGGGAGACTTTGGCAAAAGCAGCGGGTCTGGACAGCATTTGCCTGACCCATTCAAAACCGGGGAAACCATTTCCAACATACTTGGTAGGTGTGCCAGTGGAGGAATGGTCAGTCCCAGGGGACATCCTTCCATGCGCTCTGAAGTCTTTTTCAGATCCTGTGGAAGGATGGCATGTTTGGACACAGTTCTCTCCTGTGGCTCACTTTGAACCTCTGGATTTGAACATTTTGGGTCAACAAAAATGAAATTCTGTATCAAATTCAATCCATTGGGAGTGACAGAGACAGATAATCACATGATAGATGTCACTCTGAATGAGCTCTTTTATAGAAATGTATCCTCCTGGTGTAATTACACCAAAATGATGAGCAAACTATCCCTTCAAAAATCCGACCGTTCTACTAAAAGGGATGTTTTTGAATTTGCAGGGACATAATTTGGCCTGTTATCCCTGCAAAAATCAAGGGTGGTCCATGCAGCATTGAAAGATCTTTTGTTAACACACAGCATGACCTTGATAAGAGAGCAAGGAGGAAAAAAATATAATGAATGAAGTGATCCAGATTGTGACAATGATAATGTTAGCACCAAGAAAAAAGCCTCGGAAAAACTGAATGGTTCTACTTTCACAGCAGGTGGCATGAAAAAGAGCCTTGGTACAGTTGGATCAAAAGAGGTTGTGGGCAGAGTAAGGATGCCCATGTAGTTTCTTTTGCATTGAATGATTTGTTAGCTAGCAATGAGAAATGAGAACAAAGCAGCAATTGAACATCTGTTGTAAACACATGAACACAAGAGTGATAAATTTGAAGAGGTATCAGAGGAGAAAACACACCTGGAGAAAAATTAAATCTTAGGTGGATGGTGTGTTCAATTTGTTTTACCTTTCACAGTTGTAGAAGAGATTTTGAAAACAGTTGCATATAATTATAGGGTATTGTAATTCTTCTGATGCTTGTGCTGTGCTTGCTTCAGTGCATGAGGCAGACCATGGACAAAGTTGTCAAAGAAGTGTTCTTGGTTCCAAAAGGAGAGGGAGATGTGGGAATCCAGAGCTTCTCTCTGGCTGCCCTGGAGGGCCTGGGACCCTGGCAGGGGGTCGGGAACCCCACTGTACAGAGCCCCGAGAGACACTGTCTCTGATCTCTGTCCATGCAAAAGAGTTTTCAATCTTACAGGATGAATTACAAGCTCTGAGTGTTTGATATGAGTAATAATTAAGTGTGGCATGGGTGCAAAAGTAAAATTTTAGGTTTCTAGATTAGGGGTTCAGAGGGGACAAGATGGAGGAAATTGGGTGTGTCTTGTCCTTTTCCTCCTTCTTCATGCCCTCCATGTTTCACTGTAGTGTTGGCATTTTTCTGTTGGTTTAGGCTGGGGACACACTGTTCAACATAGGTGATAGATATTGGCACATTATTGTAAATATAGCACATGTAATGTCTGGTATATAATGTTTGTAACATCCCACTGGGGGCAGAGCCCCGCACGCTGCCCTGCAGGACAGACCTGTGGTAGGGCAGCAGAACATGTTATAGATAAGCAAGAATAAACAACCTTGAAAACAGCACAGACAAATTATGGCTTCTTCTTTGGCAACGAGGCAGAAAGACAGAGACTTTCTACAACCTTGGAATCATCAATACCCACAGATTCCGACACAGCCAGCCACCATTTTTTGGTCGCAGTAATTGTTTAGCCACAATATTCAGTTTCATTGTCAACTGGGCCCTTAAACCAAACAATTTATAGCAAGGGAAAAAAAAAGCAAAGGCTGAGCTAACAAACAGGCAAGCAACCAAGCCAACCCAAAGAAGATGCTGAAGAGAGACACTAGAAAAGAAAAAAAATTCTTAAATGCAAAAGATAATTGCCCATATTAACCAAAATTTGTGCATGATCAATGGATTCAGAGCAGTAACTACAACCATAAGGTATCTCAGAACAAATATGAGTACACTCCACCCAGCGTTTTCTAATGGGCTAATAGATATGTCACATCAGCAGCAAATTCATCTAGGAAGGGGACAACAAATAGCTGAGCTTTTCTATAGGATATTGATGTCTGCCATACGCACTAGCTATGGCCACTTAATACTACTTGTTATGGTTTGACACTGGCGCAATGCCAGTGCCCTTATGAAAATACACCTCTAAACAAGTGTTGTGAGATGCGACTAGAAACAGAGCAGAGCAGGCTCGAGCTTAAAAAAATAAAGAAAAACTTTTATGAACCTACAACTATAATAAAGGCAACACACAGAATTCAGAATGAAAACTTTCCAAAACATTCCTCCTCCCCTTACCTAATTTCTGACAAAGCACCTTGAGACAAAACTTGGACCTTCAATCATGTTACCACCCTTTAGATAATCAGTACTTAGTCTATCAAGGGAGAGAGGAATCTCTCTTGCATTATAGACCCCCCAGGAAACACAGTTGCAACTTTTCGTGTTTTTATGTCACACATGGTATCACCCAGAGAAAATATGCTAGTCTGACATCTTCCTTCTATGTACAGTGCTCTCACTACTGTGCATGGACTGAGACGGCTCATAGGGTTCCTCCTTTAAGGATGCTTTGCCAAGGACTAAAGAACAACAGTTTCTTATTTTGGGACTACAGTCCCCCCTATTTTCTCTTCCCCTGGGGACGAGGGTCCCAAGAACAGAGATGTGTCGCCCTTATTCTTAAGATTTTCTAAAGCCTTCTGAGTTTACATTCTGTTAGAAAACTTTCTCACACAATTTTCTATAAACAACATATGGTTTTGCATAGGGGTAGAGAAACTTGATGTACTAGTAGTTTGTCCAATGTCTTTGGAGAGGTGGCACATTCACTCTCCAATCCACTGTCACCTTTGAAAAAGTATAAAAGTTGGAGTCAGAAAATAAACCTTCTTTACCTTGCAAATAGCAGTGGCTCGTGTTGTGCTTTCACATGTCCTATAGCGACAGAAATGTTCTTTTCTCTGAAGACAGAGGGCACCACTACACCCTCCTCATCACTGCAGCAGGTTACTTTCTTGGCCCTAATTATTGCATCCCCCTAAAAATGCAGTCTCTGTTGCAGGAGAACAGGAGAAATTGTTTCAGTCTATGGCTATATGTCATGGTTTGACACGGAAAAAGAATTCTCGGAAGGAAGAGGTCAATCCAGAGAGGGGTCAGGGGTGGATATTGACACTTGGAGTGACCAATTGAGGGTGGACACACCTCTGAGAACACAGAGGGGTTAAAAGGAGAATTCCCAGGAAAACTCACTCTCTTTGATTCTGGTCATCAGAGGGTGCAGACCTCCCCTGCCCAGCCACAGGCTGGGTGGGGGAGGGGAAGCCATGTGGCCTGCAGAGGTAGGCCAGGGGTTGAAGGGACTGGAACCGAGCCAGCTCCTCGGAGGGAAGGGTGGAGGAAGTCTGAGATGTCTTTGTTCCCCATCCCCCCCGCCCCCAACCTAGAGGGAAAGAGATAGACAGCCTGAAGACACCTGGAAGTTTGCCAGCAGAGGAGAAGCAGGAGGGCAGGTGCCCAGCGTGGGAGATGGAGTCCTGGGATGAGATTTCAGCCGTCTGGGGAGTCCGGGACTTTTAACCCTTTCCTGGGAAATAAAGGCTTTGTGAAATATTACTCCTCCTCAATTTGAAGGAGAGACAGCCTGGGACCTGAGATGTTAGGGAAAGAAGGTTGGGGGGAGATGATGGAGTGGCTTTTGGCTGGACTTTTCTTGTTAACCATAGACTGAACCAATTTCTCCTCCAAGAGAGACTGCATTTTAGGGGGATCCAATGGTGAGCTAAGAGACTTGCTTCAGCAACTACCAGTTCAGGAATGAACAGAGAAAAGTTGAGTGTGGAATTGTGTTATTATATGTTCTATTATGTATAAGGTCATTCCATGTATCCCCCCGCACTCTGTAAGCGACCTCCCGGGCTCTCTCATTTCCCCCCGCAGTTTACCTTAGTCACTCTGTTTACGTCTCTCAGACCATCTGTCAGCCACGCGGCGGGGTCGAGAGACGACCTGGCACCCTTCCATCTGTCCATCTCCCATTGGAGCCCTGCACCCCACTATCCCTAGTCCCCCCGTGGCGTTCTCTCATTGGCCGCCCCCGGTTTCCCCTATCGAGTACTTATAGAGCAGGTTGGGGACGCCCCGGTGCCTTTTTCTCCCGCCTGGCCCCTGATCGCTGCTGCTGCCCGACCCGCGGCTTTTTCTCCCGCCTGGCCCCTGATCGCTGCTGCTGCCCGACCTGTGGGCTTTTCCTCCCGCCTGATTCCTGCGTGCTGCCGCGGCTCTCTCTCTCGCCCGGCCCCTGACTGCCGCAACCGCCGCCGCTGCCTCGGGCGATCGCGGCCGTCTCGGACTGCCCCGCGATCGCTGCCGCAGCCGAACCACTGCCGCCGCCGCGGCTCTCTCTCTCGCCCGGCCCCTGACTGCCGCAACCGCCGCCGCTGCCTCGGGCGATCGCGGCCGTCTCAGACTGCCCCGCGATCGCTGCCGCAGCCGAACCACTGCCGCCGCCGCCGCCGCCGCCGCGGTCGCCGTGGCTCCCCCACGTGCCGGCTGCAGCGCCGCGGCTCTGCACACAGCCTCTCTTGGATCGCGGCCAGCTTCGGAGCGCGCCGCCCCGCCCCCGAATCGGCCAGGCGGCACGGACAAACTCGAACTTAGCACGCAGCAGCCTTCTCGATTTTTTCCTCCCCAACCAAGCCGTAATAAACCAAGATATCGCCCGCGGGGGAAAAAGTCTCTCTCCTTTTATTCGCCTCGGGACTTGCCTCGCTCCCAAACCCACGCAGCACCGGCAGATACCCGCGAGGGTTCGCCAGAAAACACGGAAGTTGCCAGCGCTCCCCCCCCCCAGAGCTAGCTGGGGCAAAAGGGGGGACAAGAGAGCGCTAAGGCAGTTGAGGAGGGTGAGATGATGCCCTCTGTTTTCTGGAAGATGAAGATCTCTGTTTTCACCCTCAGCCCCAGGGAAGGAGGAAAATGGGGGGGGACTGTGGTCCCAAAATGAGACACTGGACTGTTGTTCCTGTTGGTCCTTGGCAAAGCATCCTTAAAGGAGCCCTATAAGCAGTCTCTGTCCATGCACGGTGGTGAGAGCACTGTGACATGGAGAGGAGAGTGTCACACTGGCAGATTTTCTCTGGGCGGTGCCATGTGTGACATGCAAACACAAGAATTGGCAGCTGTGTTTCCTGGGGGTCTATGGTGCAAGGGAGACTCCTCTCTCCCCTGATGGACTTAGTACTGATTATATTGAAGGGTGATAACTTGATTAAGGGTCCAAATGTGTCTCACTGTGGTTTGTTGGAGTTGGGTGGCGGGAGGAGGAATGTTTTGAAATGTTTTCATTTTGGATTTTGTGTGTGTTTTTCTTTCTTTTTTTCCTTAGAGTAGAATAGAAGTAGTAGTTTAATTAAGTTTTTTTTTCCTTTGTTATTAAGCTTGGGCCTGCTCTGCTCTGTTTTTGATTGCATTTCACAGCATTCAATGGAGATGTTGCATTTTCATGGGGCACTGGCATTGTGCCAGTGTGTCATGGGGTGACGTTATGATGCTGGCATCCCAAATCATGTGTTCTGTTTATGTTTGACATTATGTTCTGTGCTTTCAGAACTGACTCTGAAAGTGAAGGTTTGAGGTTTTTTTGTCTTGTTATGAGCCAGTTCACCTCCTCCCATGGTCTTTTGTCTAGAAAAGGATAGTGCTGGCTGGCTTGCTTTTGCTTTTGCTTGCCTGCTTCTGCTTTTGCCTTTGCTTTTGTATGTTAGTTAGTTTAGCTTAGCAGTCCAATTCTTTCCCTGGACTGTTTTTTTTTTCCTTTCCCTTTCCCTTATATCACTCCAACCTGCTCCGGACTGGGACCTGGCAAACACCGAGGAACACCGAGAGACTGCGCTTTGTGGTCTGCAGCAGCCATCCCCAGTGCCGGAGAGCAATCCCCAGCATCCAGACTTGGGCGACCACTCCCAGGAAAGACTTTCTGGATTTTTCATCTCTTCAGAGTGGTGAAAGAGTTTTGTTGTCATCTAGTGTTGTTTATTTATTTTTTTTTAATGTGCTGGGGAGTGCTTTGTTTGTTAAATAAACAGGTTCTTTTCCACTTCTCTCAGAGGAAATTTTTCCCAAACCAGGTGGGTGGGGAGGAGCCGTTGGGGTTTGTTTTCTGGGGGCTCCTTCCAGAGGTTTTTCTCCCAAATTTGCCCTAAACTAGGACACAGTGTCAAACCATGACACTGTAAAAAAAAAGTCCAGCTAAAAGCCCCTTTATCATCTCTTCCTACTGAGACCGCTATGTCTCCACCTGCCAACAAGAAGGAGACACAAGCTTTCCTAGGTGCCATAGGCTTTTGGAGAATGCACATTCCTGAGTACAGCCAGATTGTGAGCCCTCTCTACCTGGTCACCTGCAAGAAGAATGATTTCCACTGGGGCCCTGAACAGCAACAAGCTTTTACCCAGATTAAGAAGGAAATCGCTCATGCGGTAGCTCTTGGCCCAGTCAGGACTGGACCAGAGGTGAAGAACATGCTCTGCTCTGCAGCCGAGAGCCATGGTCTGTCCTGGAGCCTTTGGCAGAAGGTGCCTGGGGAGACTCAGAGTTGACCACTGGGATTCTGGAGCTGGAGCTACAAAGGCTCTGAGGCAAACTACACTCCCACAGAGAAGGAAATCTTGGCCACCTATGAAGGAGTTCAAGCTGCCTCAGAAGTAATTGGCACTGAAATTGAGACAGAGTGAAAAGTTAACAGGGTAGAAATCCATTTGGATTTAGGTGAAATGTGCCACTTTGAGATTGCTAACATAAATGAAATATGCTGTTTAGTCTGGTAACTGCAGCACTAGCAAAACTACTCCAGCTAAGGAGAAAGAATGCAAATTTCCACACTAAAAGATAAGAGATAAGAAAGACTCCTCGGACCTTGAAACAGACAGGGCAGAGTGACCCAGGAGTTCTTTCTGTACTTTCTGACAAAAACTGAGTACTAGTGCAACTAGCTGTAAGTGTAATGTGAAATCAGCAGAATGAATATGCATGAACCTATTGTGAAATTCTATGCATATGGAAATTAGTAAGGGTAATAAAAAAGGATTGGGAGTTCTCAGGGGTACGCATGTCCATTGAAGGGCAATGAGTCCCCACATGCGTCCAGCGCTGTAATAATAAACATACCCATTCCCTACAAATCTTTCTTGGAATTCTGGGGTTTTGATTTTTGACTTTTCATCCGCATTTCACTACTTAGGATTCTTTCCTCATCTTTTTCTGACATCTTGGGCCCCAGGTCATCTCTCTTCTCTTTCAGATCAAGGAGGAAAGGAGGATTTATGTTTCACAAAGCTTTTATTATCTAAGAAAGGGTTAAACATCTCGGACTCCCAGGACGGCTGAAATCTCGGCCCAGAACTCCAACTTCCATGGCTGGACATACTGCCGGCACAGTCTCTGTCTCTCTCACTCTTTCTCCCTTGGGGGGGGCGGGGGGCGGTGGGGAGAACAAAGACATAAAGACATCTCCGTTTCTTTCTACCCTTCAATCCGCAGGGGCTGACCCGGTTCTAGTGCCTTCACAACCTAGGTCTACCTCTCCTAGGCCGCTGTGGCTGGGCAGGGGAGGTCTGCACTCTTCTGCTGACCAGAACTAAAGAGAAAGTTCCAAAGCCATAATCCTCATATTACAGGAAAACTGGATTGGACAAACGCACACCAAACCAATATAGCTAATCAAACATTCTCTGTTTATTAGTGAGAAGATGGCAGTTTATATACACTTCTGTATAGTTTACAGTTTACAAAGGCACTCTCAGTGGCAAGCTAACATTGTTTGTCTTTGTCTTAAGGTGGACTAAACTTCACACTATAAACCTATACTACTTCACACCCAGACAGCCCAGTGTTTCACATCACACCTTAATATAATTTCTAACTGCGCCACAAGCTCTTAATTTCTGTGTCACAGGCTTGAAGGCCTCACAAGGCCCATATTTGAGGCCTAGACTGGAGTAGGTCAAATCTCATTCCAGACATAAATCATGCCCTCTCTCTCTCAGAAATGCTGCAACAAAATTCTCCTGGGATTTCTCTGCTTTTAACCCCCTGTGTTCTCAGAGGTGTGTCCAATGCCTTCAGTGGTCACTCCAAGTGTCAATATCCAAATCTGACCACTGATTAATTTGACCTCAACTTCCTTAGAAAACTCACTTCCTTGTCAAACCAGGACTCTATTATAAGTTCTGGACATGAAGGAGCTCAGTAATTAACATTATTACGACTAATTTTGCAATAGTTTTTTTCTGGCAGGTTTTCCTTTTTCTTTATCAGCTAGTCCAAGATAAACCTTAGTTCTGCTAAAGTTTTTAGCCATAACCACAGATAGCAAGTCCTTCTCTGCATAAACTGGTTCTATGTTTGATCTCAGAACAGTAATTTCTTGACAATTTAAAAGAAGGACTTCAGTAATTTCAAACCCATTCTGTTAGTCAAAACCAGGAATATTAAAATTCTTGAAAAATGTGAAATGTGTAAAACTTTCTTAATAAAATATGGTTTTAATGTTTGATCTTTCAAGCCTAATCAACAAGGAAGTAAATTTAATCTGTGAAATGGAGAGCAGCTTCCAAGCCCTAAGTGATGTCCAGGTGTTAGAAAGACAAACTATTTCTTTGTAGAATTGTCTTGTTATGGTTTAGGGCTTGACATGTTTCAATCATCTCAGACCTAGGGAAGGTTAATAAAGTTTGGGAAGAAGGATGTACCACTGATACTGGACACAAAGAATGCATAATTTACAGGCCACAAGGACATTTGGTAGAATTCCCAAGATAAGGGCGAAGCCAATAAAACCAACTCAGCAACTGTGCTGAATCAGTTCCAATGGGGTAAAAGGTAATTCCAGCAGGGGGAAATCACAACCACCGACTCATGAACCACTGACCCAAAGAAACCCATTGACTTCAAAGAAGAGAAAAACTAAGTGTGCAGAAAAATTAGCATTAGAAGCAAGGGAAACATTAACCAGTAGAAAATAGAATGCTAATTAATAAGACAACTATGTAGCTTGTAGCCAATGGACACTAATTCTTTTGTTTGCTAAATTGTATAAATAGCAAAAGGTTTTAGTAGTTGATTTGTGAAATACCACTCAGCATGCAGGCTTGTTCAACTATGAAATAAATAATCAATGTCTCTCTCAAGTGTGTAATTATTGTCTTCTTGCATACCAGGTAACAAATTAATTTTTGAGGACAACAAAAGTAGCAGGCTAATAGAACATGCTTTCTGCCACACCATGGCATGAATTCAACTCCTACTGTTACCAAAACTAGGAAGAAAAACTCTCCAATGCCATCTTTTAAGTGTTGAGCAAGTCAGGCATTGCTTTATTCTGGCCAGGATGTGCAGTGGTGTTTTGGTTTTGAATGGCCTGTTTTTTTGTAGCCGGGGGGCTACAGAGATGGCTCCTGTGAGAACCTGCTGGAAGCTTCCACCATGTCCAGCAGACCCTATCCCTGATGGCTCTGAAGATGGACATGCTGCTGGCCAAAGCTGGACCAATTAGAGAGGTTGGTAATGCCTCCGTGATAACATATTTAGGAAGAAAATCAAAACAAAGTCACAGGGTTTTGCTTCTAGTCAGACAAGAGGAGGAGGTGAGAATAAGTGAAGGAAAACAACATGGCAACACCAAGGTCAGTGAAGAAGAAGGGGGAAGAGGTGCTCCAGGTGCCAGAGCTGAGATTCCTCTGCACGCCATGGTGATGATCATGATGAAGCTGGCTGTCTCCCTGCAGCCTGTGGGTGCATGGGGGATGCAGAGATCCACCTACAGCCTGTGGGGGAGGTGTTCACACCGGAGCAAGTGGATGCCTGGAGGAGGCTGTGATCCAGTGGAAGACCCAGTGGAGAGAGAGGGCCCCTGCTTCCAGGCTGGAGCAGCCTGTCCATGGAGGACTACACCCTGTGGAAAGAGAGACCCACGTCGCAGAAATTTTGGGATGACTGTGTGCCTGTGGGGTGAATTCATGTTGCTGCAGGTGCAGTATGGCTGCTGCTCGTGAGAGTGGACGCATGCTGGAGAAGTTCACGCAGAAATGTCTCCCGTGGGAGGGATGCCACGATCTCACAGAGGAAGGACTCCTCTCTCAGAGCAGCAGAAGAAAGTCTTAGTGATGAACTGACCAAAACTTCCATGTCCTGCCTCCCTGTGCTGTCGGTGGGAAGGATGGAGGGACTGCAGGGGAAAAGGTGTTTTAAGGGCTTATTTTACTTCTCATTATCATCCCTTGATTCTGTTAGTAACAAATTCACTTTGCAACCTTTAGTTGAGCTTGTTTTGCCCTTGAAGTGCTTCTCACCTGGTCCTTTATCTCAACTCATGAACTCTTTGATAATATTTTTTTCCCTCTCCAATGCCCAGCTGTGGCAGGGAAGGGTGAGCCAGTGACTCTTGTGGGTGCCTGGCATAGGGCCAGTGTGAGGATGCTGGACTCCAGGACAGTTTGGATGGATGGAGACGAGAGATCTCTGAAGGCTCCTCTTAGAATATACGGTTTATTAGAGAGGGTGAGAGGCCCTGCTTGGAATTGCCAGACACAGCACGTGGCAGGCCTTAGAGAGTGAGGGAAGGGAGAGGCAACGGGTAGAGGAAGATAAGAGAGGATCCCAAGAGGGAGAGGATGTTCTAAGAGAGGGGAAGTTCCAAGAGAGTGTCTGACTCCTCAGGGACTCCTTATCAGGGGGCTTCAAGGTGGGCTGGAACAAGACTTAGGCCAATGGGGTCACAGATACCAGATGCTTCAGGGGAGGGTTACAGGTGTGGGATGAACCATACATTGGGGAGTGAGACAGAACAGTCCATTTGACCTTTGGACCTATCTGTAGGTAAGGGCACTGTTCAACCAGAAGGGGGGATTGCCTTCATGCTGGCTGTACTATTGTTTTCTAGTTGTTCAGTAACTAACTTTTGGTATCTCAAAACTTTTTACCATCTGTCTCTGTATTTTCTAAATCTTTTGCCAGGCAATCATATTTATAAGGTATTCCTATTTCATCTTCCCCAACATCTCCCCCGTTGTGATGAACAACTAATATATTAGATACTGACTTATTATTTTTTGCACACACTGAAGTATAGAGGGTACTGCTACTAAAACTACAATTATCACTATTAGAATAATCAAACCTACTTTACAGAGTTCCTTTAACCAGGTGTTTTAGTTTAGGGCAAATTTGGGGAAAACTTTTTGGAAGGAGTTTTTAGAAAATAAACTTTTATGGGTTTTCTTTACTTACTTGGTTTGGGGAAAAATTTTTTCTGAGAGAAGTGGAAAAGAGCATGTTTATTTAAGGAGCGAAGCACTTCCTAGCACTAAAAAAAAAATAACAATATTAGATGACAACAAAATATTTTACTATTTTGAAGAGATGAATAAATTTAGAAAGTCTTTTTTGGGAGTGGTCGCCTGGGTCTGGGCATTGGGGATTGCTCTCTGGCACTGGGGATGGTTGCTGCAGATTATAAAATGTAGGCTTTTGGTGTTCTTTGGTGTTTCTTAGATCCCAGTCCGGAGCAGGTTGGATGGTATTTAGGAAGAGGAAAGGAAAAGAAATAGTTTAGGGAAAGAATTGGATTGCTTAGCTGAATTAACTAGGAAGTAAAGGCAAAAGCAGAAGCAAGTAAAGTAAGTAAAGTAAGCAAGTTAAGTAAGCAAGCAAGCCAGCTAGCACTAGCTTTTTTTAGACAGCAGACTATGGGGGGAGGTGAATTGGCTGATAACAAGGCAAAACAAACTTTTACTTTTAGAGTTAGTTCTGAAAGCACAGAATATAATATTAAACATAAATAGAACACACGATTGCAGATATAAATACTATAATGTCACCTTAGGACATTTTACCCTTTATTTTCATATCTTCAACATTATGTAAAAACACTATTAAGTTAAAATTTGTATTTTTCACTTATTTATATCTTTGATACTTATATTTTTTTTTATTTTACTTGCTTAAACTTTTGAGACTTACACTTTTTTTTTTTTTTTACTTGCTCAAACTTTTGGTATTTATACATTTTTTTATGTCTGTGTATTTTTATGTACAAACATTGGCAGTAGCATTTAGCAAACAGTGATATTTGTATAATAGTTTTATTCTATAATTATATTTCTTTGAGGTATATATTGTGTTGTTTTATTTTTTTGTATTATTTACTATGTACAATTTGGTCTCTGAGTAAAGACAATTTTATGAATGGGTTTGTTTGTACTTGAGGTAGAATTGATTTACACTGATTTCTCTAATAAACTTTTGACATGTGCTCTTGAGACTTTATTTTTGTTTGTTATATTTAGGCGCTGAGACTGGGCAGGATTTGTTTGATTGGTGGAACTTTGGCTGTAAATTAATTAGGTGACTTTTGCTAAATGTTGCTGTTAATTTTTGAAAGATTTTTTATTTAATGTTTTTAAGGTGGTTTTTAATAGTCTATTGTACTTTTTTACTTTGTAGCTGGTGTGTGGTAGGGGATGTGGTATACTTACTTAATGTTATGTTCCCTAGCCCAGGTGTTGATAAGGCTATTCTTGAAATGAGTCTTATTGTTTGACTTAATTTTTTCAGGGGTGTTATGCTTTTAAAGGACTTGTGTTTTAAGACTTAGGATGGTGTTATGGGCTGTAGTATGAGACACAGGGTAGGTTTTTAACTATTTAGTGGTGGTTTTTACTATTGTGAGTACGTAGCTCTTGCTTTGGTGTGTTTGGGGTAGTGTGATGTAGTTAATTTGCTAGGTTTCTTCATACCTGTATTTGGACTACTGCCTACTATATTATAGGGGCTTTACCTGTTTGGCATGTTTGATGGTAGCACATGTCTTACAGTTATGGATTATTTGAGAAATATTGTTTATGGTTAGATTTATTTTTTGGTTTTGTGCTTACTTACAGGTGGTGGTTTTATTTTGATGATTTGAGGTATTATGGGCTTATTGTGTTAGGAATAACTTTTTGGTGTGTTTTTAATTAAGGTTTATTTTTTATATTCTTATTTTTGAAGTTTGATTTATTTGCTGATTGTTTTGTTGTTTTTTATTAGCTCTATTTTTGGGGATATGGGTATTTATATGGTGAACTTTTATAGGTAGTTTTTCTACCCGGGTAGGGATATTTTTTTACTTTTTAGTAGCTTAAATTGTTTTGTTTTTTATGCTGTTAGCTTTTTTTTACTTCTCTAGCCACCCCCATAGAGCATTGGTTATTATTTATGAATTAGTGTAGAGGTAGAGTTTTGTTGTTGTTTTTTTTTTTTTTTTTGAATGTTTAGGGCTGGTTGAATAGTTTTGAGTTTAGTAAATTGGTTTGATTTTTTTTTTTTAGTGGTTTTTGTAACTTGTTGTGTGGTATTCTATAGAGCTGCTTTTTATTTTTGATTTATTCTTATGATGTGACAGGAACTGTTAGTGAAGAGAGCGTAGCGTGTTTCTTCTGCTGGCAGTTGGTTGTATGATGGAGCTTTTTTAGCTTGTGTTATTGTTTTTTTTTTATTTGTGACACTAAAAGTTTAACTTTTGGGCTAATTTGTAATTGCTTTTAAAATTTTAGAGTGATTTAGTTTACTAATATGGGTATGCTGTGTGATGAGAGTAATTTATTTGTTTTATGTAGTATTGGTGGTATTGTGGGTGGAGGGAATTTTTTTTTTTTGAACATTTATTTTAGTATTGGTAGTTGGGGTGCCAGGAGGAGTTGTGTTTTTGTGCTAATTACTTTTGAGGTGGTTTGGACTTTTTTGTAAGTGGTTAAGGTTTTTTTTTTTTCTTTTTGTTGGGGTGTAGATGGTTTTAGACTTTTTGTAGTTTTGATTCTAAAATTTTAGTGGTTGGATTTGAGTTTTATTAGGTATTTTTTGCCAAAGGCTCCAGGACAGATTATGTTTTTTGGTTGTAGAGTAGTTTTTTACATTTGGTTTTATTTTGACTTGGCTAAGGGCTATTGCATGAGCAATTTTTTGCTTTATTTGGGCAAAAGCTTGCTGTTGCTTAGGGTTTTAGTGGAAAGAATTTTTTTGTGGGTGACTAGGTAGAGAGGATTTATGATTTGATTGTATTTAGGAATATGTATTATGTAGAAATTGATGGCGCTTAAGAAAGCTTGTGTTTTTTTCTTGTTGGTTGCTGGGGACATAGTTGTGATTTTGCTGATGATATTTGTAGGAATTTGATGTTGTCTATTTTGCTACTTCACTCTCAAGAACTGGATTTTTTCGAGCAGGTTTTTTTACTTTATTTTTTTGATGGCAAAATTAGCTTTTAGGAGGATTTGGATGATTTTTTCTCTCTTTTTGAAAATTTTTGCTGCTGTATTCTTCTACACAATGATATTGTTAATATATTGTAGATGTTTTGGAGTCTTATTTTTTTTTTAGTGTAGTTTGGATTGGTTTATGGTAGATGGTAGGACTGTGTTTCCACCCCGGGGCAGTTGGTTTTAGGTATACTACACGCCCCTCTGTGTAAAAGTAAACTGAGGCTTGCATTTTGTTGCTAGAGGAATGGAGAAAAATGTATTGGTAATATTAATAGTGGTGTAGTACTTTGTTGCCTTGGATTTTAGTTTGTATTGGAGTTTTAGCATGTCTGGTTTAGCTGCTGGCTTTGAGCCGGGGGTGTTGGCTGCAGCTTGAGTGACTGGGATAGCTGCTGATTTATCTCCCTGCCCCCCTTCCTCTGTCTGTTGCCCTGCAGTATCTAGTAGGGTGCGATAAGCATATGCCAGGGCCCAGCTCACTGCAATGATCTTTTTCTCCTTAGAGTTATCATGGCACTTCTCTTTCAGGTACTTCGCCACCTCAGCCGGATTCTGAATTTGTTCACATGGAAAGTCCCAGGCTATAGGGTCAGAAAATTCCTTTAAGATTTGGCCCATATCCTTCAATTTCCCACACTACTCAGGATTTCTCACACCTGGGTCTACTCCTGGGTCAGGGGTCTCATCAGCCCCTCTAGAAATCTCAGCCCTCATTCTAGAGAGACTGCAGACTGTATAGAGAAAGCTTACCAGATTAAAGACCAGGAAGATGGTCTCCTTAACAGTCAGGGGAAACTGAACATTCTCTAATAGGGAGGTAACAAATTCAGAGGAGAAGGAAAGCAAAGGCTGAAAAGCCTCATCCCCTACTTCCCCTCTAACAAACTGGCTGCACAACCATAACCATGAACTATACATTTCAGGAACAGACCTCAGCACCTTTATAAACCCCCTGGAAGCAATTACACCCAAGCCCAGCCCGATGGATATTCTGGTCAGTGCCCTTCTACTGCAAAACCTACGTATTAGGGACAATACCGGAGCTATTCCTGGATAAAAAAAATAAACCTAGGGACCATAGGGGGATTAAGATCTCAAAAACCCCTAGGGACCAGAGACACATGCAGGCCTTTACCCCAAGAGACACTATGAATTCAAACAACATAACCAGTAACTGCTCTATACTAACACAAAATAATTGGAATAAAAATATGATTACAACAGGGTTTTTTCCACTCTCTCGAGCCACGAGTTGGGTGCCAAAATATTTGTTTTCGTTTAGGGCAAATTTGGGGAAAACTCTCTGGAAGGAGCCCCTAGAAAATAAACCCCCATGGCCCCTCCCCACACACCTGGTTCGGGGAAAATTTTTTTCTGAGAGAAGTGGAAAAGAACCTGTTTATTTAATGAACAAAGCACTCCCCAGCACTGAAAAAATTAACAATACCAGATGACAACAAAACTCTTTCACTACTCTGAAGAGATGAACAAATTTAGAAAGCCTTTTCTGGGAGTGGTCGCCCAGGTCTGGGCGCTGGGGATTGCTCTCCGGCACTGGGGATGGCTGCTGCAGATTACAAAATGTAGGCTTCCGGTGTTCCTTGGTGTTTCCCAGATCCCAGTGCGGAGCAGGTTGGATGGTATTCAGGAAGAGGAAAGGAAAAGAAACAGTCCAGGGAAAAAATTGGACTGCTTAGCTAAATTAACTAGGAAGCAAAGGCAAAAGCAGAAGCAAGTAAAGTAAGTAAGCAAAGCAAGCAAGCAAGCAAGCCAGCACTAGCCTTTTCTAGACAGCAGACCATGGGGGGAGGTGAATTGGCTGATAACAAGGCAAAACAAACCTTCACTTTCAGAGTCAGTTCTGAAAGCACAGAACATAATATCAAACATAAACAGAACACACGACTGGAGATACAAACACTATAACGTCACCCTAGGACACCAGGGTGCAAAGCTCCAACCATCAAACTGCCTAGCCAAGGTGGATCATTTGTTGTAATTTGGTTAGCTAAGTCTCTTAGATTTGGTAGTTGCTTATGAATGGAAACAGAATGATCAGATAGATTCATACAACATAATCCTTCAAAATCTTCACAGCCATGTCCATGTGCTAGTAAAAGAAAGTCAATGACAGCTCTATTTTTAAAGTGGTGTGTCTTATTGCTTCTTCATCTGTTAGCAAATCACTGATTATAGTAGAGGTGGTATTTACTTTTTTACTGAGACAACACCCTTACTTGTTTAACTGCTTTAGTGCAATTGAAGAACTTGACTGAGGTAGAAAAACGCTTACAAGAGTTGATTTTCCTGAGTTCCAAGGGTGAAATTTGCTATCACAGTCGCTCTCATATTGATGTGCCCAGGAGGATCTAATCCTTCTGCTTTTCTTTTTTGACTACTTTTTTAACACTGGGAGCAAGTATTGTAAGTTGTCCCATGGCACAAGGGCCACCATCTATTTTTGAAGGTATACCTTGCCAGGCCCTGTCTCCACAGATGAGCCAAATTCCTTTAGGAAATCTAATAGGAAGTTTGTTAAAACGATCTGCGTGAGGCTCATCATATGTGAGAGGCTTAGTTTGATTACACCAAAAGGTTATATTGCTATAAGCTGGGTGATAAGGGGTAACGTTTAAATGAGGGCCGTTTTCTCCTAGGAAATGAAAGAAGTAGCAGATGTCCATAGTTAACAAGCCTAGGATTTCCAGTTCTTGAAGTTCAGATTTATCAACTTTAGAGTTGTCAATATAAGTTTGGTGTCTCTGGCTGGAAGTTGGAGATATGTCATGATCATCATATGGCCAATATTTGTCAAGAGTAACATTATCAAAACCTGGAAAAGGTACTCCAACTAAACAGGTTTAATAAGGTTTGTCAGGGCTTGTGTCAGATAGACAGATGGTATCAGAGCCTGCAGACTTGGCTAAAGCAACCCAGACATTCGTTCTTTGGTTGACTTACAGGTAAAGCTTTACTACAAAAACTAAAACAAAAAACCAAAAGTAACAGGCACGCATGCAAATGATAAAACTCCATTCTTTTCTTGAGCTGTTCCTGGCAGATCACTTTCTCCTTATGATTCTGCACAGTTCAGGTCTGGGTGCTTGCTTCTTGGCTTGTACTTGCAGGAGTACTGCCTGATGTGGGGGTGCCAGCAGGCTTCGATGCGTGGTAGGGCTTCACGTTCTTTGCTGGGACCCACTTGAGTCCTCCACCTGTGGAAACACATGCAAACCCCTTCCCCCATGTTATAAGATTGTATGATACTTCTATTTGTCCTGAATCTAAATTTTTAATCAAAACTCGGGGATGCTCTTTCAGTTTTGTTTTTTTGTTGTTCAGAAAATGTCTGTAAATGGGGGGGTCAGGGTCTTCTGCAGAGCTATTTGAAAAATTGCAAACATACAAAGCCTTATTCAACCTCCTTTGAGGTGCAGCCTGGTCTTCTCCCCCTTTCTGTTGATCTAAAATGTGTTTTAGAGTTTGATGTGTTCTTTCTAGTATTCCTTGACTTGTAGGATAGTAAGGAATGCCGAACGTATGGTGAACACCCCAGTCATTCAGGAATGCAGCTAATTTCTGTGAGGCATATGAAGGACCATTATCAGTTTTAAGTTCTTGGGGGACACCCAAATAGGAGAAAGCTTGTGAGAAATGCTGGTAAACGTGCTTAGCTGTTTCTCCTGTATGCACAGAAGCAAAAACTGCATTTGAAAATGTACCAATAGAGACATGTATATTTTTAAGTTTCCCAAAAGGGGGATATTTAGTAACATCTGTTTGCCATTTCTGTAAGCTCTTGAACCCTTGCGGGTTGGTGGCTCCTGAAGAAGGGAGAGGTTGAACATGTTGACAGTTTGGGCAAGCCCGTACAATATTTTGTGCTTGCTCTAGGGTAATGCGAAAATCTCGTTTGATTGGCTGTGCATTTTGGTGAAAAAATGCTTGGCTCAATTTGTCTTGTTCAATAGTGTAAGGTAAGGTGGTTGCAGCAAGCACTGAGGTGGAATTTTCAATGCCTGCTACACCTTTCTCATCAGATGCTGCTGATGCCAATGCATCAGCTCGTGCATTTCCCTCTGCCATAAATCCTGGAAGACCAGAATGAGCTTTGATGTGAGAAACAAAATAAGGGTTAGCTCTGTGTGATAAAATTTGATAGAGACAGGTGAGCCAAAGACACAACTTCTTGTTATTCACATCCTTTAAAATGGATCCTTCAATTCTCTTAATAATATCAGCAATGTATGCTGAATCAGTGATCAGGTTGAAAGGTTCTGGAAAGAGCTGAAATGCTCTTACAACTGCTGCCAATTCAACAATTTGAGGAGAACCTTCAACTTTTTGAACATCCTTTTCCCAGGTCTTAGTATTTTTGTTTTGCCATGTAACAACTGAATTGTGTGTTTGCCCTGACCCATCAGTGAAGATAGTGACTGCATCTAGAGGCTCTTCACTGATCAGGGGTTTTTCTTTGTAACATAATTTAGCTTTGATCATTTTTTGCGCTGGGTAATGAATAGAGCAAGCGCCTGGGAAATCGAGCAAGGCATACAGCAAGTCCTCTGATTTTTGCATTGCCCAATCAAAATAGGTTTTCTTCATAGGCAAATAGATAATTTAGAATTCACGACCTGCTATTAAACAAAGCTTTGATCTGCCTTTGATGATGATTTGAGACATAATTTCTAAAGGTGTGAGGATTGTCTTTGGTGACCTGTAAGAAATAAAAACCCCTTCAATTATTAACAACGGATCTTTGTGAGAAGAATCCCATTGAAAAATGAGACTGCACAGTCTCAGCTTTTCTCCTAAAATTGAAAGAAAAAAAGAGTTTATTAGGAACACAGCGATGTGCCTGCCTGTTCTGCAGAGCATCAGTAATTTCTTCTAAAGCCTTATAAGCCTCAGGAGTGAGAGATCTAGGGGATCTGATGTCATTGTCCCCTTTCAACAAATCAAAAAGTGGAGCAAGTTCATCAGCAGTGATTCCTAGGACAGGCCTAACCCAATTAATTTCCCCTAAAAGCTGTTGTAAGTCCTGCAAAGTGCGAACATTAGTTAAGATTTGTATCTTTTGAGGAGTAATAGACTGTGCTGTTAGTTTCTAACCCAAATATTTTCAGGGAGCAGTCTCTTGTATTTTTGATTCAGAGATTACCAGTCCAGCCTTTTTTGATTTCAGCAACAGCACATCGCGAGTCTTTTGCACTTGTTTTTGTGGTTTTGCGATGGTGCTCCATGTAGTGGAGAATAAATGATTGCAGGAACTGTTCACGGAGTGGAGACAGCACGCGGGCCACAAAATATTGGCAGATAGTAGGCGATTTTTCATTCCTTGTAGCAAAATGAGCCAATGATACCTTTGAAGTGGTTCTCGCAAGTTTGTACTTGGGACGGAAAAGGCAAGATGAGGAGCATCTCGTCTGGATGCAGTGGGATGTTGAAGAAACAGCCTTTCAGAGCTGTGATTATAAGTGGCCAAACTCTCGGGATCATGGACAGGTTGGGCAGGCCAGGTTGGATAGGGCCCATGTTCTCAATCACTGCGTTGATTTTTCTGAGATCATGTAACAATCGCCAGGTGTCAGAAGTTTTCTTATGGATTGCAAACACAGGTGAGCTCCAGGGACTGTTAGTGGGCTTAATGTGGCCTTTTTCCAGTTGTTCAGCCACTAGATTCTTGAGGACACTCAGATTATTGTCTGGCAGGGGCCACTGGTCAACCCAGACAGTGGTGTCAGTTTTCCAGGTCAGTTTTAGAGTGCCGAGTGCTTTAGTGACCCCTACAAAAAACCCAGTTCAATTTTTGCTCCCCATGCAGACAGCAAGTCCCTTCCCCACACTGTGATGGGTTTCTGCACTACATAGGGATGGATCGATGCTTTCTTCTTGTCAGGTCCTGTAACGCGGATTGCAGTTCACTTTGCAAGCACAGAGTGACACCTCCGATGCCTGTAAGAGTACCGGTGGGGGGGGGGGGTACCAACTTCCAATCTGTTGGTTAACAGTAAGAAGAAATCACAGAAACATCTGCCCCCGTATCAATCATCCCCTTGATGTTGACTTGAACCCCACCATTTGACAATTCACAAATTAGCATTGGTGATTGTTCACTTATGTGTTGAACCCACAGAACTTCAGGGTTTTCAGAAGCAACTGGGAAGCAACGTGGTGGCATTTGGTCTATAGTTCCCATAGGCAGTGCTATGGCAATAGCTATAGGGGTTCTGGGTGGAATATGCAATGGGGGATAGCAGGCTTTGGCTAACACGAATAATTCTTCATTGCAGTTAACAGACATTACACAAGGCAAAACAAGCAGTCCCAGGATGCTATTCCTTTCTTTACCAACAGCTAAAAAGTCTTGCCTAAGTTGTGAAGGGCCAGTGATCCCTGTTGAAATATAGTCATAGCCATCATCCTGTAAAAAGGTCGTTGTCTTGGAGGTTGCCAAAGTGCACCAGGTCCCTGGGGGTAATAGGCTTGGGTCATTAGCTGGGATTGTGCTGGTGATGAAGCGAAGAACGTTTGGGTCAGGGTATTCACAAATTTTACCTCGGGAGTTTGGGGTGCCACTACTTGTTTCGTCACGCGATGGTGCTGCACGCTCGCTTTAGAGTTTTTTGGATTGGGTCTTCGACTCACATCACATTTGGATCGACACTGCCAGGCAAAATGTTTTCCTTTCTTGCAGGTAATGCAGAGATCTGGCGCTTGTGCGCTCTTGTTGACTTCTGGGCAATTCCTCATGATGTGGCCAGTTTTTTTTGCAGAAATAGCAAGGTCCTGAAGGTACAGCAGCTTGCATAATGGCCATAGTGTTGCATTGTTGCTGGGAGTTTAGATGTAAGGCAGCTAGGAATTCAGTACGTCTTTGGTCTCATGTTTCTGCTTGTGTTGCTTGTGCTTCTGTATGTGCTGCAAGATCCCTTTCAAATTTTTCTCCTAAAGTTTTTCCAAGTTCATTTGCTTGAATTGTTGCCACATGGTGTGGACTCCCAACATAGTTACAGGCATCAATCATTTCAGGCTCTGTGGGTTTTTCTTTTCCCAGGGCTTTGATAACTCTTTTGCATTCTGCGTTAGCATTATTCTCAGTGATGTCTCGTATCATTATTGGACGGGCTATATCATTGCCACATTGCCTTTCTGCTGCTTGGATTACCCAGTCCACAAATGTGGTGAATGGTTCAGATGACTCTTGGCTAATTACATCGTATGCTTTTTCGAAACTTCCTGCAGGCTGAATTTGTAAAAAGGCTCTGTGAGCCATCTTTTTGATGTAATCCAACACCATTCTGGGTAAATTCACTTGATTTTCATTCTGGTCATCAGGTGGGTCCCCTCTTAGCTTAGACAAGGTGAGGGCACGAAGGTCTGCATCAGTACTTTGTCTATAAGTGGACAGTACCCCTGCAAGCAGTCTCTTCTATTTGAAGTCCCATAGTATATATTGTGAATCTGTAAGAATTATAGTAGCAAGATTTTTTACAGTCATTTGGTGTGAGTGTGTTTCCTTCAAGGGTGCTTTTCAGCAGTTGTTTTAAATATGGATGTCACTGTCTTTTATCGCTTTTCGCAATTCTTTCACGTCCTGAGATGGAATAGCTGTCCATGTTCTGGGACCAGGAGCTTTCTGGCTGAATATCACAGGCATGACTTGAGGATTTAGACTTTCCTGTTTGTGAATGTCATGTCTGATTTCAGGCCAGTTTGTCCGTTGGAGATTATCAAAACATTTATTTGAATTTTGTAAATTTGGGAATGATGGTGATAGGTTTTTAGGATTAAAAGGGTTGGCATTTGCAAGGGCAAAACAGTTCTCTGTCTGTCCTCTATTTGTCAAAGTGGCTGCCACATTCCATCCTTCCCCTTCTATTGTACAGTTTGTGTGCCAAGCTGTGGTGCGGTACTGCTTGGATTAGGTGCAGGATGCGGTGGCAGAGGCAAGGACGCAGGCGGTGGAGTCAGTGAAGCAGAGGGAGGAGGAATAGTACCTGTTAGCAGAGGCATATGGGAAGAACCTGGAGATGCGGAAGGATATCTCAGGCATGAAGTTTTGGCTTTAGCATGTAGGTCCTGTGGAGGAAGAGACGTGGAAGGATACACATAAGACGCTGAAGAATCATGTTGTGGTGCTGCATGCAGACTCGGTGGTGGGTGGCTGGAGGCTGCGGTCGCGCAGGAACTGCTGGTGGATTCAGTGTTGGGGGTTCGAAAGGCTGTGGAGGAGGAGCTGTAGGGAGGACTATTTGTGATGAGGCTATAACAGGATCCGGCTGGGCTGGTGGTGCGGATGGATACACTTGTAGATTCGAAAAACCCGAAAGTGCTGGCAGCGCCGGCTGGGGTCCTGTGGCTGGAAGTGGGGGCAGTGGCGCTGGCGCAGGGGGGCACAGGAAAATGGTGGAATGGAGTGCGTGAGAACCGGGAGGCTACATCGAAGGCGTAGCGGAGGCGGTGCGGGGTGGCAGCAGTGTCGCAGTGTGAGACGGCTGTTCTGGGGGTCGCACAAACTGCACATGGGGGGTGTGTCATGAGGTCCACGTGGCAGGGCATCATGGCGGCCGCCTGCATGGCGTGGGTGGGAGGCAGCAGAGCCCCGAAGACTGAAGCAGGGGCCCCGGCCGTGGAAGGGAATGCTAGGACATCTGTGGCCACAGAAGATGGCAGCTCCATGCTACGGAGCCCAGAGTGGCATGCTGTGATGAGGGTGGAGCAGACAGGGGCGTCGCCGCTGCAAGCCCAGGGATGGCCGTGGTTCCCGGTGTGGCCGCAGCCGTGCCAGGAGCAGGGGCGCTGGCCAGGGAGGCCGTCATGGAGGTGGCGGGAGTGCGCCGCGGGGCGCGTACGGGGCCAGCAGGGCTAGCTAGTGGGGGGGCTGGGGCCAGGGGAGGGGGTGCCATGACCACGAGGACGGGGGGTGGGGTTGCGGCGCTCGGTGGGGCCGCGGATGCCAAAACCGAGCGGCAGGAAAGGGGCCCCGTTTCACACTCGCAGCAGCGTGGAGAGGATTTTCAGGAACCGTGTGGCCAGGCGGAGCAGCTGCCACAGGTTTCTGTGCAGCAAACAGCTCAACCAAGGTTCTGCATGCCGGGACAAGCTCAGAGGCAGTGAAATCCCGGCAGGAAATATTATTAAAGAGTCTATTTCCAACTGAGTCCCAAAAGTCTCTGGTAAAGATGGCTGAATGGTCAGCATTTGGGAATGTAACTAGAGTCCATTCTAGAGGTTTTTTTAACTCTTGCTTAGGTAAAGTACTATTACTGTTACGTAAAAGATGCTTAAGTTGCTTATAGAGACCCCAATAAGGGGCAGAGTGGGATTGTCCCATTTTTACACCAGTGTAGCTCACATTGATGTCGCAGAAGCAGGGTCGTCAGTCGAGTTCCGACGTGGGGGTTAGGCAGACACTCCAGTCAGCGCTCAGGACTCTGTGTGAGGTCCCCCTCAGAGCTCCAGTTTCAGGCATCAGTTTCAGGCATCGCTCAGGAATGGCTTTCCGTGCTTGAGGCCTCCAGACTCCACTCAGAGCTCCAGCGTGGGCAGTGCAAAGGAGTGCTCGGCTGTGCTCGGTGCATGTGGCAGGGTACCATGGCGAGGTTCCTCAAAGAGCTCCAGATAGCCACCACACAGCAGCGGCCGCCTGTGCTCGAGGATTGCTAGGCAAAAATCCTTCAAGAACTCAAAAAACTCGCTACTTGTTAACGAGTCATTGTGCTCGAGGATTGCCTCAGAAAATTTATAGAGCTCTGGCTTTCACACTGCCCAGCAACGATATGCTGTGCTCACAACACCAATAAGGAGGCTACAACTGGTTATTTAGTTACTGTCCATGGAGAAGTCTCCCACAGGTAGAAAAGCTGGAGAGGCATCCAGACACGTGTGGGTGCAGGTCTGCAGGGATTCGTCTTCCTAGTTGGGCGCCAATTTATGAGGACGCTGGACTCCAGGACAGTTTGGATGGATGGAGACAAGAGATCTCTGAAGGCTCCACTTAGAATATATGGTTTATTAGAGAGGGTGAGAGGCCCTGCTTTGAGTCGCCAGACGCAGCACGTGGCAGGCCTTAGAGAGTGAGGGAAGGGAGAGGCAACGGGTAGAGGAAGATAAGAGAGGATCCCAAGAGGAAGAGGATGTTCTAAGAGAGGGGAAGTTCCAAGAGAGTGTCTGACTCCTCAGGGACTCCTTATCAGGGGGCTTCAAGGTGGGCTGGAACAAGACTTAGGCCAATGGGGTCACAGATACCAGATGCTTCAGGGGAGGGTTACAGGTGTGGGATGAACCATACATTGGGGAGTGAGACAGAACAGTCCATTTGACCTTTGGACCTATCTGTAGGTAAGGGCACTGTTCAACCAGAAGGGGGGATTGCCTTCATGCTGGCTGTACTATTGTTTTCTAGTTGTTCAGCAACTAAGGTTTGGTATCTCAAAACTTGTTACCATCTCAGTCTCTGTATTTTCTAAATCTTTTGCCAGGCAATCATATTTATAAGGTATTCCTATTTCATCTTTCCCCAAACTGAGTGTCTCTGATCTGGTGGGGGAGGGTAATGCCTGTTAATGTCCATTTATCTCCTTTGTATCTTCTGGCTACTCCCAACATATAGGCATTAAACTTTTAGAGTCTAGGAATCTTCTTTTTGTTTCTTGAAGTCCATCAGGCCTCACCCAGCAAAACACAAACCCCCAATGAACAGTCTTTTGAAGAGAAACCTTACTTGTTCCCCCCCTTGCAAAGGCAAACAAACCCATGGCAAAAATTACTTAAAACTGAAAAAAAAAAAAAATTATATACGTCCAACAATTCCCCCTCTGGAGGTGATCCGAATTTCCTTTAAAATCACTTCCATTTAACTAATTGAACTAAACACTACTAATTAAGATTTTGAAGAGGAAGAAGAAAAAAGAGAGACAGAAAAAATATAGAAAAGCACATATATATAAACTCCAGTAGGAAGGTGTGAAAAATGCATATTAAATGATTGGTTCTTTGCAAATCTTAAATTGAATACTAAAGCCAGGGACCTCAGATAACAGGAAAGCTGTACAGGAAAGAACGCGCATCCAACCAATATGATTAATGCAACGTTCTCAGTTTATTCGAGAGAAGATGGCAGTTTTTATACACTTCTATATAGTTTACAGCTTACAAAGGCACTCTGATTGGCAAGCTAACATTGTTTACCTTTGCCTTAAGGTAGTCAGGCTTTTCACACTGCAGCTCTACTCTAATTCACACTCGGATAGCTCATTACTTTGTAGTTACCTTAACATAATTTCTAAGTGTGCCACACCTGAATTCTTACTGCATCAAAGGCTTCTAGGCCCCACCAAGGCCGCTTATCAGGGGCCTAGTCTGAAGGAGTAGCTCAATTTTCACGTCAGACATAAATCATGCCCTCTCTCTCTCTCAGAAATTCTGTAACAATTCCCTCTTTTCCTTTTGAGCTACCCAGGCTGACTTGAAGGCATGGTGCACTATCTTCTGCATACACTATAATAAACACAGTATAGAGACTAAACTAGTTATAGTAATAAGAAAAAATACAATACCAGAATGAACTAAATCTTTGACTCAGCTAGCAAAACTTAAAGAATTGAGCCAATTAGCAAATGGAGGGTCTACAGCAACAAGTTCTTTCATGTTGTCTTTCAGTTGTGTTGTGAATTGGTTGAGAATGGTCAGCTAAATTCCTGCAACACATGCCTTCAAATTCTTCACACCCAAGTCTTTGTGCTAAAAGAACTAAGTCAATGGCAGCTCTGTTTTGAAGAACTGCATGACAGGTACTACCTATATCCGTGGCAAGCTCACTTAACATTTCAGATGTAATATTAATTTACTTTCCTGTCCAGCGGGCCAGGGTTTTCAATTGTATGAGAGTTTGCACTGAAGCAACTCGTGGGGTGAAAAATGAGGCTAATATTACAGAAGTGCACCCCACTATATATTTCTCATGTTCTTGAGTGCCCTGTTTACCATGAAAGGAACAAACTTGATTCCAAATACGAACTACATTTATGATAAACTTAATGTTATGCTTACAATCGTCTAACTGATTGTCCCTCTTTTCTTTTGCCATTGAAAAACAATGGCAAAACGAACAGAAGAATCACAGGCCTTACTAAAACCAATTAAAACCTAGTAACTAAATTCTATAACATCATTAAAAACACACACTTATGGAAAAAAAACCCAAAGTCCACGATCTTCTGTGGGTGAAACACAAATCTTAGCACAATTGACATTTTCTGTGCATCTTCTGCTCCTGCTTGTGAAGAGATCAGTGCTTTCTTGCTGTTGATAAGTTCCACATTCTTCATTGAAATCCATCCAGATTCTGTACCTGTTAAAACACAAACAAACCCAACACCCCCACGGGGACTGGAAAGTTCTTTCTCAATTCTGTTCCCTAAAAATGCATGAAGAAATGGAAATATCAACATCTTTGTTATAAACATGAAAAACCATCAAGAACAGAGCATTGCTTATAGTAAAGAAACTAACAACAAATAAAAATCAATCAGATAATACACAATTAATATTACATATAAAATCACAGTTACTAAGTGCTACACTATCAAATTGTCATCCCAGAGTCTGCAGCAGCCGACAAACCTTAAAACAGAGATTCGGAGAAAACATGTCTGGATCATGTCTCTCCAAATTCCCTTTTAGGCTCAGCTGTCCTATATGGTCAAATTGTCAAGCCAAAAGGACTTGAATACTTTTTGATGCAGAAAACACCTGGGTCAATCACACCATCCAAGTAGAGCCAGAGCTTGGCCAGAGCTTGAACTCTAATTGGAGGGTATGTTCTAACACATTATAAAACAAAAGTCTTATAAATAACAGTTATTAGTAAAAAACCTTATGATTAAAAATTTATCAAACCATCAAATAATTGAATCTGTCTAAATTTTTTTTCAAGACAGAGATTCTCTAAGCACAACAAATTCTCTCTTCAGAAATCTGAAAATTTTAAATTTGAAATCTTGAACCAAAATCTGGACAATGAAAGAGTGAAGGAGAATGAATTGCAGCTGCATAAAAGGTTGGATAAAGAAAACACATGAGTAATTAAAAAAATCAAAAACACAGGATCCTGAAGAAACACGTCTTGTAAACAATCACCTAAGGAGACAATAAAACATATTAAAATTGACTGCAAATACCATAACAATACCTCAATACCTAAATACCTCAATACCTCAATACCTCAGTACGTCAATACCCTAATAATAATTCTTATCACAAAAATCAGGCAACTCACATTATATGATCAACTTATCAACAAGAAATATTTAAAATATTTTAAGACAATATTTTTAAAGCATTCATATAACATTAATAGCAATCACTACTTATTTTATTATCTATAAAACATTAATATCATCATTATTTGTATTATTATCTATAAAAATCCAAAAACAAGAATTACAAACTCAATACCAACATTCCATCTGACTGACTTTTCCCAAATCTTTGTTTTCAGAGACATTTTCGGTAGTTAAATCATTACTAACATTTCTATCTTTATACATTGATTTCCTTATATATCGTATTTGAAATAACATTGATTCACATAATGTTCATCCTTCTTTGTATCTTGGAGAACACTCGGTACTGCTGTACCTTCCATTACGTCTTCTGACTCTTGTAAAGAATTGGAAAGATGCTATTGAAATTTTTGCTCTAGTGTTGCAATCCCGCCATGGGTGGCGCTGCTGCTCTCGGCGTTGTCATTGCGGTGGCAACCAGGCTGTGCAGACGTCTCCGCTGCCATTGCTGGGTGCTGCGGGGGCCACCCCCTGCGCGGGCGCACTGCTGCCATGGCTGCATTTCCAGGGAGATGAGGGGGCGGCGCCGCCTAGCTCCCATCCTTGCTGCATCACCATGGGGATGGGATAAGACACGCCCCTGCCGCGTCCCCGCATCCGCTCGGTCCCACGCTGGCATCCATACGAGAGACAAATTCCTTAACAGAGGGGCTGACTGGAGCCTTCTGTCCTTGCACTGGCCGCATATTATAAACACTAAAGAAATTTTCAACCCGAGATGGTTTCTGGATCTCTATCTGTTCTGGTGTGGACTGCTCAAATGCCTGAACTGCGACTTCTGCAGCTTTTTTCCTCACGGCCATGCTTTGCAGGGTATGTAAAACTTTTTTCCAAATGCCTCCAAACTCCAGTACCATTTCCTTGTCTTTTCCACCCTCTATCACTGCGTCCCAAAGCAACTGCCCCAGTTCTTGCCATTCAGTTTAACTAAAAATCAGCAAAGGCTTTTGAAACTTGCCTTTATTCCTTGCCCACAGATTCAACTGTTCTAAATCGGCTTCTTTACCTTTTTCAGCTTTCTTTGAGAGAATATGGAAGAGAAGCCGAAAGGAAGCCTGCATGTCCCCATCCATAGTGAACTTTCACCCTCTCTCTTCGCAGCTTACCTCCACCTCCGCGGGGTGCTCCATTCGCTTTTATTCGGCACAGCAGCACTCCCGCTCCAACTCCCAGCCCTGGCCATGTCGACACTCGTGGTTCGGGCCTCTCGTGAACGCCAGGGTCTTTTCTCTGCTACAGTGGGCTCCCGCAGCCAGACAGCGAAGCGAAAAGCCTTTTTTCTCCTGTCGTGAACGGTACGATTTGGATCCTGGAATCTTCCTGCTCCGTTCACCTGATCCTCGTTTACAAAAAGCAAACTTTGGCTCTCAGCCTCTGTTCCTATAAAGCGATGTGGACCTGATTTTCGTCTCGTGACTCAAACTCTGCTCCCCGTTACCCTAAAAGTAATTGGGGAGCTTTTCGGAGAGTCCTGAGACCCAGTTCGGGGGCCACTTAAAGCCAGGGACCTCAGATAATGGGAAAGTTGGACAGGACAGAACGCACATCCAACCAATATGATTAATGCAATGTTCTCCATTTATTCGAGAGAAGATGGCAGTTTTTATACACTTCTATATAGTTTACAGTTTACAAAGGCACTCTGATTGGCAAGCTAACATTGTTTACCTTTGCCTTAAGGTGGTCAGGCTTTTTACACTGCAGCTCTACTCTAATTCACACCCGGATAGCTCATTACTTTGTAGTTACCTTAACATAATTTCTAACTGCACCACACCTGAATTCTTACTACATCAAAGGCTTCTAGGCCCCACCAAGGCCGCTTATTAGGGGCCTAGTCTGAGGGGGTAGCTCAATTCTCACTCCAGACATAAATCATGCCCTCTCTCTCTCAGAAATTCTGTAACAGAATACTATATGTGTTATGTTGGAAAATTATTTTATAGTACTGTATTAATCCCTTTTAAGTAGTGTGGTAGATATCGCTATAGGTTATAACATAATGTTGTAATATAAACTATGCAATGTAAGATACCTTTTTGTGACCAGCTCAAGAAGGGATGAGATAATCAAGAAATTCTTCGCACAGAGATAACATCAACAAGACATCTAAAGAGTTACTGCCTCCTTATCAGAAAAGGCAAACATCCTTCCACCTCCTCTCTGTCTGTAAGGAGCCAGCAGGTTTAAGGGGAAGAAGTTGATGATAACCAGAGAACACTCTGTTTGAAAAGAATTTATGCATCATGCATGAGATATATGAATATGCAACAGGCTACTTCTTTTAAGGGTTAATCCTTTGTTAGTGAGCCATGCATTCAAGAGGAAAGCATCTGAACGTTTGCAATTCTTTGCTTTTTATTGTCCTTTATTGTCCTAACTCTGTCTAAATTCTTATTACTCTATTTTTATAACCATTTTATTACTATTAAACTTTTAAAATTTTAAAATAAGTGATTGGCGTTTTTCACAGAAGGTAAATACCCCTTGGACTTCCTGGGCCCTTCCCCCAGGTGAGACTTCTGGTCATTTGGTCACTCAGGTGCTGGGTTAGGGGAGAATGGAGCACTGCCTCTAGTGTGCTCATGATTGGAACCACTGCCGGGCTGGGATACTGGCTCTGGGCGGGGGGGGGGAGGTGGGGGGTAGGTTGTGTGGAGCAGGGCACTGCCTCACCAGGGCATGGCCTGACCTGCCCCTTCCCTCACACACATGCATCCCAAAATGTCTCGAGATATCAATCTTTCCAGTCTCTGACAACTATCCCATGGCTTGAGATATTGATTATAACCACAGTAATGGTACCTTTCCTCTTGTGGTCTAATCTAGCAGACAGAGCAGAAAGGGAGGAAAAATATGGTGGAATTAATTTAATGGGCAATTGCTATCTCAATAATCAAAGCATAAGTCCAGTTAATATCCTTCTATGCAGTTCGTCACCCCCCACTCCTTGAATCTCTAAAATTGCAAGCAAGGTGCAATGCAAATCTGAATCCAGGGGAGAGTTCATGAACAGGTCCTTCAGCTGCAGTGCCCAGACTCCAGCAGTTTGGTCCATGATTTTCTTTGTGTTCATTTAGATAGCAATCTTCTTTGGTGAGGTTCAGCATTCTCAAATATTGAGAAAATTTTATAAAACTATTTTTGATACTTGTTGAACTTGTAAGCTGAATTCCACAACAGCTTGACACGTTCAATTTAGGTCACCTTGCTTTTTGAAGTCCATAATCTTATGGATCCAGGCACCACCACAACCTAAACAAATATACATGTCCCAGATTACCACCCTTATCCTTCCCACAAATCAGGTTTCGGGGGGATCCTCTGTTTTGCCAATTGACAGGGTTAATAGAATGGACACAGACACCAATAGGAAGAATGGTCTTATTTTACTATTAATATTGAGGCAAAACAGAGGGAAAAGGATACATTTGGTAAAACAATAAGCTTATTACTTTCTTGGCTTTAGCAACTGTAGTTTTCCTCCCCCTCCACGCAGCCCCCCAAAGAATCCGACTAGCTCAGAGATAAGGGGCTGTGAGGGGAGGAATAGCAGGAGAGGGGATAAATATTCAAAAGAGGCTCTCACCCCAGGGTGTTGGTTGGTACAGCTCTCTTTATTCTGTGGTGTCCATGGGAGAGCGGGGCAAAAGAGGAAGAACAGGAAATCTCAGGGGTCTATATAGGTTTTGGACAGGGTGGGCTTTGCTGGCTCTCCGCCAACCCCGTTGGGGCAGGAAGAAGGATCCAGGGTTATCTTGATCAGAGTCACAGGGTCCCGGGGAAGGGGGGCACAGGGTGCCCATGAGCTCACTGTAACAAGCAACAAGTAAAAATAAGCAAAGTAATGCATCTAATCATTACTATATGAGAAAGATAGAGAAAATTGATTGAGAAAGATACATCACCAATTGCCTAAATACCATCATTCAGAGTCTGCAATCACTGGGGAGCCCTGTTTCACAGTGAGGACTTGGAGAGCCCTTCCCAGCAACTGGGAAAATCCTATGTAGTATATCCACCCATAAGTGAGGTCTCCAGCTCATCCAAATTATTGTTTCAGCTTTCATAGGCCCAAATTGAAAAGCCAAAATGGCTTGTTTACATTCATATGCAGAAAACATCTGGTTCTGATGGCCAACTTACTGACCAGCTCAGGCCAGGGCTTGGCCAGAGCCCAGGCCATGGCTGGGAGGGTGCTGTGGTTTGACACTGGCCAAACATCAGGCATCCACAACAGCTGTTCGCTCACCCTTTCTTGCTCTGAGCTGGGCAGAGGAGAGGGAAAAAAAATTAACAAAGGGCTCATGAGTTCAGATGAGGACTGGGAGAAAAAACTCTAAGGGCAAAACAGGTTCAAATTTAAAGGTTTAAAGTAAATGTATTACTGAAAGAGTCAGAGGAGGATAATATGCCTTTAAAACACCTTCTCCCCCCCCCCCCCCCCAGCTCCTCTCTCTTTCCCACGACAGCTCAGGGAGAGAGAATGTGGGGGTTTTGATTAGTTTGTCACTCAAGATCTTTTCCTCTTCATTCAGGGAGAGGAGTCTTTCCTCTGCTATGCCGTGGGGTCCCTCCCACGAGAGACAGTTCTCTGTGAACTTCTCCAGTGTGGCTCTAATTTCACAAGCAGCAGTCTTGCCAAAACTGCTGCAACATGAGTCCCTCCCAGAGGCAAACGGTCTTCCCAAAATTGATGCAGCATGGGTCACTCATCCATGGAATGCAGTCCTCTAAAGATAAGCTGCTGTAGTTTGGAATCAAGAACCCTTTTTCTCTATCTCTGGAGGCAGGGGCCCTTTCTCTCCATTTGAGTTTCCCACTGGATTACAGCTTTCTTTGGCATCCACCTGATCCAGCATGAGCACTTTTCCCATAGGCTGCGAGTAGATCTCTGCATCCCCTGTGAACTTCATGGGCTGCAGGGGAACAGTCGGCTTCACCATGGTCCGCATCACAGCCCGCAGAGGAATCTTAGCTCTGGTGATTGGAGCACCTCCTCCCCTTCTTTTTCCACTGATTCTGGTGACACCATGTGTGGCAAGCACATTTCTCTCCCTCTCAGGATTTTTCATAGAGGTGCACAGAGAGAAATGAAAGAGAACACAATTTCTATTTCTGCTCCTTGTTTTTCATGTGTGGAATGTGTTTGGAGAATTGTTTACCTGGAGCGCGTGCTTGATTGGATTATGGTGAGGATTGTTTGGGCCTGATGGCCAATCCAATCCACCTGTGTCTGGACTCCTGGGAGAGGGTCATGAGTTGTGTTAGAGATAGAGTTAGAGAAAGTAGTATGTTGCCGATGCTTCTCTCCCCGACGCCCTTCCTCAGCTCCGGCTAGCTCTTCTGGGGAGAGGTGCAGGTAGGTTTCTAGCGCTTCCCGCTGGACCCTCGCAGGCTTTGGGAAGCGCTATCGGAGTTCCAAAGAGCAGCCAGCGACCCCACGGCGAATTATGAAGAGAGTCTTTCTCTGGGGGCGAATTCCGTTTATTGTAATCCAACGGGGAATACAATAACTCGAAGGGGACCAGGCGTGCATTTGCTGGAAAGGCGCGGGCAAGGCGGAACGCGCTGGAGCCAGCCAGAAGAAAAGCGCGAAACAAACCGTGCAAACGAACTAAATACGGAATGGGGGAAAACCGAACAGCCAATGGGGTAAAACCGCGGAGTGGTTCGAGGGTGGTGTGATACGGGGGTACATCCAATGAAGGATAGACAGGGGAAGGGTCCCAGGTCCTCTACCAATCACCCGGTGTCCCGGATGGAAGATTCTAGGTGGATGGGAAGGGACACTGAGTGACGGACAGGCATCTGGGGGAAACAGGGGGATGACTTAGCACTTTTGGGGATAACGGACACGCGGGGGAAAGGTGGGAAAACCCGGGGAGAAACCATTACAGAACCGGGGGTACATGGAACAAACCTATACATAATACAAATGTAATAAAACAAAAACCACAACTCCACAGTATGTAGTTTTAGTATCTTCCTTTTTATATAGTATATTAATGTATTTTAGCCATAGTTATAATAAAGAAATCATTCAGCCTTCTGAATTGAGTCAGACATCGTCATTTCTTCCCATTGGTTTTGCCTGCATGTACAATAACCATGTTGTTCTTTCTCACATGTTCTCACCTCCTGTTCTCTGACTAGAAGAAAAACTGCTGCTCGTAAGTGCCATTGACAACAAATTCCACCAATTCAAAGATTCTTGTTAAACGCAGATGAAAAATTAAACCCCACAATTCCAATAAAGATTTCTAGGGAACGGTATGTTTATTCACAGTGCTGTGGACACATGTCAGGACTCATTGCCCTTCAATGGACATGCGTACCTCTGAGAACTCCCAATCCTTTTTTATTACCCTTACTAATTTCCATATGCATAGAATTTCACAATAGGTTCATGCATATTCATTCTGCTGATTTCACATTACACTTACAGCTAGTTACACTTGTACTCAGTTTTTTGTCAGAAAGTACAGAAAGAACTCCTGGGTCACTCTGCCCTGTCTGTTTCAAGGTCCGAGGAGTCTTTCTTATCTCTTATCTTTTAGTGTGGAAATTTGCATTCTTTCTCCTTAGCTGGGGTAGTTTTGCTAGTGCTGCAGTTACCAGACTAAACAGCATATTTAGCAATCTCAAAGTGGCACATTTCACCTAAATCCAAATGGATTTCTACCCTGTTAAATTTTCACTCTGTCTCACTTGCAGGATCTTGCAGTGCTAAAAGGTTGATCTTGTCTAGGTTCCACGTCAGGGAGTTGCTCACCATGTTTCTGCCACCAGCCAGGAGGTCCCAGCGCAATTGTGCAAGCAGTGATGGCTGCTGCAGCTCTGGTGCCATTTAATGCCTCTTTTCATGTGGGGTGCTAGGAAGGAGATTTCAGGCAATTTCAACCATGCACACAGGAAACAAAGAAATAATTGATAGCACATGTGAGAAACAACTTCTCACTTTAAAAATGTAAAGGTTTATCAAACCTTAACTGTAGGTTTCAGATTCAGTCAAAGAAAGAAATTGAGAGTTTCTAGCCAGGCAAAAGCCTGGGAAAGAGCTGGGAAAAAATGTAAATAATTCTTTATCTCTCTTGTTCTCACACTGTTTATAGTTAAGTTCTATCACTGTGCATCAGGCACTCTGAACCAATGTTGTAGATTGTTTTCACTTTAGGACCAATAGATTTAACCTTTGCAAAGCTCTATATAAAACAGCAGTGTATTTTGAATAAATCGGAGTTTCACTCTCACTACCTTCTAAATCAGAGTTCTGTTCAAGCTTAGATGCAGGCACATCACTGACCAGAGATCTGGGCGAAGAGATAACCCATCCTAGCTGTCTAAGCCTGGGAAACCTAAACCCCCTGTAAAAGAAGAGTCCGAACAAGAAAACAGGCTGTAAGTGTAATGGGTGTCCCCAAAGGTAACAGTGTGTTCTTGTCTCAGTGCCAAGATGCACCCAGCCGTAATAACCTTTGCTTTATGGTCCTTGTCTCCTATTGTCCTTTAAACAAATTTTAAATTTTCACAGGAGAGTGAACGTGTTTTTCACAGTTTTAAATAAATAGAAATATATCTTAAGTGCCTTAAGAGACAGCTAATAAAAAGCCCTAAAGCCTAGTTTAACGTTCAGTAGTGTTACCTTTCACAAAATTAACTTAGTTCCAGACATAACAAAAACATAGCAGAACATTGCTTGCATTTCTAGATAGAAAAGATAGAACTATTTGCATGAACAGATAAAACTATATGCATAGATTTTGTGTAAGAACTGACACTACTTTTGCACATTAGAATCGAGCTTGAATAGGTTTAGGAAGAATGCCTTAGAATCATGCTTTTAGCTGATTGGATGATTTATGAATAAAAAGCCCCTGTATTAGGGTGCAAAAAAGGAAAGATGAAGAAGAAAAAGAGAAGGAAGAAAAAAGGTGGTAGTAGCTTCTGCTAGTGCTTCTGCTGCTTCTGCTTCGAACATCAAGACTCTATGCCAGAAAGCTTTTAGCATGGACTTTAATACTCTGACCTCTTCGCCTTCAAGACTGATGTATTCATGCAATAAACAACTTTACAAAAACCAACTGCCATTACAATAGCCTTTGTGGGCAATTTTGGTGGCCACTCCTCTATGAGGTTTCTGATCATTACAGCCCACTGTTGACGGGTTTTGTGTTGTTGGATATGGTGCGATTTGGGACCTGGGTCAGGCTTAGGTGTGTCAAAGGTGGTTGGATATTCTCCAGCTTGCAATGGAATTCCTACCAGGAAGGTAGACATAGGGTCTCTTGCTGCTGCAGTGGACAAGCTGTCGTAGCTTGACACGGAAAAAGAATTGTATCGGAAGGAAGAGGTCAATATGGATATTGACCAATTGAAGGTAGGCACGCCTCTGAGAACACAGAGGGGTTAAAAGCAGAATTCCCAGGAGAACTTGCTCTCTTTTGTTCCGGTCAGTGTGCAGTGCAGGACTCTCCCTTGCTCGGCCTTTGGCTGGGTGGGGGAGGGGAAGGCCCATGGCCTGACTGAGGTAGGCCGAAGGGTGGAGGGGACTGGACCCCCCCCCTGCAGATGGAAGGGTGGAGAAAATCTGAGATGTCTCCGTTTCCCCCCCCCACCCCCACCCCCCAGAGCCTCTCTCTCTCGAGAGAGAGAGAGAGAGAGAAAGAGAAAGCAGCAGTTTTGTCAGCAGTTCACCGTGGGGAAGGAGAAGAGCAGGGGGGAACCGCAAGGTGCCCATCTGCCTGTGGGAGTCGGAGACTAGGCAGCGAGCCATCTTTGGGAGTCGGGACTTTTAACCCTCCCTTGAGAAATGAAAGCTTTGTAAAATTTTTCTTCTCCTCGGTTTAAAAGAGAGTAAGAGAAACAGCTTAGACCCTGGGATGTTAGAAGGAGAAATTCTAGGTGAGAGAAGATGATAGAGTAGCTTTTGGCTGGACTTTTTCTTGGTAGCCACAGACTGAGCTGATCTTCTCCTCCAAAAGAGACTGTATTTAAGAGGATGCCGGTGAGCCAAAGAAACCTGCTTCAGTTGAGAAAAGACAGAAGTGGAGCGAACAGAGAAAAGTTAGGGAGGTTTGTGGTAGTGCCCCCTGTCTTCAGAGAAGAAGAAGAGAAGAAGATCTCTATTCTTAGACCCTCGGCCCCAGGGGGAAATGGGGGGGGGGGACTGTTGGTCCCAAAAATGAAACACTAAACTGTTATTTTTTCCCCTCTTGGCAGGGCATCCTTGAAAGGAAAAATCCTAAAAGCAGTCTGTCCATCCATGCATTGGTAGTAAAAGCACTGTGCATAGAAAGGAGAGGGTCACCACTGGCAAACTTTTTTCTCTGGGAGGTGCCATGTATGACATAGAAGCACAGAGTGTAGCAGCTGTGTTTCTTGGGGGGTCTGTGGCACAAAAAGGGATCCTCTCTCCCTTGATAGACTAAGAATCAATTGTCTAGAAGGTAGAAACCTGATGGAGGTCCAGATTGTATCTCACTGTAATTTATTAGAGTTAAGTAGTGGGAAGAAGAATGCTTTAGAAAGTTTTCATTTTAATTTTTATGTGAGGTTTTTTTCTCTCTCTCTTTTTCCTTTTATAGTAGTATAATAGTAGTAGCTTAATAAAATTTTTTTCTTATTATTAAGCTTAAGCCTGCTTTACTCTATTCTCAGTTGCATTTCACAGCATTCAATTAAGAAATTACATTTTCATAAGAGCACTGGCATTGTGCCAGTATCAAACCGTAACACAAGCATATATTTTCTTGTTGTAGTGTCTGTGCCAGGGTCACTCAGATGTTTTGGTGTCGCTGAGGGACGTTCCAGGCAGCTGTCAGACTGCTCAACGTGAACAGGATGACAATTTGGACAGGGCTCATCGTGAGGTGGAGTGGGGAGGTATATTTTCTTTTCTAAAAGGAAAAACAAACATTTTAAAGCACCTTAAAAGTCAGGGGTCTGCGGGATTTTGAGAAGGCTTTCCTCTTTCCAGTGGCGTCTTCTTTTTGAGGTGACAGCTGCTTGCTTTTCATCCCCTTCGGTTGGTGCTGGATTTTTGGGGACGAAAGGTTTTGCCCACTTCTGGGGTATCTGAAGAGGGCCTGCGGGGGTGGATACGCATGAGTATCCACGCCCCCAGGTAACGAGCTCATAAGGACCCTTGGTTTCTCAAGTTTCTGGGTCCTTAATTAGGACTGGTGGACACTGTGACAACTTAAACTGATTATTACTGTGAAAGTGATGTAGCACCAGAGGACTCATATTTTCAAAGGAACAATTCAAAAAGTTAATTGAGAACAGGGCTTTGCAGAGCTTTTGTTGTGGTGACATCCATGCTGTTGAGCTGCTCTGTCTAGCCAGGAGTTGTTTGAGTGTCTGGTGGGCACGCTCAATTACATCTTGACCTGTGGGGGAGTGGGGAATGCCCATCTTGTATTCCACCCCCCACTGCTGGACAAACTCTAGGAACTCCTTGGATGCATACGCTGGGCTGTTGTCAGTCTTAATTTCCCTAGGCATCCCCAACACTGAAAAGGCTTGCACCAGGTGTTGTTTGGCATGCGCAGCCCTTTCTCCTGCATGGGCAGAGGCATAAACCAGACCTGAATATGTGTCTATACTTACATGTACATATTTAAGGCGATCGAAACTGGGAATGTGTGTGATATCTGTTTGCCACACTTCGCAGCTTCCAAGTCCTCGGGGTTTAACCCCAACACCCAGCAATGGTATAATAAAAATGTGGCGAACCCAGGATGCGGGAAGAAATTATGATGCCTGGCTCCAGAT